>NC_079217.1:10822255-11097255 GCF_029633865.1 Lampris incognitus
GGGGGAATAGCGTGATCCTCCCATGCTCTACATCCCCCTGGCGAAACTCCTCACAGTCAGGTGAAAAGAAGTGACTGGCGACTCCACATGTATCGGAGGAGGCATGTGGCAGTCTGCAGCCCTCCTCGGATCGGCAGAGGGGGTGACATGGCGACTGGGATGGCTTGGAAGAGTGGGGTAATTGGCCAAATACAATTGGGGAGAAAAAGGGAGGGGGGAAAATGGAAATGATGACACACCTAGTTCCACTTCTTTGAAGAGGAATTATAAACAGATTAAGGAACTGGGGTAACATGAGAATGATATTAAAAGAGAGAGGGAGAAACCAGAAAGAAAGGGGGGTGAGAGACAAAGAAACAGACCAGCAGACAATGTAGAGCGGACACTGTGTCTCGGATCGGGGGGTTAACCATCTATAACTGCAGTGGCATCAGATTTTCCCATGCGTGGCTCTGTGGTATAAATCTTTCACTCAGCAGCTCCTCTCTCATAACCTTTTTTCATTTACCTAACCCTAACAGAACAAGCATTTTCCATCCTCATGACCCCAACTGCAACCCTGCACAATAATAACTGTCAGCAGCGGCTCTCTAAAATCTTGAAGAAGAATTCACAATAAACAAAGAAGCCTTTAATTAATATTCGTTATGTATATAAATCTGGTCTGAAAACAAAGCTGTGTTGTGGTTATGGTTATGGTTGTCATTCCTTACAGGCCAGACAAGCCACTCAGTCCACGTTCCCTGGAGAGTTTTCCCCACGGAGAAAGACAGAGATAGGCTGTCTGTTGACTGTCAGTCAGTGCCGGCTACAACTTCTCAGTCATGCCAATGAGAGTGAGTGGCAAGCAGGGGAAAGAATGGAGCCTTGTCCAAGAGGCGAAGAGAGGTAAAAGTCCAGCAAGCAGGACAATGGAGCGCACAGTCCTCTTCTTTAGCTCCGAATCATTTGTTCAATACTCAAAAATTTGACCTTTTGTGTGATCAAGTGATTTTGGTCGGAAACAACAACAATATAGGCATCGCAAGTCGAGGTATTTTGTTGCTCCTGTTGCTTCACCAACGTATTGAGGCACAGAGATGTTTGTCAATTCTGTGACAAAGAGGAGAGAATGCATTAGATACGGAGATCGAGTTTCTGAGCCAATATGGAAACAGTAAAGAATAACTAGACCCTAGCATTGTCGTGAATTTGCTGACGTCTACAGATTAAAAACGATGTAAAGGTTAAAAACATGCCAGACTGGTCTAGGTACTCTGTGGTGTTAGCATAGCAGGATAAGCACAGCTGCAGTGAATAATGTTATTAATAATGACTGTTTGCTTTAGGTACTTCATCACACCTATCAGCACTGACAGACAGACAGACAGAAAGACAGCACTAACAACTGTTAACAGTACTGCCAGTGCTGGTTCTTTGGTACACATACATCCAACAGAGCCATTGTTATTAGCTGCAGCTGTGTTTATCCTGCTATGCTAACACCACAGAGTACCAAGACCAGCCTGCCATGTTTTTAACCTTTGCATAGTTTTCAACCTGTAGATGCTAACAAACTCACTAAAATGGTCTAGGGTTTCGTTACTCCTTTACGTTGTTTGTTATGTGCCGGAGTCAGTAGAAGCAAGACGGAATACCTATGCGTGAATGAGAGGGAGGACAGTGGAATGGTGAGGATGCAAGGAGTAGAGGTGATGAAGGTGTATGAGTTTGAATACTTGGGGTCAACTGTCCAAAGTAACGGGGAGTGCAGGAGAGAGGTGAAGAAGAGAGTGCAGGCAGGGTGGAGTGGGCGGAGAAGAGTGTCAGGAATGATTTGCTACAGAAGGGTACCAGAAAGAGTTAAAGGGAAGGCTTACAAAATGGTTGTGAGACCAGCTATATGTTATATGGTTTGGATACAGTGGCACTGATAAAAAGACATGAGGCGGAGCTGGAGGTGGCAAAAGTTGAAGATGCTAAGATTTTCATTGGGAGTGACGAAGAAGGACAGGATTAGGAACGATTACATTAGAGGGACAGCTCAGGTTGGATGGTTTGGAGACAAAGCAAGAGAGGCAAGATTGAGATGGCTTGGACATGTGTGGAGGAGAGATGCTGGGTATATCGGGAGAAGGATGCTGAATATGGAGCTGCCCGGAAGAGGAAAAGAGGAAGGCCAAAGAGGAGATTTATGGATGTGAGGGGGAACATGCAGGTGGCTGGTGTGACAGAGGAAGAAGCAGAGGACAAGAAGAGATGGAATCGGATGATCTGCTGTGGCGACCCCTAATGGGAACAGCCAAAAGTAGTAGTAGTAGTAGTAGAAGTAGTAGTAGCAGTTATATGTGCCGGAGCACATGGGCCTATCAAATGAAATTAAAGTTTACATTTGAAAAATTATTTTTGATTTGATATAACACACGCAACCACTGAATATCCACTGATCCCGCCATGCTGTTGACAACTCAAATGTCACGATTTGGAAAGTCTTGGATCACAGAAGTCCCGAACTTTGTGCCTGGTAATTATGACTTTGTTGAGCTGTTCATGTTTGCTAATTTCATAATAACGGTGTTTTTGACAGCTTAAAGACTGCTCTGCACTTCAGCAGAGGCTGGTGGGGAAGCTGCTGAACAGAACTTGCTGGTCGAGGTCGGACAAGCGGAAACAATTCTGACTTCAAATCTGATTTTATTTAACCCTCCTTTAACCAGGTTTGTCCCTTTGAAAAAAGAATGTCTGTCATTGGAGACCTTGCCAAGGACGCAGCATTATGACAGACACAAAAGGTGCAGGACATCTTACAATGTGAGTGTCAGACGCAAATGTAATCCATTTATATAGACTCGCCCTGAAAGCACAATATGACGTTCTTAATCTTCCTCTTCCCTTGGCTTGTTTCCTGTTTTTCAGGCATCACCAGAGCGGACTTCATTGTTTCCATCGGTACCACGTGAGGGCACAGCACCAATGGCGGCCATTGTTAGCCTGGGCCTTGACCAATCTGGTATGGTCTTGTCAAGCCGCATACTGATTTCGTAAAATTTTACATCGGATCCTGACACAACCACCAACCCTATGGATGGGGGCACAGGTGCAGCGCTGGATCCCAGCCCAGTATTCATGGACTTGCATCCATGCTGGTCGCCATAATTGATTTTCTTTATCTATTTTCTTTATCTAGAAAAAGAAAACACAGCCTGAAGCTGAAGGACCTCTCTGTTTGCCTGCCTTTCACACAGAGGCTGGTCTGAAAACGCAGAAATTTCTATATGCAGTGTAAGCAAGGTCTTCAAGGATAACACATGTAATTTTATGTTTTTTTCACTGTCGACAAATGCAATACATACTCAATCACAGGTCACACAGCTCCCATCCAGGAAGCATCCCTTGGTCACCTTAATGAATCATTGCAAACAACCTGCATGTTTCACGTTTTTCTGAATCAAATTTATAAGATAACATATCACTTTTGTGGTTTATTGAAATTAGTTTCATTTCTGGCACACTTGAGCGTGAAGGTACCACACACTTCACTGCCCTGACTCTCTCGAGTTAAAGTGCCTGCTATCATGTCAGTAGTTGGCTTCCATTTGCTTGTCACATTAGGAATAAATACAAATATGCAGCGCTGAAGTAATGAAAATTGTCTCTACTGAACAGAAAAATTTGCCCCCTTTTGAAGTCCATCCATCCATCCATCCATCCATTATCCGAACCGCTTATCCTGGCGGGGAGACACCCTGGACAGGCCGCCAGGCCATCACAGGGCTGACACACACACACACACACACACACACACACACACACACCTAGGGACAATTTAGTACGGCCAATTCACCTGACCTACACGTCTTTGGACTGTGGGAGGAAACCGGAGCCCCCGGAGGAAAACCCATACAGACATGGGGAGAACATGCAAACTCCACACAGAGGACGACTTGGGATGACCCCCCCAAGGATGGACTACTCCGGGGTTCGAACCCAGGACCTTCTTGCTGTGAGGCGACCACGCTAACCACTGCACCACCGTGCCGCCCCTTTTGAAGTCCCCTTTGGAAAAAGTGGACTACACAGGTTCTCCACAATAACGCACAACACTGTTTAAAGCTGAAGCTATGTCTTCTGCAACCTGTATTTAATGATCTTTGAAAACAACGGGATGCTACGGCTTCCTAGATGGGAGCTAAGTGTGCCGTCAGCCAGGCAGAAAAGACTTGAGAGTGTGCCTATTTGCATATGAAACTGGTCGTTGGTTTCGGTTGTTATGCAGCTGTGTTGTTTATAAGGGGGGGGGGGAATACCTGCAGTCAGTTCAGAGTGAGGAGGGCACTTAGATGAGTGATGAAATGTATCTGTCAATATAAACATTGTATCCAGATGAACTCATTCAATTTTCTTTGATTTTCTTCGCTGGATTAGTGAGCGTGCATAGAGACACCTGAGCGTACGGGGAACGCATGGGGGGAATTAATCTTGTCATAGCATTTGTTGACAATAATAAAAACATAAACTACAACACTGTTAATCTTTAATTATCAAATTAAAACCATGTCAATCGAACAAAAAAAAGTTAACAACCAACAATTTTTTCCTCCATATCTGTTTCTCTCATCTCTCTCTAAAAAAAAAAAAAAAAAAAAGTCCTCCTTGATGTTTTCCTGTGCTTTCTGCACCAACTTGCCTTTCTGCCAACCTGCAGCATATTTTATTGGCATGGGGGCGAAGGTGGAGGATGTGGATCACTGCGTGTTTATACACAGGTCTGACATACCGAAACTGCATCATCCAGCCGTCCACAGTTACAGCCGTGTGCATACACAGCGAGACACGCACACAAACACGCACACAAACACACACAGTGTTTCGTAGGCGTAAGAAAACACCGCAAAATCACACAGCGATGTCAGTTTATCGACCAGTCTTCTTGAAGAGTTGTAACCCGCTGTATTAATATCATTGTACTAATATCCCGGTGGCTGAAATAGAAACAACGGGACCACAGAATAAAACATTTGACTCACTCCGCGCTGATGCCAAGACATCAGCCATGGGGAAGTGAAATTCCCTAGGATTTTCATGGACAAAATTAGCTTAACCCAACAGCTAGACCGGCACTTGTAAATAAGAAAGTCCTTATCTTGCTAAAATACAACTCAGTGAACCTGATTCAACTGTGAGCGTTTGACTTTAAATTACAATTGAACTTCCTGTTAGGCCGATACGTTACTATCGCTGGTGTCATCGAACTGAGATGGCATAGCAGAATAACTCGGTTCATTCTTCACACAGGTTAACGTTCATTTATCCTGAGGCCTGTTTTCAGAGATGTTTGTTTTGTCACACGTCTCAGAATGAAGAGGGTGTTTGCATGCGTCTATAAGCTGTGGCTGGTAGACAGAGGATGTCAAACCTGTATTTATTATAACCTTTTTCCCACGGTGCTGTACAAGTGCTGCCGTGGGCTATGAATCACAAATTGTGGTCACTCACTCATTCACTCACTCACTAGCTCTCACTCACTCACTCACTCATTAGCTCTCACTCACTCACTCACTCATTAGCTCTTACTCACTCACTCACTCGCTCACTCATTAGCTCTTACTCACTCACTCGCTCACTAGATCTTACTCACTCATTAGCTCTTACTCACTCACTCACTAGCTCTCACTCACTCACTCGCTCTCACTCACTCACTCACTCACTAGCTCTTACTCACTCACTAGCGCTCACTTACTCACTGACTCGAGTCACTCACTCACTCACTCACTCACTCACTCACTGGCTCTCACTCACTCACTCACTAGCTCTTACTCTCTCACTCACTAGCTCTTACTCACTCACTAGTGCTCACTCACTCACTGGCTCTCACTCACTCACTCACTAGCTCTTACTCTCTCACTCACTAGCTCTTACTCACTCACTAGTGCTCACTCACTCACTGACTACTTGAGTCACTCACTCTCACTCACTCACTAGCTCTTACTCACTCACTCACTAGCTCTTACTCACTCACTAGCGCTCACTTACTCACTGACTCGAGTCACTCACTCACTCACTAGCTCTCACTCACTCACTCACTAGCTCTTACTCTCTCACTCACTAGCTCTTACTCACTCACTAGTGCTCACTCACTCACTGACTACTTGAGTCACTCACTCACTCAGTCAATCACTCACTCACGGACGACCTGAGAGGGATGCTCAGTAGGACGTGCTCGCAACTCGCATCAGGTGCGCCGTGGGTCTGGACGGTTTCGTGCTTGTTATTTTACCAACATATTACAGACATAACACAGACATAGCAAGTTGAAAACAATCACAGCTTTTTCCACCTCGATGACCGGGGTATTACAAGTACCCAGCAGTACACCAGACACGAAACAAAACCAACAGCTATGTTGGTACGCAAGCATAGTCGGTGTTGGTTGGCATTGAAATAGACTGAACAGAAATAAACATTTATAACAAGAATGTTCAAAAAACAATATTTACGAATTTAAAAAAAATAATAATAAAAATAATAATAATAACAATGTCCCTGCTTCTAGACCTCCATCCTGCATTGTTCCCTGGTATAAGTTAGGCTAGTAGTAGTGATTTTAATGTTTGCCAGTAGTTATTGCCCAAAAAAAAATCATGATTTTGTTGAAGGCTAAATTTTTTTCAGTGATAATTTTGGGGAAACTAAGCTTCCCCCAGCCTCTTAATAGCGCCACCTATGCCTCGACTCGCTACATCTGCACCCTCTGCTGAACATGTAACTGCAGCGCACAAACACTCACTCTCTCAAACATTGACATGTATAAACACACAAACACACACAAGGGAAAGAAGAAGAGGAAGAGAGAGCGAGAGCGAGAGAGAGAGAGAGAGAGAGAGAGAGAGAGAGAGAGAGAGAGAGAGAGAGAGAGAGAGAGAGAGGACATCTAAGAGGGAATACTAATTGATGCTGTTTGTGCTTTGTATAAATTGGCTTCCTCTGGTGGATTGATCAGGATCACTTCCTGGATGTGATCCAACAACCACCAATCATGCACAATTAGACACCACACCAGCCAGCAATGTGTGTGTGTGTGTTTGTGTGTGTGACAATCACCCTCTGCGCACGTGTGTCCGGTCCAGCCATCGGTGCAGATGCAGCTGAAACCTGTAGGATCCTCGACACAGGTGGCGCCGTTTGCACACGGGGACGACAAACACGCGTGTTCCACTGATTAGAGGGAGACAGGAACAACAACAACAAGAGGTGCAGAAGATGAGGGGGGTGTGGGAAGAGGAAATGGGGGACATAGAACGGCTCGAAGCGAAGAGAATTGAAGTAGGGCTGCACAATCTGGAACGAGGCAATATGTGAACCACATTACACTGCAAAACACTGGGATCGTGATTACTAGTTGTGATGTCTCGGTCTGAACTGGGAAACACATTCGTTTTGCTTCACTCATCGTATCCCTTAATATAATCTTGACCAATTCAAACTACAGCAGGCATTTTGAATATTAAATTATCAAATGTTTCATTATTGCCATTAAGCAAACACTCTATGCTACAGTTAATTAAGGCAAATGAACTCGGTTCAAATGTAAAAGCAACTAAACATGCATCCTCAAAATGAAGTGTGTGAAAACTGGCAGGCAGGGTGTATATATATATATGTGTGTGAAAAGAAAGCTATTTTATTTTGTCATTTTATTCTTTCAATGAAATTTGTCTTCTGCATTTAACCCATCCTATTGTATAGGAGCAGTGGGTAGCTGCAGCGCCCAGAGACCAACTCCAGTTCTTCTTTCCATTGCCTTGCTCAGGGGCACAGACAGGAGTACTAACCCTAACATGCACGTCTTTTTGATGGTGGGAGGAAACCGGAGCACCCGGAGAAAACCCACACAGACATGGGGAGAACATGCAAATGCCACACAGAAAGGACCCAGGACAGCCCATACATGTGTCTGAAAACATTTGTCCACATGTTTAAACACTCAGGAGTGAATATTTGTTTCTGATGGTTCATATGTCGCAGGGCTTTGTGCACTCACCAATGTCACAGTTGCGCCCGCGGAACCCCTCTTGGCACTCACACTGGTACTCATTAGGCTCTGTGTTGGCGCAGGTACCCCCGTTCTTACAGGGCTGGTGGGTACCACAGTAGTTCAGGTCTGACAGGGAGGAGGAGAGTGGTGTAAGATGGGAGATGGTAACCCTTTATTATTTTAATTTTTAGATCAAAGAATTTATAGAACACCACAGGAGAGATAGGTCATCAGACAGATAGCTAGATAGATAGATAGATTTTAATTTTTAGATCACAGAATTTATAGAACACCATGGGAGAGATAGATCATCAGATGGACAGACAGACAGACAGACAGACAGACAGACAGACAGACAGACAGACAGATAGACAGATAGATAGATAGATAGATAGATAGATAGATAGATAGATAGATAGACAGACAGACAGACAGACAGACAGACAGACAGACAGACAGACAGATAGATAGATAGATGGATAGACAGACAGACAGACGGAGAGATCTTACAAGAAAGGGACAAAAGTGGTGAGGAAAACAAATGACATGATAGCAGCATCCCTTCTAATCTCTTTGAACACATCCTTGATCAGTTTGACTCTCATCTGAGGCAAAGGGTGCAGCACACTATGACATTTACAGAAGCCAGTGTGTACACGCGCGCGCACACACACACATACACACACACACACACACACAAACAAACAACTTCCTACCTTCAAGGGGATCATGTAAGAGCAGGTTATGTTTCACCATCTTTCACCGTCAAACATAAACACAGCACACACACCTACCTTGGTGAGGACCAGTTTGAGTTTTTAACCATCACAATGAGGATTTTTGAGTCTTCACTTCTTTGCAGGTCTATTTTAGGGTTAGGATTTAGAGTTAAGGGTAGAATTAGGATTAGGTTAAGGTTGGGTTAAGGGTTAAGGTTAGGCATGTAGCAGTGATGTGCAGGTCGACCAACAACCCACCCGACCCACGGGTCAACCTGCTGGTCGGGGGCGGGTTCGGGTCAGGCTTACTAGAAAATATCACGGGTTCGGGCGAGTCGTTCAAAAAGTGACCAAGTGGCGTTCCGAGTAAGTTATAAATAATTTACAGACTTTTCTTTTTTGGGCCCCCCCCCCCCCGGTGGCCCCCCCTTTTTCTCCCCCATTGTACTCGGCCAATTACCTTATTTTCCGAGCCGTCCCGGTCGCTGCTCCACCCCCTCTGCCGGTCCAGGGAGGGCTGCAGACTACCACATGCCTCCTCCGATACATGTGGAGTCGCCAGACGCCTCTTTTCACCTGACAGTGAGGCGTTTCACCGGGGGGGGGGATGTAGCGTGTGGGAGGATCACGCTATTCCCCCCAGTTCCCCTCCTCCCCCCCGAACAGGCACCCCGACTGACCAGAGGAGGCGCTAGTGCAGCGACCAGGACACATACCCACATCCGTCTTCCCACCCACAGACACAGCCAATTGTGTCTGTAGAGACGCCCAACCAAGCCGGAAGTAACACCGGGACTTGAACCAGCGATCCCCATATTGGTAGGCAACGGAATGACCGCTACGCTACCCGGACGCCCCCAACCTACAGAAATATTGTGTGCAATAGGCTAGGCTGTGCATTACTAGCCCACCTTCTCTTACGCTTTCTCTCAGACACACACGCGCATGCATGCAAGCAGCTTTATGGTCGGTTTGCGATTGTGGTTTTGGTCAACACATGTGTGTTTCAGAGTGTTGAGGCTCCCATACGAGATTTTGCCCTAAGTGGTAACCGCAGCTTTTATTCAGGCTAATATTCAATAGGCTGCGCCTTGCAATCAGTGTATTATGCTGGGCAAACAGCCCAAAATCGAAATATTGCAACATCGCCCACTTTGCTGTAGCCCGGGCTAAATTTGGAGGCTTGCAGGTTGGTCCGGGTTCGGGTGGTTACTCAACACATATTTTAGCGGGTCGGGCGGGGAGGGTTGGCTCTCATAACGGGTCGGGTGGGTGCAGGTATTACAAAACCCTGACCCACGCATCACTAGCATGTAGTTCTGATGGTTAATGAATGTAGCCAACGAGGTGTCCTCACAAAGACAGAAGTACATGAATGCGTGAACAAGAATACACACACACACACCCTCCACCGAGAGGGAAGTAAATCCAGGTGGGAGAAGTGTGCTGGGTGTGCAGGCCCGTAGCTGCAGGGCCTGTTGTCTCTGGTGTTCAAGCTGATTAAAGCTTTACTCTCTCGACACCATCTCCGCCGTGCCCACGGCCTCTTTGTCTCCCGGTGGCTTTACAGAGCACTCCTGAATGGGGGAAAACCAGCTCAGGACCCCACCTAGCTGGGCAGCACCCAACCCAGCCCAGCTCACGTTCACCTTACCCAAGGCTATCGGCTTTCCCTTTCACAATGCCCCCCCCCTGCCCCCCCCTCCCTTGTGTGACTCCCACATCCTGGGTCTCAAAGTGGAGCAGCGGGAGGAGCTCCGCGAGAACATTGCTACAGCGTTGTGGGAAAGGTTCGAGCAGCGGAGGTGGGAGCCACGAGTGAATCCATCCATGGGGAGTTAGTCATGCCTTATCTTACGGAGATGATGGGTGTGTTGTCTCTGGGGGAAGGTGTGAAGAGCCACTCCTTACTGGTGAACTAATACATACAGAGGGCTTTTCTCTCTCTCACTCTTTACTGGTCTCCTTCCCCTCTCCCTTCCTGCTGCTCGCTCTCTCTCTCTCTCTCTCTCTCTCTCTCTCTCTCTCTCTCTCTCTCTCTCTCTCACACCTACACAGAAGCACACACACACACACAAACACAATGACTAATATAATTGTACCACAAAGAATTTGAAATGGTTAATTGTACTGAGACAAGGAAAACAGATGTGAAGAATGAGGGTACTTGGTAACTCTTGTGGCTAGCTTATTCCGCTAAATTGCGGAATTGGAAAAGATGGTTGCACACACACACACACACAGATTCCATGCCGCGTAGAGAGAGCCTGACGGAGACAGCCGGCCTGGTGAAATGTTGGTTTTACTGAACTAAACCGCATGTAATCACGAGACCATCTTTTTCAAATTTACAATTTTTAAAAAATCCCAGTGTCTAGACCTCATACAAGTAAGTGTGTGCTTCTTCGCGATGCGTCGTAGCTTGTTCAGTTAGCCACGTGTTTCCAATGTCCTCGCGTTTAGATTTTAGACATTTAGTCGACGGTTTTAGCCGGAGGGAGAGGTAAATGGGTGAGTACGGGTTCAGCGTTCAATGCAGAGATGTTCCACAGAAGATGCAGCAGCTGATAGAGAGGCAGGAGTTACATCTGTGATGTTGCAGCGTGCTGACAGTCTCACTGACCAGTGGGCCACCCAAGCATACTTCATAAATGCAAAACAATGGAAAAAAAACGGCTTGATGTCTACCTTTGTCACACAGCAGTCCTCCCCAGTTGACATCGCACACACACTGCCAGGGCTCGGTGCAGCTCCCGTAGACACAACCTGGGAAGGTCACACACTGGTCGCATAAAGGACCCTGCCAGCCATAATGACACCTGGACATGGGGAAGAAGGCAGCGACAAGGGGTTGTTTGCTGTCACCCTCGTTTAAAATTTGCATGTGGATCCATTATTCATTTGCGAGCTTGTTAGCGAGACGCTGTGTACAACTGCCCCTCAGACTCACTTGCATTCTCCGGGCACGGTACAGGAGCCATGGATTTGGTGACAACCCTGTTTGCACACAGCTGGGGGGCAAAACACGTGCACACACACACACACACACACACACACACACACACACACACACACACACACACACACACACACACACACACACAGAGCTTGTTAGGGACCAGAAAACAATAATAAAACATGCTCTTGTAATAAGCCACTGTGAAACTGCAGTGTAAACAACCGGACTCCTGTTGACGTGCCAACATGACATCATTGTAAACTGTACGCCCAATTAACACTGGTGGGGAAGACAAAATAATGCCATTAGTTCTGAGGTTACATAAATAAAGGCATGAGATGGCTTGTAGTGCGATACGTTGCATGTGTACTCCAGTTTTGTGAGTGAATAATGACTCCTGACTCATTTACATTTGAGGCATTTTGCTAACAATCTCATCCAGACTGACAGTGAATAAGCAGGGTGGTGCTTTGCTCAAGGACACTTTGAAGGGTGGATTCAGAGGAAAGACTCCATGAGCAGGACAACACCTATTTCTCCATCAATATAGGACACACAGTGAGGACCTATTGCTTCAATCTGCTACATGACTCATCAGTGCTGACTGCACAAAAACAAAACCAGGAAGTTGCACAGATGCAAGCTGTAACATTTCTGTTGTCGAACAGTCATTCTCACTAATCCACCTCTTCCTGCTTTATTTTATGACGCTAACTTCATCTTAATCTTGGATTTTTCCTAGCTAAATAGGAGGAAACTGTTCTAAAACAAATCAACAGCAGTCTTTTTCATTCCCCTGCAGGATGAAAAGGGGCATCAGACCTAGACCTTGCCATGAGCAGTGACTCATAGACCGCAAAGGAGATACCCCGACTAATTTCTCACTCTTCCTGCTTCGCTTTGGTCCAATCAGCAACCTGCTGAGGGGGAAGTAAGATGGGCTTGGCAGGAAGTGTGATGAGGGCGGGATGGCAAATGTTACAGGATGTCATCATGCTAGCAGCACATCCTCCATAGTTCTCATGGTTTCCACCCTGATTTCCTTCATTTACTCTCTCTCTGATAATGTTATGGCAGTGTTCAGAGAGCACAGCATGAGATCATCAAAATGATGAGTCACAGAGTGTGATATGCCTCCTATTGTCCAATAAAGTCAACAGACATAAGTTACTTCCATTTTCTGACATATTGGAAGGCGTCGGTGAGCCATGTGGTAAGGGTTGTCAAGATTCCTCTCAGGCTTCCTCTTATCCACCTTAACCGATTCTAACTTTATTAATCCAATAGAATTGGGGTCTATCTGATTAATAAAATACAATGCAAATGGTGACTTTCTATTAAATATGAAATTATCAATAGTAAAATAATAATTTTTAAATATTATTCTTCCTTCAAATCGTACATGTCTAGTGCCAGAAAGCGAGGCGATTCAAATATTAAGCATGGAAATATTCAAATTAACATTTATGAGGTCACACAAATTAACATTTATGAGGTCAAAGGTGTGCATTTATTGGATATCATAAAACGGCTCAGAGCGTGTCTCAGCCAATCAGAAGAGATGATTTCAACTAATTTACAAACGTGTACAGGAAATATGATAGGACATATGGGTCATCCTTGTCTAACCTTCTCTGCACTCTTCTCCAGTCCAGCCATCCTTGCAGACCTTTGAGCCGCTGGAGTCACAGCCAAAGTGTCCAAAGAAGTCGTCCCGTGCCCTGCAGAACTTGTTGCAGAAGGGCCCATAGTAGTTTGAGTCGCATCGGAAGCGCAAGCGGTACTCCAGGTTCATGGTGCGACTGTGATGTCGGAAGGTCTGCCATTGCTCGCTAGGGTTCAGCATGGAGGAGAGGAGAACACGCTCAATCAACTGAGCTGTGGGAAGGGATAGACAGGTGGATGGAGAGAGGGAGACAGAGGAAAGGTGGAGAAAGGAAAAGAGCGTTTTCAGTTTACAGTTGTTTATTTTTCTGCACACATCAGTGGGATCTGGCACAGGGCACCACTTGAAGAGCAGAAAGGACAACAAAAGATATGAGTGACAGAAGTGGATTTGTTCACTCAGTGTGGAGAAAGGTCAAAAGCTGGAGGGGCATGAGTGGCCCTGTTGCATCAGCAACACACCTGCAGGATTTAACATTGAGACAGTTAGTGATCAACCTTACTATCCATGCCTTCAGTTCATTCATTCATTCATTCATTCATTATTCAACCCGCTTATCCTTACTCAGGCTCGTGGGGATACTGGAGCCTATCCTAGCAGTCATTGGGCGGCAGGCGGGGAGACACCCTGGACAAGCCGCCAGTCCATCACAGGGCCAAGACACACACACACACACACACACACACACACACACACACACACACACACACACACACACACACACACACAGGCGCCCCGACCGACCAGAGGAGGCGCTAGTGCAGCGACCAGGACACGTACCGACGTCCGGTTTCCCACCCGCAGACACTGCCAATTTCGTCTGTAGGGATGCCCGACCAAGCCGGAGGTAACATGGGGATTCGAACCAGCGAGCCCTGTGTTTGTAAGCAACGGAATAGACCGCTACGCTACCCAAACGCCTCATTCTATTTCTATTTCAACATGTTCTTGTTCCCAGCTCGTCAAATATGGCAGCTTGGTCAGCAGCCTCACGCTTCAAGCTATGATGCTCGTGATACCCCATTAGCCTCAGTGTTGCAGGTGCAGGGCTGTTCAATAGATATCAGTAGAGTAGTGTTCCAGTCGCCACAATAAAATGTTGGCATTTTACGTTTCTGCAAACCGCAGATACATTAAAACCTCAACGTTTCTGAACCCAAAAAAAAATATTTCAATTTATAGCCAGTGTTGGTGACGTTGGCTATAAATTGAAGACAGAGGACAGAAACATGACAGTCACGTCAAATGACTGTCACGCTTATGTCCTTGAAAAAAAAGTTATATTCCTTTTATTTTCAGTGGAAAATCCAATACTTATGATGGTTTCGGCATTAAAATGTGCTGATAATATTTCTAGCGAGAAATGTGCATTTTATTTTCATAATCTTCATTCAGTGAATGGACATGACTTTTAGTTTATTAGTTATGATGAAGATTCTTTCAGGCCTCACCGGAAAATTGATGGAATGCCGCATTTCTAACATTGAATACAACACCAAAACGCTAGGATATCCTAAATAAATCTACATTTGTATGTTTTTGTCAAATAAACTACCTAAATGCAGTATAATTTATGTTTCGGCTGTAGTAAATATTTGATTTATATTATATATAAAGATAGCGTTTTTTTCGGAGACCGTCAATGGTGTTGTTAAAAGTGCTCAACAAATGAGCGGAATATTTTATGAACATGAACATGAATATTTATGATGCTAGTTTGCAAACTGGAAAAACTACAACTATGGTGCTGATTTGTATTTCAAGCTGCGTGGTGTGGCTCAAGGGAATGTACTTTTTAAAAATATTAGTGTATTTCCTAGAATTGGAAGAATTTGAAGTTGTAAACACTGAATTGAGAGTACACTCAGGGGTTTAAGGGGATGGGAAACACATTTGTGTGATCAGATGTTAAATATCCAATTGTTAAAAGGGGGAAAATTGATTATGACCATATTTGACAGTGCCCCCACTTGGTGTCTATGCCCGTATGAGTGTGGTCACATAGCTGAAGTCAGCAGCTCTCTATAACCGCTAGTCCCATGTCTGTAACCCCTTCTGTTGCTGAATGACAAGCCTTCCAACATGCACTGAGATCAAGGTTCAGAGGTCAATATATTCAAAGCAGGAGCCATTTACAGTCTTTGGACTGACATAATATTACTCTACAGGTCAAGATCCTTCCAAAAATGTATTTGGTTTAGTACTATGGCAAAGTTTTAATTTTCACATTTCATGGAAACTCATTTCAACCATTTGTATCCATGATCTCAACCTATGACCATAGGTGAGGGTTGGGCTGGAGAGTGACTGGTAAATTGAGAGCTTTGCCTTCCAGCTCAGCTCCCTCTTCACCACAACGGTCCTGTACAACGTCCGCATTACTGCTGATGCTGCACCAATCCACCTGTCAATCTCCCTGAAATGAGTTTCCTCCATAGGGTGTCTGGGCTCAGCCTTAGAGATAGGGTGGGTAGCTTAGAGTAGAGCCGCTGCTCCTTCGTGTCGAAAGGAGCCAGTTGAGGTGGTTTGGGCATCTGATTAGGATGCCTCCTGGGTGCCTTCCTTTGGAGGTTTTCTGGGCACGTCCAACTGGGAGGAGACCCCGGGGTAGACCCAGAACTCACTGGAGGGACTACATGTCCAATCTGGCCTAGGAATGCCTTGGGATCCCCCAGGAGCAGCTGGAGGGCGTTGCTGAGGAGAGGGACGTCATGAGTGCCCTATTTAGCTTGCTGCCACCGCAACCCGACCCCAGAGAAGCGACTGATGATGAGATGAGATGAGATGAAATGAGATGAGACATTTCATGGACGGTCTTGGTCCAGGCTTACTTTCAGAGAGCCCTTTGGAGGCCCAACATATGAAATGAAAGTTAATGCGTTTGTTTGTTTGTTTGTTTTAAAGATAAGTCGCCTCTGAACCTTCAAATCATTCTCAATCCTGTTGGGTCGAGGTCCACTTAAGTCCCTGAAACAATTAGAAAACAATCCCATTTTTGGAAAAAGGAAATGTCTGCCTCCTAGGTGGGAAACCGTTTTTTTTTTTTTATGTTATGGTGCTAAGTATTGTTAATAACTGTTAGAAAGACAAAAAGCTTCAAAAGCCACACAGAGAGATTCTGTTGTGTTGACTCGTTCAACTCTCAGACGCTGTGTCCTGACCTACCCAGCTGGACAACAAATGGTTAACAACATTTACTGCTGAATTTTGGTAGATTTTCAATTCGTTAGTATAAGTGAGTTTCTAAGTGAAAAAAAATTGGTCAGAGACAACCAGGTGAACATTCATTTTGACATATTGTATTTATAAGTATATTTGTTTCATATTTTCTATTCTATGTGGCCTCAGATGATTAAAAAAGTACAAAAGAGGTGCTCCTAAATGACCAGTACTTCTGGTTAGCAGTTGAAAATAGTTTCCTCTGATAAAACCATATTTTCATCATGGGTCTATCAGTAATAAGTGAAATCTATCTGAAGAAGGGATACAGAAAAAAAATGGCCGTTCAATCTAACTAACATGTTCTCAGAAGAATTGTGATTTGAAATACTTCACTAATCCCCCATGGGGCAATTCTTCCTCTGCAATTACCCCCATCCTAGCTGTGTAGCTAGAGGCAGTGGGCAGCCGCCATGCAGCCGGGTGGGACTGACTTCCATCTGAGCGTATATACGCTCAAGAAGAACCTGTATAGCGGGGCTGTGACTATTCATTTTTCTGAGGAATCGTGAGAGTTTTGAGTAATCTGTCATGGACTTCAGTAGAGGAGGAACCACAAACCCAACTGAACCCAAAGTGCCCTTAGAAAGTTCCGATGGTGCCGTCAGCTGCGAGGCATGCGGCGCGAGACGGAGATCTGACGTACGCTGGATGCGGCACAGCGGGGTGTAGCAAAGACGAGTCACTTTGTAGACGTTTAATTCAGGGTAGCGGCGAGCAGGCGGCCTATGAATGGCTTGAGTGTGTGCTGCGTTGCAGTGCATTAAACCCGTGCGTTCAGCGACATCCAGAACCCAGACTGCCGTCATTCACTGAAACATGTGACATATTGGAAAGGGCAGACAAACAAAAAGGAGAAGGAGCAGCGATGTGTAGAGAGGGGAGCGAGCGACAGAGGGACTGTCACAGAGGGGACCGGCATTGTGTTGGAAAAGGGAATGGACTCGGGGCAGAGCCGGGCTGGCCGCCGGTGCTCCTGACCCCTCGGGGGATTTCCCAGAGGGGCTGTCAGTCCCAGCTCAGTTATAATCCTCGTCGACAGGGTATTAACACACACAAAGCAGTGAGAATGTGTGTGTGTGTGTGTGCCTGCTAGTGTGTATATATGTGTGTGTGTGCGTGTGTGTGTGTGCGTATGTCATTATGCATGTGCCTATGTATGTGAGGGTGTGTGTGAAACACAGAGTCAAGCTGCATTTGTATTTATAAGAGATGAGGAAATAAGGTGAGATGGTGAGATAACAACACAGCATAGGGATGGCAGTGCGGTGTGTGTGTGAGAGAGAGAGAGAGAGACAGACAGAGAGAGGGGGGGGGGGACGAGACAGAGGGAAACAGAGCGAATGAGGAGTGGAGGCCGCTAATAGCCACACATAACAAACCCCCGATGGAGAGATGAGATCATCATGGTTTCACACTAAAGAATGAAAACAGCCGCAAATACTGGCCGGTGTGTGTTTGTGTGACAGTGTTTGAGTGAATGAGTGTGTGTGTGCGTGTCAGTGTGTGTGTGTGTGTGAACTTGTGCACATGAATGCACCGTATATATATCTAGCCATGCATCTGTGTGTCTGTCGATTTGTTGTCACTTCAGCCGTACACCCCCCCCTCCCCTCACACACACACACGTACACACAAGCACACGCACACATTCATTGACCGCTTCCTACTATCACAACTCCAACTGTGAGAACATTTCTGCCGCAGGTTGCTGTTCCTGCTTTAAAATGAATGCAATGCATTTTGGGATTTTTCCCGGTTACTCTGAGGGGATTGCCAGAGTCAAATATAGTGACTGGCAAGAATCACTGAAAAAGTGGAGGAGGTGACTTCATTACCAGTCAGCACAGCGGAGATGGTGCATAACGGTTTGCCAAAGAAGCTTAACACCAGGAGAGAGAGAAGTGCTGGAGAGATGGCAAGGGAGAGAGAGAGAGAGAGGGGGAGATGGAAAGATGGAGAAGTACTGGAGAGAAAGACAAAGAGGCTTAAATATTGAAGCAGAGAGGTTGGCCCCGCTGAAGCCCGCTTTCTCCGCTGCGCTGCTGCTGAAATCACGCTTTACAATGCAAGCAAACACGGCTCAGCAGACACATGCAGGTCCCGTCTGTGGGGGGTAAGAAGGCGAAAATCTCTGTGGCCTGTGGGGCTTGTCCCCCATCGGTCGGCATTAGTCGGGAAGTGTTTGCCCTTGGCAGTGGTTGACAAAACACTGCAGGTGAGAAAACAGCTTCTCTGGACTTCTTGCTTCAGATCAGCAAAACAACAGAACTGTTCAGATAAACAGACACACCAGCAGGACCGCAAGTGGCGGCACACATGTGTTTGCCCTCCACTTGATGAAATGGGGAAAACCTGGGAGTGATCCTGATTCTGGAGGCAGTTTCCATATCTTTTTTAATCCCAGTTTCTGCTGGCAGCACGGGGTCTCAGTGGTTAGTGTGGTCGCCCCACAGCAAGAAGGTCCTGGGTTCAAGCCTCAGGGTAGTCCAGCCTTGGTGGGTTGTCCCGGGTCGTCCTCTGTGTGGAGTTTGCATGTTCTCCCCGTGTCTGCGTAGGTTTCCTCTGGCGGCTCCGGTTTCCTCCCACAGTCCAAAGACATGTAGGTCAGGTGAATTGGCCATATTAAATTACCCCTAGGTATGAATGTGTGTGTGTGTGTGTGTGGGCCCTGAGATGGCCTGTCCAGTGTGTCTCCCTCCCTGCCACCCAATGACTGCTGGGATAGGCTCCAGCATCCCCGCGACCCTGAGAGCAGGATAAGCAGCTCAGATAATGGATGGAGTTTCAGCTGTTGGTGCAGGTCATACCACTGCACCAACAGCTGAAACGCCATCATTTTGGTGAAACCTGGAGCAGCAGTGTCCGGATGTTACTCGCTGGCGTTTTTTAGGGAACTCGAGTTTGGCATCTAACACTGCTAACGTTCAATTTTCCACTTTATCAGTTGCCAAAAACAACGCAAATACTGTTGCACTCACACGTGTGATGCACTTGCACACAAACTAACACTGAAAAGAGGATGGTGGCATCCGAGAGAGAAGGCGCAGATAAGGGGGGGGGGTGATAATGGGTACAGGGAAAACGACGCCTAGCAACGGAACAGACAAAGGAGACACTTCTGCACATTGATTCCGGCAGATGCTTGAGAGATTCCGTCAAGGTCGCGGATATACAGAACAATTCTCACCCGTGCTGTCAGTCTTCTTTTGAGGCCTTTCACAACGTCAGTTATGAAGGTGGCGTGTGTGCTCAGTAATCCCTCTTGATTAGGAGCTGGGGCCGGTAAGTCCACGTAGACCGCTGCAAGGTGCCTGTGTTTGGGCTGAGCTAAGCTGCCAGCCTGGCGGAGGGCTTTAGACCCAACGTATGGACTGTCTCGCGGAGGAACGACAGATATCACGAAAGGAAAAAAAAAGATGTCAGAGCAGGGCTGGAAATTAGAGGGAAGGAGAGATGGGAAATGACAGGAGAAAAGGTACAAAGGAGAGAGGAAGGGAGACCTGGTACGGTTCCCAGTTGCTTATTATCTCTCCAGCTATCTTTCTGGATGGGGCTGCAGGCCTTTCACTGGTCCGGAGGACACAGAGGAACAATGGCGACAGAGGATGACGGGATGAAAGGGAGAACTGGGGGAATGACAGGAATGAGGAAAGAACAGGAGCATCTCTGTGTGTGCGTGTGTGTGTGCGTGCGTGCGTGCTATCAGTCCAGATTCGATATATAAATTCTGTAGGAAACAAGCACGCCTGGTTCTGATTGAATGGAGCTCACATTTCTCCCTCGTGCATCTTTTTCCGATTATGAGGGGAAACAACGAGGAGAGGAGCAGGAAATTAAAGGGTCTGGACAGGGGGACCCTCTATGTGTTTGTGTGTGTTAGGCTAGAGTCTAACCTAGCACATACACATATACATAAACAGACACACAAACAGCTATGTATGTATCTGCTCATTATTAATGACCAATAACAGGTGGGGCTTTACTTGGAACGATGATATGTTGCACAGTCTTGTATTTCTGCACCATAGCAACCAAATGCAGGAGGAGAAGGCAGGTAGTGGTGAATGTGAAGCACAAGCAAGCTCATGGTGGCTCACGGTACGATAAATGAGGCTCAGAGAAGACCTTTACCGCAACATCGATAGCTAAAACCCAGGTCTAACGTTACCTTCACTGAGCAGATGTGGAAGGCTTTGACACAGCAGCATAGGCTACTCTGTTTCATGTCAAACGGATGTGTGAGAATTGGAGTGGCCGGGGTGTCCGGGTAGCGTAGCGGTCTATTCCATTGCCTACCAACACGGGGATCGGCGGTTCGAATCCCCTCGTTACCTCTGGCTTGGTCAGGCATCCCTACAGACATAATTGGCCGTGCCTGCAGGTGGGAAGCCGGATGTGGGTATGTGGCCTGGTTGCTGCACTAGTGCCTCCTCTGGTTGGTTGGGGGCGTCTGTTCGGGGGGGGGGGGACTGCGAGGGAATAGCGTGATCCTCCGACGTGCTATGTCCCCCTGGTGAAACTCCTCAATGCCGGGTGGAACGAAGCGGCTGGCGACTCCACATGTATCGGAGGAGGCATGTGGTAGTCTGGAGCCCTGCCCAGATCGGCAGAAGGGGTGGAGCAGCGACCGGGACGGTTCAGAAGAGTGGGGTAATTGGCCGGATACAATTGGGGAGAAAAAGGGAGAAAAAAAACGGAGTGGCCAAACACCAGATGTGTTACCAGTACCACAGGTGTCAATAAGTTGAATAAAAATGATGGTCTTTAGGACTGTAGCATCATTTTACAATGCACATACGTACGTATATATACATATATACATACATACATGTGTGTGTGTATGTATGTAGTATGTGTGTGTGTATATATATATATATATATATATATATCCGAATGCGCCTTTCCATGCAAAGGTTGTTTCCTCTAAACACATACAGATAATTATGTTTTCTTTTTTAAGCCAGGAAGTGATGTAGTGAGAACAGGTCAGGGGGTGCAGGCCATGAAGGAAGACGAGAATTGGACATGCGTGGACTTGGACCAAACTAGTAGTTCTCTTTCTACCCATCTCTGAGTGGGGGGGGGGGATGTCGGACTCTCGTGCTTAAACAGAAAGCAAATGTAGTATCTCTCCCTCCCTCTGATGCTGTCCTCGACTACGTGCACACACTCGGGCACACTCGTACCGTCAAAAAGTCCCCCCCCCCAGCACATTCACGAGCATGGCATGGCAAATTCCAATGCAGCTTCACCTGATTCTGATGTCTCGTTGTCGTGATCCAGGGCCTCCAGAACCAGAGAGAAGGACTTCTGCGGAGACAATCAGAGAAAAAAAGGAGTCAACACTTCAAGAATCAATAACGTCAAACAAAGAAGGATATAATTTGAATTCAACAACGATTAAAGGTATAGAAAACCACAACTCGCTGAGGGTGTGTGTGTGTGTGTTTGCATGTGTGTGTGTGTTTAGGAACCAGATGTGATTCACTGCCCGAACAAGTCAAGGCTGCAGCTGGTTGCTGACTCAAGAAAACCGAGCCTGCAGCCTTGTAGGAGGGAGAGAAAAGTTGTGTCACGGTTTTATGGGGCGGGAGGCGATCCAAATCCTGTTCGCCTCAGCGAAGAGCGCTCATTGAACCATGCCTCATACTGTCACACGCCGCCGTTTGAGAGACCTTCGATAGCTCCGTCCAAGTCTCCACAGGCAGGGAGCACTTCATCGTGCAGATTCGGTCCTTGGGGAGACGAGGACACAGGACGATAGCACATCTGAACGAATCCAAATATGCATTATGGATCACAAACCTTAACTAGCATGTGCTCGTGTTCATTTTTGTCCGAGGGTTAGAACGAGGACACAACAGTACCAGAGGAACGAGGCAGAGAGACAACTGAGGACGAGTATTTTGTCTTCATTTTCCCCTTTGTTTTGTTTGTTCCTTCCATCTTGTAGATCGGCTATGAATAATTCAAATCCACACACTCCCCGAGAACTTTCTCTCTCTCTCTCTCGCCATCCCTCCCTCTGCGAAACACACATGAGCGCCTGTCATGCAAATCACGGCACACTGTGCATTGTGGGTAGGGTTTTCCTAAAAGGCTACATGGATGTGCAGTCACGTCTCCGCTCTGAGGGCCCACTGACAAGGGGTTAAGAGGGGAGAGCGAGGAGAAGAGAGGCGAAGGGAGGGGCAGCAAGGCGGGGGGGAGGGTAAATAAGGAGTAGGCGACAGAGGGTGAGCGAGATGTGAAACGAGGGAGGCGGACCTGGATGGAAGATCGGGGCAGGAGGTCCAGAGAAATAGAGGCCTTTAACCGAAGGCAAGGACCGGTGGTAGAGGAGCGGAAAAAGCTGTGAGATGTGGCAGAAGACGCCGAGTAAGGGATTCACTTGAAGAGCAATTATATTATATATAGACAGCATAGCTGTAAATATGTAAAACCAAAAAAAAGTGAAGAGAAATATGAAGGGTAGCAAAGGTGAGTGGAGTAATTGTAGAGGAAAGGGACCAACATGGGTGTTGAGAACATATTTCATATTTATGAAGGGAGTACACACACACAAACAAACATACACACACACACACACACACATATATATATATGACAGAGGTCAAAACTGTATATGATATATGATGACGTGAGATCACAGAAGCATCAGAGGGAGCTACACAGAAGAAATATATCTATCTATATATATATATATATATATATATATATATATAAAACTTTGTTTCAAGAAACGCTCAATGGTAGGGAAAGTGCTCAACAAATAAGGAGCAAAATAATCCAGTGAGTCAAGTAAATTCTTTATGAGACAGTACAAGCCTGTTTCATGCCATAAGCAATCATCAGCTATCAATAAAGCTACTCCAATAAAGCTATGTCAATAAAGTAGCCTTATTGACAGCTGATGATTGCTTATGGCATGAAACAGGCTTGTACTGTCTCATAAAGAATTAACTTAACTAACTGGATTATATATATATATATATATATATATATATATATATATATATCTCCATCCATTATCTGAACCGCTTATTCTGCTCTCAGGGTCGCAGGGATGCTGGAGCCTATTCCAGCAGTCATTGGGCGGCAGGTGGGGAGACACCCTGGACAGGCCATCACAGGGCCCACACACACACGCACATTCATACTGAGGGACAATTTAGTACGGCCGATTCACCTGACCTACATGTCTTTGGACTATGGGAGGAAACCGGGGCCCCCGGAGGAAACCCACGCAGACGCGGGGAGAACATGCAAACTCCACACAGAGGACAACCCTGGACAACCCACCAAGGTTGAACTACCCTGGGGCTTGAACCCAGGACCTTCTTGCTGTGAGATGACCGCACTAACCACCACACCACCTATACATATACATACATACTATATGTATAGGAAAACCTAGTGTAACACCCATCCCACGTAGCTATATAGTTTTCACTGTATAACTGGGGTTTGTAGTACGATGGGTGGGGCCCTGGGTACTTTTAACAAATGACTGCCGTGCTAACCTGTGCACAATAAAGGAAATTCCTAAGCTAACCCTTTTTCTTTTATACAAAAAATGAATTTTAATTGGCAACGGTTCCTCCACTTAGCAGGAATATAGATATACTACTTTTGTTTAATCCTACTAAGAATTATGTTTCAAAGTATTTGTTCCCTAATGAACAATTTCTTTAATCACTATTTATACTTCTAACCCAAAATAAACCTTCATGAAACATAAACATGACACACACAATACTTTAAATGCAAATTGTGAATTTAGTAAATGTAAAAAACAAATATCTAAATCAATAACAAAAATAACAATTATTCAAAGGACAAGATACGGTAACACTTTAGTATGGGGAACATAAAAAAACTTAATTACTAGTGAATTAGTAATGATCAAGATGTCACTTTAGTATGGGGAACATATTCTAAGTAACAAAAACTTAATTTACAGTAATTTAACACTATTAACACTTGTAGTTTTGTGTTTTGTTATGTAAGAACAGACCATATTCATTAAGTGTTAGTAAGGGAGAATAACTCTTCTTGTGGTACTACCACCTTATAAAGTCCATACTAAGCAAAGCATATTGAGATGGTACTACTAATAAGCAATAATTCTGAGGTTATAGAGGGAAAACTCATAGTTAATGGCTTACTGGTTGTATAATAAGGCCATGCAGAATAAGGCATTAATGAGTACGTAATAATGACCAATTAAGAGCCAATATGTTGCTAATTTGCATGCTAATAAGCACCTAATTAATGGTGACTACGTTCCCCATACTAAGATACGTCACTTAAACGTATTGTAACGTGCATGGATAACAAGACACGCCGGCCATTGGCTGGCGGGTCTGACCCCTTTAGTCGAGCGGTTAGCGATGTCTACCGCGGTGCGGGCGATACGGGTTCGCTTCCCGGCCGCGGCAGTTCCTGTGGTTGCGTTGTCCCCCGAATTCGCCACAGTATTCACCTTTTGATAATGGGCTTTCCAATTAAATTCCATTTGACTTTAAACACTTTTCTTAGTTCGTTACCTATATACCTCCTATCCAACGGGCCCACACACACTCTCACACACACCCTCAATACTGCAAAAAAACAAAACAAAAAGCATGTCTCTTTTTTCAAAATAAAACGTTGCAGGCCTGAGTCGATGCTTGGGAGCGTGGTGACCAAAAACAAATGGCCGTTTCACTCGACTACGTCACGCAGCAAAATAAAATAGCACGTGCATTGGTTATTGTTACTCACAGGCCACGAGTTGGAACTAGGGCGACGGCTGACGAATGAAACGAGTCAAGGCGATGAGAACCACGAGTGAAACACAGGCGGGAAATCGTCAACATGTCCGGATGAAGGGAAAAGCCGAGTGGAAGACATCTAGTCGTCTTTAAGGTCCAGGGAGTACTTCCTGCTCCTCTCGGTCTAATGAGTGGACATGACAGTTTTTTTCCTCAGTCACTGTACTCGTCATGAAACTCATGTTCAGCTTTAGCGGGTCGCTAACATCAATGTATGCTAACACACAGTAACATGAGCCGCTACTACAGGAAACACAGGCTAATAGGCTAATCGCGACTAGCATGAGAATTCTTACTCAGATGTAGCATCGTTACAGAGTGATACAGAACACATACACCGAGATATTTACCTTCGGCATATTGTACACATCCATTACACACTGGAAAACTCTGCATTCACCGGGTAAAGTACATGACGCTCCGCTCCGCTCTCTCTGGGTGTTTTCAGCACGTCCTACCCACGGCTGCCTGCTTGTCGTCTGACTAAGCCCCTGCATCGGAGCTACGGGTTCAACCTGAGTTTCCCGCCCCTCCGCCAGTCTGATTGGCTTTTAAGTTGGCAACAACCAATGCGATTAACAAAATATCATGACAGACAACCGAATACTGCCAAATGTTAGTTCGTGAACTGTCCACGTTTCCCCCTTGATTTGTATAGCCAAACAAACTTATTTAAATTTCAATCAACTTTATTGACACTACAATGAACGCAACGCAATGACATTTATCAGCCTATATTGCTTTTCTTTTTTTTTATTCACATGAACTGTGTTAAACATTCATCTTAACTGATTTGAGCGAAATACTTCTTTAAACTTTATTAAAGTCATATATATTTGTCTGAAATGTCAGATTTTTTAGACGGGGCCGCACCAGCAAAAGGAGAGGTGACACGAAAAGGTAAAGAAGGAGGCAGAACACACACACACACACACACACACACACACACACACACACACACACACACACACACACACACACACACACACACACACACACACACACACACACACACACACACACACACATAATCTAGCTGTGTGCTAATGAGCCCCCAAGAGAGGTGCTGGCTGGCAGAGAGCTTGCAGCATTTTTGCAAACTCTTTAAAGCGGACAGATAGCCCATCGGCAGCCCCCTCTCGGAGGGACCAGCTGGAGTTGTTCACCTTCATTTTAAAACTTTCTCAAGGCTTAATGGGTCCAGACCTGTGAACCTGCCCACTCCACCGAGTTGACTGATTCTTCCTGTCTGGCATCACGACATGAAACAGCGGTTTCTTGGTTGAAAAGGCGATTACCTAATGAGCGCCACAGGGTGGGGGGGCTAACGATTAGCTAATCAGCGCCACGGGCGAGACTAACGCCGTTGTCAAGCTGTTGTCAAGCTTTAGAGGGCATGTCTTCTCAACATCGGCCCACATCATAGTTTGTTTTTGCTTCGCTCCACTCCACTCCCAAAACCCTGGCAAAACCAGCAGGTTGGCATGGATCCGCATCAGTGTCGACATGAAAAGGCGTTAGATTCAGGCGGATACTCTGGTCTCTAGTGATGGTTAGGGAGAATCGAACCCCCCGACGGAAATCGTTTGAAGATGAAGATGGAAATGGAGTGTAACGAGTTGACAAGTCTGTCTGATATCAGGCAAACCACTTTGGGCTTTATGTGGTCAGTTGATTCAAAGTACACCACATATTCCATCCATCGCGATAGGAATGCAATCCCGAGCGGCTGGTAAGCTGACCGGCCTGGCCCAGAGCATCCTGCCCGAGCTGCAGCCAGAGGCGGTGTTTGGGTAAGGCCGAGCATTAGATTGGATATGATGAACTGTCCACTACTACAAAATGCACACACAGCATTACCTCACTGCTGGCCTGGTCCCAGACCTCTTACCCTTATCTTTCCCATCATAACTCCCTTCTCCCTCCCCTTTTCCTTCCCTCTTTGTGCCTCTCCCTCTCTCTCTCTGTCTCTCTGTCTGTCTCCCTGCCCACACCCTCTGTGAACTGTCGTGGTACCAGCTAAGACCTGTGGAGAGTCCAGAGATCTTTTTTTGGAGTTTTTTTCCTATCTATTTATCTCTCTCTCTCTCTCTCTCTGACTGTCTCACGCTCTCTCTCTCTCACGCTCTCACTCCCTGACTGTCTCACACCCTCTCTCTCTCTCTCTCTCTCTTTTAAGTTCTCTGGCTCCACACCTCACATGCTCGCACAGCCCAGTAAGTCACTTGTGCAGGAAGGGTGTAGCTGCATGTGGTGAATCTGCAGGGTCACACTGTCATTATCCATTAAAAATCACAACAATCCTTTGAGACTCAGATTAGAGGCACGCAATATTGTGAGCAAGTCGACCAAAAATCTTCCCGAAAATCTCTCTAAAATACCACAACTCAGTACTAGCGTTACCTTTTGCACATACACATACATGACCGTGCCCACTGGCTCGCACATCCCATTTGCAGCGTGCTTGCACACACAAACAGCAAGCTGAATTTTGGCTGAGTCTCTGGACCCTGCATGGTAATTTCCCAGGTCTCCATTAAGGGAACCTGATCAGTATGAGAGCTGGTGGGAGCAAACAAGACTTGCTACAATGTGAGAGCGATGGGAAAAACAGTAAACAATGCAAAAGAGAGGCTGATATGATCACGGACCAAAAGGAAGTGCTGTTTTTTATCTCTTTCAGCCACAAACAACATCACAGAGATATTTGTGCCATTTGTGGTGATAACAGCCAAAGGGATGATAGAGCTGGGAACGACATGGTGGGAAAGAAACGGGATTTGTGTTTGCATGAGCATTTGTTTGCATGTCTGTGTGTGTGTGTGTGTGTGTATTTGAGTGTGCATGTGTGCTTGTGCAAAAAACAAAGAACAAAAAAATCTTCCCTCCCTTAGAGGAGATGAGAATCATATATTTGGTTTTATGGTGTGTATTTTCGGTTTTCAAGAGGAACTTTAAGTATACTAAAATAAGATAAGAATCTTACAGGCAAAACCTAACCAGTTACAGCATGTAAGTTATAAAGAAATACCACTGAGCTCCAGCTTTCTTTCTTTTTTATTTCACTGCCCAAGGACAATTCTGTTGAAACTAGTTTTCTGTATTGACGGTAAACCTCGACAACCACTTAGAACCTGAAGTGAAGTTACCCAAAGGAAAAAAAAAAAGTCCTCCAATCATCGGAGCTGCAAGTTGCGAGCTGTAGCCTACATTGTTGTGATATCGCACATCGAGATGTTGTGTTTTTGGTTTCTTGCGCTGTTCATATCCCAGATACAAATTGATGTCTGCTGGGAAGCATGAGCGATCTACACCAGGTGTTGCCTGGTAACAGCCAGACAGACCCAAGTGTGTGCAAAGGGGCTGTGTGGCGAAGCTGAGGGTGTGTATCATGGTTGAGCATACCATGTAGACCAGCGTTTTCCAACCCAGTCCTCAAGGAACCCCTATCCTGCAGATTTTCTTTGCAACCCTGAATAGGTACCTGTTTGTAGTTATTCAACCAATCAGCAATGAATTATGTCAGATGTTGCACACCTTGCATAATTAAGTGCTGTGAGATGATTGGTTGAGTAAGGACAAGCAGGGCTACCAATGCAGGGTTACAATGAAAATCTGCAGGATAAGGGGTCCTTGAGGACTGGGTTGGGAAACGCTGATGTAGACCACCTTGATGGGTCGAGAATATTTTTATACTCTGCATTTAACCCATCCTAGCTGTGCAGCTGGGAGCAGCGGGCAGTCGCCATGCGGCACCCAGGGACCAACTCCAGTTCATCTTTCCCTGCCTCAGTCAGGGGCACAGACAGGAGTACTAACCCTAACGTGCATGTCCTTCTGACGGTGGGGGGAAACCGGAGCACCCGGAGAAAACCCACCGCAGGCACGGGGAGAACATGCAAACTCCACACAGAGGATGACCTGAGATGACCCCGAAGGCTGGACAACCCTGGGGTTCGAACCCAGGACCTTCTTGCTGTGAAGCGACAGTGCTAACCACTGCGCCACGGTGCCGCCAAATACCGGCTAGTGTAGCAAGTTAACCAATATTCCTGTGAGTGCAACAACACTACAAGCTGCACTACTTGCCTTGGGGCAAATTTGTAATTTGGGATATTGGGCAACACAAATAAAACTGACTTGACTACAATGAATGAGCTAGACAGAAAGACAAAGCTTGTCCAGTTCAAGGCAGCCGGTTCGAGACACAAGTATGTGTTCAGGCTCAGCGACAATAACGCCGCAAGACATCATTTCCATAAGGCTTAATCCCAAAGATAAACACTATAAACATCACACTTCAGCTCTAGATAAATATTTGAACATAATGTGTATTCACCTTTTTGCACCTGTACAACACAGGTAGGTGTTTCCTTTATTCCCTTTTTTTTCTTCCCCAAGACACTTGGAGGACAGTAGCAGTGAGCCAAGAACAGTGTTGGGTGGCCAAGTCAAGCCAAGTCAATTTTATTTGTAGAGCCCAGTATCACAAATTACAAATTTGCCTCAAGGGGCTTTACAGCAACACAACATCCTGTCCTTAGACCCTCACATCGGATAAGGAACAACTCCCTAAAAGAGAAAAAATAGGAAGAAACCTCAGGGAGAGCAACGGGGGGGGGGGGGTCTCTCTCCCAAGATGGACAATGTGCAATGGATGTTGTGTTTAAACCATTTACACAATACAACATTGAAAGAGGATAACAGAATTATAATGGAATTACAAAATTTATGAAGAATATGATGAGGAGGATGCCAAGCAGTGTCCAGACGCCACCGGAACAGCCCAGGACCCGAGCCCCGCCACTAGCATCACCATGTAAAAAAAAAAAAAAAATCTGGTTTCATCTGGTCCCGGGTGGTAATGTGATTAATGTTTTCATTAACGAGTTGTGAAAGGGAGCACAACTTCAAATTCAGTAATTGCATCAGTTGCCAATCACAGGAATGCTTCTGTTACAGTGTTGCTGTGCTACCCTCTCTCTCCTCTTCAGTCTACATTTCTCTCCCCTTGATCCGCCGTCCCCAGGCCTCAGTCGGGTCTTGTGTAAAGGACGCACGTGGCCTGGTTTGTGTTTTTGATATGACGCCTCGCTAGCCTCGCGCCATAGACGGCATGCGAAAATATGCTTTCACCAGTTTTTCAAACATCAAAAATAATTACACCAAAGTGTGACATCGTTTACACCTACACGAGAGGGAAACTGCCCAAATTCTACCCCGATATCGATCCTACTTATATGAGGTGCCACCTGAACCCGGCCACGGTTGGGCACATGTTTTGGGAATGCCCATCTCTGACTACATTTTGGGGTCGTGTCTTTGAAGCTTTCTCAAATATTTGTTGTAAAACAACTGAACCCCGCCCGATCATGGCCATTTTTGGAGTTCCCGGTGAGGGCGTAGACGTCACCACACCCCAAGCTAGTTAGCTCCGCAGACTTATTCTCCCGCAATTGGAAGTCCGATAAGCTCCAATCATTCACAAGCTGGATCAGAGAGGTGCTATCTTTACTTCCATCAGAAAAACTGGGATATACCAGACGTAAGTCCCGTCAGAAATTTATGGACGTCCGGTCTCCCTTCACAGAATCCACTCTTGCTCTATGGTTTTTAGAAACACCAGAGCAGACCTCTCTCTCATCCCAGTTACAGCAACGACCCTTCTTATTCTAATCATTAGGACTAGGGATGGGTGGTGCTTTAATAACTCAGGATAATTTAGCTGGAATAAGTGCCTTGTTCATGTGTTATTGTAAATGAGCCTGTCCGCCAGTACTTAAATATGTGTATTGAGGTGTGTGGGTATGTACATCTCTTTATTTGCGTATGTGCATATACTGTATATATCTGTGTGCATGTGTGTGTGTGTGTGTTTGTGTGTGCATATATATGTACTTAGCACTCAGTGTCTGACTATTGAGTGGTTCCAATTGTAACAAACAAAGCCCCTTTGTTTTCATACATATTTAACTGATGATTTTGTTTCTCTTTTTTCTTCTTCTCTGATTTGCTTTTTTTTTGGGGGGGGGTGTCCAGGGGAGGGGGGGGGGTTGTTTTAGTGTTTGTGTGTCTATTTTTAAGGGGGGAAAAAAAATCTATGAATAAAGTTTTAAAAAAATAATTGCACTAAATATATTGCCCCCGACTTCATCCAGCGCGCCTGTGCAGATTGGTGCTGACCCCCGGACGGAACAGACTTCCTGGTAAAAGAGGTTTGAGACTTGTCCTTCTTATGAGATGCCAGTCTTGTTTCATTTCTAAACACCTCTAGTGGAGTATTAAGTCAGTGGTAATGCAGCAAATAATAGAACAATATTAAGAAGCTGCTTGCATTCGATTAACTTTAGCAGCATCTTTTTTTTTTTTTTTTTTTTTATTTCTGATTTTTCCCTTTTTTCTCCCAATTTAGTGGTCAATTGATCCCTATTTTAATTCAAACACCCACCCTCGTATTGCATGCGTTCGCCAACTGCATCTCTCCGGCCGGCAGTCTCGAAGGAAAGCGCCTCCCCACTTTCGTGACAAGGCGAATCCAAGCCGAACCACTGTTTTTCCGACACACACAGAGACGCATTCACATGACGAACACAAGCCGACTCCGCCCCCCTCCCGAAGACAGCGTTGCCAATGATTGCTGCTTCCTCGAGTCCGGCCATAGTCGGATCTGACGAGACCGGGGCGCGAACCCCAGTCCCCAGTGGGCAACTGCATCGACACCAAGCCGATGCTTAGACCGCTACGCCACCGCGGACCATTAGCAGCATCTTTTATTGCCCTCCCTTTAGTCGCCCCTCTGCTGGACATCACTTGCATGTCAACTCTGGTTTTCTTCCCACGTTTGTCTTATAATGCAACCAAATGTGGTGTCTGTTGAGACCTGTCCTACAACCGACAACTCTACATGTATCAACAACTGGTCGTGTATGCGGGCGGGGAGCCAGATGTGGGTACGTGTCCTGGTCGCTGCACTAGCGCCTCCTCTGGTCAGTCGGGGGCGCCTGTTTGGTGGGGGAGGGGGAACTGGGGGGGAATAGCGTGATCCTCCCACGTGCTACGTCCCCCTGGTGAAACTCCTCACTGTCAGGTGAAAAGAAGCGGCTGGCAACTCCACATGTATCGGAGGAGGCATGTGGTGGTCTGCAGGCCTCCCCGGCTCGGCAGACGGGGTGGAGAGGAAACCGGGGTGGCTCAGAAGAGTGGGGTAATTAGGCAAGTAAAATTGGGGAGAAAAAAAAAGGGGGGGGTGTCAAGGCGAGTTGTGACTAAACACGGCTGGTGCCAGCTTGGATAATGTATATTCAATGCTTGAAAACTCCCAACTCAGGTGTGCGTCCTTTTCTCCACAGTGGTTGAATCCACCTGCAGTAACAGAGCTGCTATGCGGTCTTACTACTGAGCAAAGATCTGGATCGCTCCAAGACCTCATTGTCCAGCAGGATTATGGGAGTCAGTAGCTTCGGCTGTTGAATGCGGTTTTTAGGCTCTTTGGCTGTTGCCAAAACAATGGTAAAACAATTTGCCTCCACTCACTATACAATCCCCAGCAGCGGAAGCTGTACTGGGGCAAACCCAGCGTTAAAGGGGCAGTTCACCCAAAATCAAAACCAATCTCTTAGCTGTAGTGTTATTTATCCATCTAGATCATTTTGGTGTGAGTTGCCGAGGTTTGGAGATATCAGCCACAGAGATGTCTGCCTTCTCTGTAATACAATGGAGCTGCAAGGCTTGTAAATGGTAAATGGACCGCAATTGTGTAGCGCTTTTCTAGTCTACCGCCCACTCAGAGCACTTTACAGTGTGCGCCTCACATTCACCCATTCACACACTGACGGGGGAGGCTGCCGTGCAAGGTTGCCAACCTGCTCATCAGGAGCAGTTAAGGGTTTTGTGCTTTGTTCAAGGACACTTGGACATACTCTCTGCAGGAGCCGGGGATCGAACCAGCGACCTTCCGATTGCTAGACAACCCGCTCTATCTCCTGAGCCATGCTGCCTGACAGTGAGTAGATTCGCCAGGGGGACGTAGCGCGTGGGAGGATCACGCTATTCCCCCCAGTCCCTCCCCCCCAAACAGGCGCCCAGACCGACCAGAGGAGGCGCTAGTGCAGCGACAAGGACATGTACCCACATCCGGCTTTCCAGCCACAGGCAAGGCCAATTGTGCCTGTAGGGACGCCCGACCAAGCCGGGGGTAACGCGGGGATTCGAACCGGCGATCCCCATGTTGGTAGGTAACGGAATAGACCGCTATGCTACCCGGACGTGCCAACAGCAATATTTCTTCCCAGAACTCATGACCCAGTTACTCAAGATCGTCCACAGACCTCGTTGTGAGCAGTTTCATGTAGGAACTATTTTCGAAGACCGAACCACACCTGCACCTGGTTGTCTAGCTCGGGCCCGTAGTACAGCCCCGAGTTACCCAGAGTAAAGACAGGGACCAGGACCTCTAAAACCAGTCATGCGAATCCAAACCACATTACAGGCCTTTTTAATGACAGACCAAGTTCTAATAAATGATTGGTAACACTTTACAATAAGGGTACATTAATTAACATGAGCTAATGAAGTAATAAGCGTTATCTAAGCGTTAATTAATAGTTAATTCACCCTGTTAACATCAGTTAATGCAGTAATTAGTAACCCTAGCCCTAATAAGCATTAAGTAACATTAACAAACTTCTCTTGTTGATATTTATTAAGGGTTTACAAGTACTAATATTGGTAAATGATAAACACCATTATAAATGATTACTAGACACATTAGTTAACTGTTAATTAACGGTTGGTTAATGCTTATTACTGGTTAATTAATAACCCTTATTGTAAAGTGTAACTACAACTTTGTTTTCCACCCTAGAGAGGCTATCCCCCGTCATTTTGTTCGGACCGTAGCTTTACCTCAACCTGTCTCTTCCACTGCTCCAGTTCCCCCTCTCTCAACCCCCACCCCCCACCCCCACCAGAGCCATTCTCTCTGTCTCGCTGTATCCCTACCTCTGCCCCTCTCTCTCACCCCTGCCATCCCTCCCACCCTCCATCTCTCTCTCAGACATGGGCAGGGTAGGATATCCCGGCAAAGCCAGGCTGTACAAACACAGCTCTACGACAGGAAGGACTCCCGGCCCTGAGAGAGGAATTTCCCCTCTGAGCTCACACACTAATACATACTTATACACACACACAAACACACACACACACACATGCAGACATAGAGACACAAGCACGCATACATAAATTGACATACAGACACACACACACACACACACACACACACACACACACAATTCAAACATGCACAAACAAGCAGCAATGTGTCTGTTTTCATACTTTTTTCCTTATGACTCTCACTCGATCCTAATAAAGTCTGTGGCGTGATTGGGGCCAATGAGGGCAAATAAATCATGAGCATGTGCTGCGCGGCGTGACACCGCTTCTCATTTAAGGCGAGCGCAGCAAGACTGGGCGGCCTTCGCGCTGGCTGTCCGGCTGCTCCAGCGCAGACAGACGGCACCAAAAGCTCGAGACGGATCTGTACCAATACATGACCTAATGTGTTAACTCGCGCTCATTTCACAAATCCTACACACACACGGATTAGGGACTCTCTCTATAATCAAGCAAATGCTTTGTAGCCTTTGTGCACAAGATAAATATTGGCACACTCAAAATCGACAGCTAGCAACATTTGTGTGCACATTTGCAAGCAGGCAACATAACGCGGAGTTAAGTACGCGACGGCGCGGCACATCGCAGCGAAACCTGAAATAACACCAGCCACGCTCGTACCGGCTGATACGCATCTCCGGCCTGCAAGCTGCGGCGGGTACTGTCCACACACCGACGGCTAGCAGGCTAATTACAGGCTCGCTCTTAAACGCGCGTGAAGCACACCCAGCCACACCCAGCCACACACACACACACACACACACACACACACAGATGCACAAACATCCAACGCGTTGTCATGACAGCAGCTGTGCCCGAAGCTGGGTAGGATGGCCGACACCTCACCTATGCTGCGCGGTAGTAATGGCGGTAACCACAGTAACGAGACTCGTTACTATGCCAGCAGCGACGCTCTGCCGCTTTACATCAAGTTGCGGCAGGTCTGCGGATCCGCTGCTTTAATGTAAGTGCACAGGGTAGGCGAGGGGGGAAACTACCTCCGGTCAGAAGCTAAAAGCTAACAGCATTCAGTTTAGCTGCGCCCCGTGCGTTTCAGTGAGAGACGGGAGCAAGCCTCAGGTAGCCTGGCAAGATCCGCGCGCAGGGAGGTCTCGTGTCTGGCGTGATTGGCACGTCGCTGGCTGATCCCGGCCGACCGTCACAAAGGAATGGCCGCTGTGGTTGAGCTGCAGGGTGGGTTGTCAGACAGCGTGGGAGAGAGTCGTGCAGTGGCTTTTCTTCTGAATGTCAAAAGCCACTTATCGTTGTCTTCAGGAGGACACACACACACACACACACACACACACACACACACACACACACACACACACACAGAACCCCTGGATGTGCCCATCCAAACCCTACCTGATCTTGTGACCCCAGCCCCGTAATTAAATCTCTCTGTTCTGTCATTCACTCCATCTCTGTCCCCCCCCCCTCCCATTCTGGACACGATTAGGATCAGAGTTTATCTCTCCGCTCATCCTTGACTCATTCTCTCTCCCTCCCTCTGTAGTCATCCTAGTCTTGTCATCTTCCCATGTCATCCCTCCCTCTCCCCCCCCCCCCGGCTGTCTGAGTCGCATTTTTGCAGGGTTAATTGGCTTAAACAAAAGTATGTGATTATGAGCAACTTCAAACGCTCTAGAACAACAGTGTCCTCTTGGCTTGGTATAGACCCCACCATCAGCACGGCCTCCCCGACTCCCTGTCCTGTCCCGTCTCCCCCTCCCACACCGAATTCACCCAACCCCTAGAAGTAAGCCGTCACATCTCCCCCACCCCTCCAATCCACCTCCCCTCATTATGCCACCTGTGCCCAACTCTGAGTTGGCCCACCACCCACCACACACACACACACTCACACACTCTCTCTCTCTCTCTCTCTTTCTCTCTCTCTCTCTCTCTCTCTCTCTCTCTCTCTCTCTCTCTCTCTCTCTCTCAATCTATTTCCTTCAGCGAGTCTTTTCTGCCTCTCCATCTCTCCACTTGACAATCAGTAAAGACCTGTTCGACCCTTCCATTCCTTCATGTCTCACTCCAAACCACATATTCCCACGAAAACGCTCCCTTCACGTGTCCCCCTCCCCGACAGACCGAGCGGGCAGCCCCCTCAAGCTCCGGCAGGAAATTACCTCGTCTAGAAACCAGCCGCTTAAATGTCTACGGTTGGTGTGTTTTGCAAGAGCCATTAAGAGGGAGAAAATAGAATTGGGAATGGGTCAGGGATTATTGTGTGCCCACTGGATTGTGTGTGTGTGTGTGTGTGTGTGTGTGTGTGTGTGTGTGTGTGTGCGTACGTGCGTGTGTGTCTGTGAGTGGGAGAGCGAGAGAGCGAGAGAGGGGGAGAGAGGGGGGGAGAAATGGATAGTGATACTAAGTGAGACTGTGGTTAGCGGATAACCTCCCAAATGGTCCGCAGTTTCTAATTTCTCTGTAAACAGGATTTTAAGGATGTTAAGGCAAACATAGACTTCCAAAATAGACTGAGCCAGTACAAAACGAGTGAGGGGGATGCGCCGACAGACAGACAGACAGACAGACAGATGCAAAAGGGAGGAAGAGCAGGAGTCATCATCAGCGAAGCAGACGGGCAACCAGAACGAGAGGAGTGGATTATGATATTAAGACGTACAGGACACGTCCACGTGTTAGGTGTGGATGAGGATGTGACACAGTGGAGTGGCTCATTAGGGACGAATGAGAGTGATGGGAGACCAGAGGTGGAAAGGTGGACTGGGACATGGCTGACATCACAGTGAGGGATCTCACGGTGGGAATCAGTAAGCCAGGTCAGCATGTAAATGCACCATTCACCGGCGCTCCAACAACAGGAATGACCCCAAAGGAGAAAGGGGGGCAGTATTTGTAACATTGCCCGCTCTGTCGACTCCACAGAGACACTGGGTCGTAGAAAATCACCACAGGGTAATGACGCTGAGAACAAAGGGTTTACAATGGGGGGGTCAGAAGACTGGATTAGGTGGAGGGTGAGGGTAGAAGATGGTGGGTGGGGGTGGGGTGGGGGGCACAGACACTGAGCGTGGGAGAGAGATGACGGGTGAGTGACTTCGGAGGGGGTGGATATGAATGGAATGGAGAAAGCGGAGAGGGACGGAGGCAAAAGGTAAGCGGGGGTGGGGGGGCAGCTGGAGAGAGACAGGATGGATCAATGGTTGAGAATGAGGGGTAACTATTGGCCGTAATTACACGAGTGCACGCACTAATAATAACGTGTGCCTGCACTTGTCACTTGTACGGAGTGCACAATTAGATGTAGAGACGTATAGCGACATATGTTAAATAGTGTACCCAACATATACTCTGAAAGTAAATGAGGGGACACACACAGACACACACACACACACACACACGCACACTACCTTCAAGGGGATCGTGTAAGAGCGGGTCGGGTTTCGCCGTCTTTTTCCCAGCTTTAATAAAGGGACAGACCCCTATTCTCCATCCAATTTGCACACAAATGAAATCATTAAAATGTGCCTCCCCTGAGATGTTTACCCCCAGGTTATTAACTTATCTCTAAAAAACACAAGCGACAAATCCAGATGGAATTAACCGCCTCTGTGGGTCATGATACACCGTGCGTAGGTGTGTGTGTGCGCACCCGCCCTTGATGAACTCATGTCGTTTTCTGTTTTAGTGTGCCAACTGTGTGTAGTGGTGTGTGTAGTGGCGTGTGCGTATCTCTTTGTGCATGTGTGTCTCTTATGTGCACATGCTTGTGTGTGTGTGTGTGTGTGTGTGTGTGTGTGTGTGTGTGTGTGTGTGTGTGTGCGTGCTCACGCTCAGTGAACACAACAGTATCAGCATACAGGTATGCCGGGGTATATGGGAGAGTCACTTAGGGGAACAAAAGAGAGGAGCGCACAAAGGACTAGAGGAGAAAGAGTGAATGAGCGAGCTTCAGGAAAAGACAACTTTTCAAAGCCCCAACTGTGCTCTTTCTCTACCTCGCTCCTCCAATATCTCCCCACTGACCACCTCAGCCTGGCTCCCACACTATGGCAATTCACAACCTACACGGCTCTGTGTGTGTATATGAGAAAGGTGGATGATATTGTCGCTCTAACGCGGGCCTGATGGCCCACAGGTGTGCTTGCCGAGTTTAAACCGCATCACAGTCATCATTGTTTCGAATATATATATATATATAAAAGAGTCAATTCACAATAGCGCCACCTTCCTCGGTGAAATCAGTCCATCAGTCCATTCACTTGAGTTCACGCCATTGACAGAGGTCACATATTTGCATGACAGCCCCGCTTTGCATATTTTTTCAACCTTTATTTACTCAGGGTAAATACAACACCCTTCTATACATTCACACCTAGGAGCTGCCCAGTACAACCACAGTCTTCATTGGTGGCCAGTGAGCAGCTCCACTGGAACAGATGGTTGGGGCGGGGGGGGGGGTCAGTGCTTTGCTTAAGGGCACATCAGCCATGGGTATTGAGGGAGGGGAGAGCCTCATTCATTCACCCACACACACACACACATTTTTCTGCCCACTTCAAGCCTTCTTTTCCAATCTTTAGGCCATGGTTGCCCCATTTTGCATATTTAACCCAGCATCCAGTCCCAACTCAGTCCTGCTTTCGAGCACAAGAAGAGACAATCAGCTTTATATGCTTTCTGTACCACTTTTACCATGAACACTATTGACATTTGATCATTTAATATAGTCATCTGCCCTCTGCAGACAATGAAACAGTGTATGTCATTTTAGATGGAGTTTGATTTCCTGTCAACATGACAGGCTGAATATGAATACCTCAACTCTAAATTGTGACACGGGTGCTATGAACATGGGGAAACGGCTGGATGGATATTCACTCATCAGCTGCAACAAATAGTAACTGTCAATCAGACCATGCCTGCTAGCAATGATGAGCAAGGCTAAAAAAGCACAGATAGCCTAAAAATTAACTCCTGTTTTCAAACTTTTTATCAGTCATTATACACCTACGACTCATCTATAAGCCCTTTTGTGCTGGAATTTTTTTTTTTTTTTAGATCCTGCATGTCCCTTCTATAGACCCGGGGATGGCTGGTGGGTTGGATGAGGACCTCTTGGCTGTGGAGATGCATCAGTAATCAGGTCTATGCAAAGTGGCAAATCTCCGGGACTGGATGGTTACCCAACAGACTTCTTCAATAATTTCAATGGCTGCCGTGCACACTAACAATGATCTGCCCACCTACTCTGAGCTCGAGCACAGCAGGAGACAAGGGTGTCCTTTGTTTCCACTTCTGTTTTCAGTTGCAATGGAACCACTTGCTCTAGCTCTGAGGTACAATGCTGATATCAAGGGAATTCTGTGAGCAGAATTGGGGCATAAATGTTTCACTTCATGCAGACGATATATTATTGTGCATATATCACAACCCCTTTTGAGTCTTCCTAAGTTAATGGTCTTACTAACCAAAATTTGGCAGAATATCTGGCTACAAAGTTAATATTCACAAAAGTGAGCTGATACCTATTGGTGCTGGTGCTGACGTTGGTTGGATGCCTTTAGACTCGCTTCCTTTCAAAACTATCCCTAAGAAATTAAAGTACCTTGGGGTATGGGTGACACATAACCATAATGATCTATATGTAGCTAATGATCAGCCTCTATTAGCTAATCTGGGGCAGGACACTGAGCGCTGGGATCCCCTGCCTCTGTCTCAGGGTGGAAGAATTAATACGGCAAAGATGAACGTACTGCTTAAATTTCTTACATATTCCAGTGTCTTCTGATATTTTTAACAAAATCTTTCTTTGATGTTCGCTGATGACATTGTGATCTGTAGTGAGAGTAGGGTGCAGATTGAGGAGAGCCTGGAGAGGTGGAGGTATGCACTGGAGAGAAGAGGAATGAAAGTCAGTAGGAGCAAGATGGAATACCTATGCGTGAATGAGAGGGAGGACAGCGGAATTGTCAGGATGCAAGGAATGGAGGTGACGGAGGCATATGAGTTTAAATACTTGGGGCCAACTGTCCAAAGTAACGGGGAGTGCAGGAGAGAGGTGAAGAGAGTGCAGGCAGGGTGGAGTGGGTGGAGAAGAGCGTCAGGCGTGATTTGTGACAGAAGGGTGCCAGCAAGAGTTAAAGGGAAGGTTTACAAGATGGTTGTGAGACCAGCTATGTTATATGGTTTGGAGACAGTGGCACTGACGAAAAGACAGGAGGTGGAGCTGGAGGTGGCAGAGCTGAAGATGCTAAAATTTTCACTGGGAGTGACAAAGAAGGACAGGATTAGGAACGATTACATTAGAGGGACCGCTCAGGTTGGACGGTTTGGAGACAAAGCAAGAGAGAAAAGATTGAGATGGTTTGGACATGTGTGGAGGAGAGATGCTGGGGATATTGGGAGAAGGATGCTGAATATGGAGCTGCCAGGGAAGAGGAAAAGAGGAAGACCAAAGAGGAGGTTTATGGATGTGGTGAGGGAGGACATGCAGATGGCTGGTGGGGCAGAGGAAGACGCAGAGGACAGGAAGAAATGGAAACGGATGATCCGCTGTGGCGACCCCTAACGGGAGCAGCCGAAAGTGGTAGTAGTAGTTTATTTTCCAAACTAAATGATCAGATATCGACTTTTATTTGAAAAAAAAAAACACACTGAATTAAAAGAGGTAATACTGTAGAGACCTCACACAATGGGAGGGATGGCGCTCCCAAATTTCATCTACTATTATTACTGGGCGGCCAACATAAGGGCATTGCTATACTGGATGAGGAACGATGTCACTGTCCCTGGATGGACAATTCTGGAGGGGGCGTCCATTGGGTCCACTTCTCGAGCAGCCTTATTGTGTTTTAAACTCCGATAAACACAGCCTATTTCTATCTTCACTTCTAACCCGGCTTTACACTCAATTTAAATCTGGAATCAGTTTAGAAGATCATTTTCCCTTAAGGGCCTATCGCAGGCTGGGCCGATTGCAAAAAAAACAAGTTTGTCCCATCTGTGATGGATGAGGCTTTTAGTACCTGGTCTAGAAGGGGTATGGTCTCACTGTCTGATCTCTATATTGACTGCAATTTTACCTCCGTCGAACAGTAAGTGCAGAAATGTGATATTCCCAGATCACACTTTTATAGGTACTCACAGCCCTGGAACTTTGTAGCCTCGAACTTGGATTGTTTTCCATCATCCCCTCCCACTTCAATTAGATTCAATTTTCAACTGTAAATCAGGCAAAAAACAGGCTTTCAGCACAATTTATGAACTACTCCACATGTATAACTTGATGCCTTTAGACCTCCTTAAAAATAAATGGGAAACAGATTTAGACGAAACAATTTCAGAAGAAACTTGACATAAATTAAAACGGAATTTTCTCCTCTTCTATATGTTTTAGGCCTGCTGTTATTCAATTCCAAATTCTACGCCGTCTGCACTGGTCTAAAGTCAGACTTTCTAAGATGAGAGCCAGCATAGAGCACACATGTGACTAATGCAGGCAGGCTCCAGCAGCTCTGCTGCACATATTCTGGACATGTCTAACGCTTTAGACGTCCTGGCAAACAGACTTTGAAAAGCAGTAGCATCGTCTCCATTCACTGCACTGTTTGGTGAGGCCCCAGTGGACACCCCTCTTAGTCAGTGGGAAATCAGCGTGTGTGCCTTCTGCTTTCTCTTGGCCAGGAGACTGATATTATTCAAAAGGAAAGACCCAATTCCAACGACATATAGTCACTGGATCAGGGACATCATGTACCATCTTAAATTGGGGAAGATTAGATTTCCTGTCAGAGGGTCTACTAGGAAATGTCATAATATTTGGCAGCCTTTTTTAACCTTTGTTGAGGATATGGAAGTTGACAGCATGACAATGTAAGCATTTTTGTCATTTCATTCTATTTGTGTTATTTATTTCCTTTTATGGTTTTAAAGCCCACTATACAAATAAAATTGACTTGACATGACTACGGTTGGCCGGCTATGTATAATATTAATATGTGTATGGCTGGTATTTGGGGGGGGGGGTTGTTAAGTTTCTTGTTCTGTTGGACTTGTTTGGATCGGTGATATAATGTGAAAAATAAAAATAAAAAGACCTTGATCCAAAAAATAAAATAAAATATAATTTAGGCTACATCTAGCAATTATATTCATAATTTGCAAATTGATATGTAAGTAGCATCAGCAATAATGCAGTATAACTGTATGACAGTGCTGTATCTGCACCGGTCCCTTGACCTTTTATTCACATTATACCGTTTATTCACAAGAAAGAGCCACACTCACATAACTTGCTTCTTAACAACTAACAACATGGCAACATATATCGGTCAGATGCTGTGATCTGTGAGTTCGACTCTATGGATTTTATGAGGAAATACTTGGCTTTGTTCACTGATAACAAAACTGAAATAGATAGTATACCAAACATCTTCTCTGAAAATAAATGAGGGGAACTTAAAATGCACACACACACACACACACACACACACACACACACACACACATCTGAATGAGCTAGTCATCCATTGGCAACCAGCCATGGCCCCTGGCAGTGAACTTGATAAGGTTTTTAAACACTTTGAGGTCAAGTTTATGCACGGTTTATCCCAGATCAAGAGATGGTACCCCCAACCGTTCATTCAAGCTAACAATATTTCTACACCACCTATCATAAAGCTATTTGTCAAAGAACAAAAGAGCAGGCCTTAACCGTCCTTAGTCCGACCAACTCCGAGTGATGGGAAGGCCATGTTGGTCTGTCACTTCATGTTCTCATGATGTAAAGTAAGCAGGGGACATAATGCCAGAACCAATCACATACAGACGTCCAAACTGCAGGGGCGTCCGGGTGGCATAGCGGTCTATTCCGTTGCCTTCCAACACAGGGATTGGCGGTTCGAATCCCTGTGTTACCTCCGGCTTGGTGGGGCGTCCCTACAGACACAATTGGCTGTGCCTGCAGGTGGGAAGCCGGATGTGGGTATGTGTCCTAGTCGCTGCACTAGCGCCTCCTCTGGTCGGTCGGGGCATCTGTTCGGGGAGGGGGGGCTGGGGGGAATAGCGCGATACTCCCACGTGCTACGTCCCCCTGGTGAAACTCCTCACTGTCAGGTGAAAAGATGCAGCTGGCAACTCCACGTGTATCGGAGGAGGCATGTGGTACGTCTGCAGCCCTCCCCGGATCGGCAGCGGGGGTGGAGCAGCGACCGGGCTAGGTCAGAGAGCAGGTTGTTTGGTCGGGTACAATTGGGGAGAAAAAGGGGGCAAACAAAGAAGAAGTCCAAACTGCAAAAATTGGATGTTGAAGAGGAAACACCAAGACGACACAAGGACTGGTTTGAGCCTGTAGAATCTGAAGATTGATTTTGAAATAGGGGCCTGCTAACCGTATTCCTCTCACCTGCTTCCTTACCCCATTCCTTCTGCCACCGTTCTGCTTTATTTCAGATCTGCCACATACGAAGTCCTCATGGATAAAACAAAAAAAACAACACTTTCCTGGCAGCGCTGAGTATTTTCTTTCTCCATGTAAACTTGAAAACAACAAGAGCTCGGGATTTTAGAAAGGACCCTTCAGTTATGAAATCTTTTCATCTTTTCCATCTCCGCAGAGGCGCCTGAGCTAAAATAAATAAATAAATAAACAAATCCCAGGGCTTTGTCTGTCTGTGATTCTATTGCTGGGGGTAAACTACAGCCAAATCCTTCAGCCCATCTATGAAATTACTGGAAAACAAGAGACGAAGTCAAACCTCCACACATTTCACACATCGGCAGGAAACGGGGCATGTCTAATTCGGCATATCTTTGAAACCGGGAAGACCAGATAAAATACTTTTGGTATGCTTTGCTGGGTGTTCAAATCCTCGTGCATGTTCTAGCGTTTTCTTTTTTTTTCCAGAATGAGATATAAGATATTCATATATCACCGTCATAAACTTCTGGTGTGTATAATGAACTTTTTTTGGGGGGGGGGGCGTTCTCCCTTTTTCTCGCCAATTACCCCACTCTTCCGAGCCATCCTGGTCTCTGCACCAACCCCTCTGCTGATCCGGGGAGGGCTGCAGTCGCCAGCCGCTTCTTTTCACTTGACAGTGAGGAGTTTCACCGGGAGGACGTAGCGCATGGGAGGATCACACTACCCCCCCCCCCCGAGCAGGCGCCCCAACCGACCAGAGGAGGCACTAGTGCGGCGGCCAGGACACATACCCACATCCAGCTTCCCACCCGCAGACACAGCCAATTGTGCCTGTAGGCTTGCCCGACTGAGCCGGAGGTAGCATGGGGATTCGAACCGCCGATCCCTGTGTTGGTAGGCAACAGAATAGACCACCACACTACCCAGAGGCCCCCTGTAATTAACTTTTTTGGAAACTCTGAAAGCCATGACATTTCAGGAGAACATCATGCGAACAATGACTTTTTACTGTAAAGTTGGATGACTTGTCGCACACATACATACACACAGCCAGATAAATACACACAGTCAGATAAATACACACACTCAGATACACACACACACTCAGATAAATACACACACTCAGACAAATACATATACACACACTTGTGCACTGCATCTCTTCAATGAAGACATTAGTGGGAAAGAAAGCAAGAAAGCCAATGAAGGAGGCCGGGAGACAGAGGGAGCTCACCTTTCCCAATAATGACTACACTCACCTGTTCATCCCCTCACCTGGGGCAGGGGGATCAGAATACTGCCTGAGCGCCTCCCACAACCCGCCACCCGCCCAACCTCCCAGAGATGGCTAGATAATGCGAGTCTTTCAGTCCCGCCGCTCTCCATAGAAAGGCATTGATGCTGCCACTGTGTGTCCCAGTGCTCTCCCCTGCAGCCAAGTCCGCCCTTTGGCCAGGCCCTGAAACTGATCCAGGTAGGCTTTCTGAATTACGAATTTTCTCACACTAATGCCTGCCACTCACACACCTCCCCAGCATGAACTACAAACACACACACACACACACAGTCCCACATGTACATGCACACAAAGTAAATTGTGTACAGATAAGGGTGGATAATTGGCAGTGGGACGCGGGAGTCTCACGGGTAAAAGGGACGGTACCAATCTAAAGGAAGACACACACATGTACACACACACGTGTGTGTGTACATGCAGCGTGTCTGTGTGGATATATTACTGGTCTGTTCCCCTACTCTTTGTATATGCGTTTATGTGCACAGGCGCACGCGTGTGTGGGAGTTAGAAACCAAGCACAGACACACGGATAACGTGCTAGCTGGTGAACATGGACAGACTTCGCTTCAAGACCGCCTCTTAATCCTCACCTGGTCTTTTTATTACGACACAATAAGAACATAATCGCAACCATATGGCCGTCTCCCGCTTTCTCTGTGATACCTGCATTATGAGAAACTCTTAATTCCTGTCTGGGAGATGTAATGAAGTTCTTCCAGGCAATAACAACTGGACAGGGGCAGAATCCCGGTCCTAACACACAAGAGCCGCCTAATCTTCGGTAACAACATGGATCACGCTTCACAGTCACGGCTAAGTCATTTAATAGAGACTCTCTCTCTGGTTAGAGCTTTGTCGACAAACAACCTTTAACCGCTGGAAAAAAAATCCAGAGAAAAGATGCCTAATGGACGAGGACGGAGGGGTGGATGGGGAGGCTGGGGAAATGGATTAATCGAAGGAAATGAGCCCCGCAAATTGAGTTTATTAGTGTCCCTCATCAGCAGCTTTTAAAAGCCTTTCATCCTCACCTCCGACCCCGGCCGCAACCGCAGTGCGAGGATCCCAGTGCCCAGAAGCAGATAAATCAAACAACATATTTGTGAACACACACACACACATATATATATATATATATACTCTGTTACCAGCCAAAACCAACAAGCCTATTTAGAAAAGAGGCTTCTTTCCTCAAAAGGCCTCAAGGCCTGACTCCACAACTTAGAAGAAGACTTCCATCGTTCTCCCTTATATTTATTGTTCCTTTTCTCCTTCTTCCTGTACAGTTTGGGAGATGTGGGGGGGGGGGGGGGCGGCAGGAGTAAGCAAGGGAAAAGCGGAACTGGATCATCGATAGCTCCGTCATGTGTGGACTCTTGCTTCTGCTGGGCTGATTTGTGATCGACAGATCCGCTCTTTAACGAACGGGCGAGTCGGGTATCCCACACAGGCGAAGCCGGGTCGATATGCCTGGCGGCAACAGATGAAAAGAGTCACTGTAACTCTCAATGCCAGTGCAAAAAAAAGTTTGTTTGGGGGTGGGGGGTTGGGGGGTGGAGCGAGGGGGGGTGTTTGGGGGAGGGGGGGGGGATAAATGGGAGAAGAGAGGGAGTGGGTAAGGATATGCATGAGAAAAGCTCACTGGAGCGGAAAGTTTAGAGGGAACAACAAGGAGAGAATGTTGCCCCGGCCGGGGAGCGAGAGGAGGAGAGAAACACAACGGGCTCACGGACCTGTAGTCGAGAGTGACGAGAGGGAGAGAAGAAGAGTGTTTTGGGGGCATACAAGTAAATTAGAAAACAAGACACGGCTGCGCGACGTTATAAACTGTGCAAGCACACCGTGCCGTGGAACGCCGCCGAGCCGAACTTGATATTGACGTTAAGGAAAGTGCACCGGTTGAGACCGACAACGCATAAAATTAGAATGAAACAAAGTGTGTCGCTCAGAGGCCTCTGGGAAATAATATCTTCATTGTTATTCTCCCCGGGGCCTCGGCCTGGGCGCTAATGTAATGTTAGCGCTCGAAGCGTGGCATGTTCCCCTGGTAACCCACACTGACAGTCGCGTCTGTTCCCGTACTCACCGGCCAAGCGTATTTGAAGGGGATGACAATGTGTCCGTTGCTCCCGTCCCCTCCTCCTCCTCCCGCGCCTCCTCCGCCTGCTCCGTCACCATGGTCTCGGTGGTGGGACGACTGCGAGTTCCCCCCCAGAATCCCCGTGCTGCCCGAGCCGAATGTGCAGGCACCCGTCGGGATGACCCGCGCCTGGTACTCCTTGAGACAGGCCCGGAAGAAGGTGTCACACGGGTCCCTGAGAGAGCAGCGCTGCCCCCCGCTGGCCGGGAGGTCGCAGCACTCTCCGGTCTGCAGCAGGCCCTGGGGGTTCTGGTAGTGACGGATCTGCAGCTCGAACATCCCCACCGCACACACAGCCTGGGCCCCACGGACGCAGCGGCGTTGGAAACGGGAGAGGGGGGGAGCAGAGGAAGAGGAGAGAGAGAAAAAACAAACAAATGTAAGACCGAGGGAATTTGTACGGCGTTAACACAGCATCCGTCACACAAGCAAGCGTAACGGCGGGGGAGAGGCAGCGGCATGGTGTGCAGGGAGTACCCGGTGTGCAGAGACACACAAACAACTTCCAAACACATGAAAACCTCGAGCCCTGGAAGCGCTCCGCATCAAGGCGGCAAGGATAACAGAGCCGCTGGATGCTATTTCGTTGTGTGCCATTGTCATTGCTTACAATGAAAGGGGACACAGCACATTGTCTCGTGAGGCGTTATGAGTAAGTGCTGCGGCCAGTTTTCTGAGATTCCTGTGGTCACACAGCGACAATCGGCGAGCCCAGTCTCATTTTGTCTCTCCGGTAGTTCTGTACCCAGAGATTGTGGATTTGTTCCCTTTTACATCCGCCGGCATGTCGAATGCCAAAATAATATTAAAAAAAAAAAAGAAAAAAGAAGCGTGATTCGGTCGGTGCTTTGCACATCTGTGCTCCCTCCAAAGAATTTCATTCACAAAATGATAATGACGAGGATGAATGCATTTTCCCCCCTGGAAGTGGGGTATCACATCCCATGGCCGTAGTCCCTCAGGAGGCCGGCAGACTCGGGGGTCTGCCGGCCTCTTCCGTGTCACCTATTATATTTTATCAGCGTTACAAGACGGCAGTCCTGCATCGGCTAGTGAGACACAAACAAAGGAGGAGATAACATTGATCCCCACATCTCTCCCCCGCCAACGGAGTAAAAATCGAAGTCTTCTCTCCGAATGGACAGATACGACCCCGCCGCCGCCGCCGCCATGCAATCCTGTATCTACCTGTTAATCTCTCTATCTCACGGTCTCCCCCCTCTTTTCTTGTTTATCGCTCTCACTCTTCTTCCTCCCTTCTTCCCTCCCTCCCTCCTTTTTTCACTCTCTTTCTCCCCGTGCCAGTGCCACTCCCTTCATTTTTTTTCCAGCTCTCCCTTCCCAGGGGGATGGAGACACTGGGAACCTGCCCCCCCCCCGCCCCACACACAGACACCCCTCCTCCGTCCCTCTCCTCCTAGCCTGCTTTCTCTACCTGGGAACATGCTGTATCTCCCGACACCTCCTCTCTTATCCTCGACAGCTCCTCTCTGTATTGTTACCATTCTCCTTTTCACCTGTCTCCTTCTCACTCTGTGTATTCCCTCTCTGAGTGTGGTAGACACACACACACACACACACACACACACACACACACACACACACACACACACACACACACACACACACACACACACACACACACACTTGACCCTGATCCCCTTTTAGGAGTCTCAGGGGGTCTTGTTAGCACTAGCAGTGTGTGCAAATGTGTTCGTGCTTGTCTGTAATTGCATGTGATTGTGTGTGTGTGTGAGTGAGCGTGTGTGTCATTGTCAAACTGAGACAATAGCTTCCTCCATCAACTGTAAACATAAAAATAACCGCCATTATCCTTATGTACCACCACATCCCCACCGGCAGATGAAAATTAAAAAGGAAAAAAAAAATCACAGAACTTTCGGCATTACTCCTTAACAGGGTCCAAATGACCCGTTTTAAACGACAACTAATAACCGTGAACATTGTCAATCGTATTAATAACCGAGATGAGGATGAGCAATATTGGGCATTTTTAAACACATTTTAAAATTGTATTGCTGTGAGGAATCAATGACAGCTCACTGAGTGGGAATCATGATCTCCTCCGGTTTCTAGGAACTGAAATAAAACAGATAAACAGAAATCCACACAAAAGTCAAATCCTCAGTGCCATCGTGCATGCGTACCCCCCAGTTCCACAGCTTTAATTACGCTCCCCGGCCACACTAGAACAGATTGAGGCACAATGTCTTTTCAGGACATGAATATCAGTCGGCCCATTGTTGCCGCCGCGGTTTTGTGTCCCTCTCATGGCCCTGTCCCTGAGCCGGGGTGGGGGTAAACTCCCCTACATCAAAAGACTCGTGGAGATACAGTGCCACTCATCACTCTACATCCTCCTTTCTTCCTCTCCTCCTCCCCCTCCTTTGGTCATTCCGGGCATACCAGCGTTTCAGCGCTCCATCTCGCTGGTTGCACAGAGAAAGAGCTCTCTGCCTAAGCTTGGACCATCTCTGCAGGAGAGCCTCGGTCATTAAAGGCTCATTGCACTCAAAACGCAGGGCCTGGAGGGTGGGTCGCAGCCCGTCCGCATGATCAAAAGATCAACATTCGAGGGTCAATACCGGGACTCCTGTTTAACCACGCATGCCCATAGGATGCACAGCCTAAATGTTGTAACACATTAGCCTGTTTGGACGGGAGAGGAGGTCCGAGAGCATTAGTCAATAAAGGAAATGGATATTCTCCAACACTGGAAATCTTGCTATAAGAAGGTTCTAATAGCCAAGGATTACTGAGGGTAAAGGTTCTAACAATTATGTTCAAGTTGCCCTTTCGATTCATATTTTCGACTGACAGAACCGAACATGCGTCGCCTCTCATTTTGTAACAGAGACAGCTGAAAATGAGACTGTGTAATGTTGAGGTTTGACAGCCTCAACATTACACAGTTCTGCTCCTTACAGCCAAGCTTGCCCCAGGCCTCATTGTTCTTGCACAAGACATAAGTTATTGGAACAAATGGAGTCACACGTAGCCTCAATTAGGCCTGGTATCAGCTGTTGAATTTTACATGGGAGCAAGTATCGCCTGCGTGGGCATCGGAAAGAATGGTTTCCTCCAGCCTACGAGGTCATGAATGGGCAACAGTGGAGGACCCAGACCTGTGTGTATTCTGCTGCAGTGCAGTAGGGGAGAATGGAAGGCGTGCATGGTGTTTTGTCGGAGAGCGACATGTGGAGCTGTCTGAACATTTACACGGCCCACACTAACTCCACTGGGGCCTCCCGGTTACACACACACACACACACACACACACACACAAGAAAACAACCTCTGCTTCAGCACCCCTGGGCCTGTTTTTACCACTGTAATCAGAGTCCCTTCACCCAAATATAAGGATCCTAAACCAGTTAATGTTCTCCATGCCTTAGAAGAGGCAGTGCAAAATAAATATATATTTGTCAGCATTGTTTGCCATGTCCAACACAGGATGTTTCAACTTTGTGTGTATTTTTCTCTTGATGGCGCTTTTCCATGGAGATGTTTGTCTTGGGTATCTGTCAAAATCAGATTTATCTCAGCGTTTACCGTATTTGTTTTCGTTCATACAGACAGCTATGTGTATGTGGTGTGAAGCGGGAGGGAGCTGGACGTAATCAGTAAGAGACTATCGCCGAGCAATAGTACAGCATAAACAAACAAAGCGCTGTTATCTCGGGTAAACAAACAGACTCACTGAGATGGATACAGAAAAGAAAATGCAGATGCAAAGTGGCCAATTTCCAACTTGAGTCACCAGCAACGGACGTGGAGCGGCATTTGTAGGAGGTCACCTCACATTATTCTCCAGCAAGACCTTTTTTCCACTGACAACCTGATTCACTGAGCAATCTATCGCCCCCCCCCCCCAAAAAAAGAAAAAAAAGTTGAGCTTATGACTAATGTCCATCTATGACTTCTGTCCCGTGCATCCATGCATAGCTACACAACTCCCTCTTAACAGCGCTGGGCGAGAAGGGAAACGATAAGAACACAATTATCATGGGAGATCCTATACAATGTCGATATACGCGCGCCGCAACATTTGGTCACATATGCGGGAACACCTTATTTGAGGATCCAACGCGAGTTGGTTACATTGAAGCTGGTCGCTGATGTGAAGTAAGCCCAGCCGGAAAATGAGTTCCCCCCGCACCTATTCTACTGTGTCCCGACGATAGAGGCGATAAACGTGTCGTCCCACCGAGTCGCTGCCCAGTGCCGCGCTCCTCCTTGAGCCGCGCGAAGACAACGAGGCAACTCTGTCTCGCGTCCTCGGCGACTCGAAACCTCCAGCAAACCGCTCCAGTGAGGTTCGGTGAGGAGGTTTTCACCTCCCCTCAACGCAGCTCCGCTCGGAGCTAAAACAACAGGTGGGCCCGGCGTCATGGGGGGGGGGGACGGTGCCAGTAGAAGGGGGGTGGGGGGTGGGGGGGGGACAGGCCGCTCGGTGCGTTCTCCATTATTTTCCGCTTGCGGTCCGGGCGCGTAAAGGGAGAGAAACGCCGCACGGCGGGTTTAACGAGGGACCGTCGCGGGGTTGGACGGCGGCCCGGGAGAGCAGCGACGAGCGGTAGGGTCGGCGGCCGGTGGCTTACCTGCGGCTGCATCGTGAGGGCGACGATGAAAACCACAGTCCAGTGCGGCTGTCCCCGGTCCCGCTCCCGCCTCATGTCGAGCCGAGCGCCGCTCCTTTTGTCATCCACCCAAGTTGACTGGTGCGTGCTCTCTCTCTCCATCACGGGACTGGGGACTTTAAAAAAAAAAACAAAAAAAAACACCCGGTGCTCTGACACAATGTCTCCCCCCCACCCACCCACCACCACCCCCACCGTACGCGCCTAACTCTTATTACAGGTCCGCTTCATGGTTCAAAAGGAAAAATAAATAAACAGCAACAACAGCGACATAACTGACCCTCGGGTTTATCCCCGCCGGCGGCGACCACCTGACCGCGAGCTTCCCCTCGTACGACAACGCGTCTGTTGCCCTCGCACTTCTTCCTCCGCTCGTCGGCGCGTGTCCACGGCGGACTTCCACGAGGAAACACGCACACACGCGAGCAGGGGCCCGAGCACACGCCGCTCTCCAACCCGCCGCCCCCACCCCGCGGCGCGACAGTCCGCCCACCCACCTGCGTTAAGAGGCTTTAAAGGTCCAATCTGCTGGCTCGCTTGACTTGAACTCTCATCCCAATTAGCTTACACTCTCTCTCTCTCTCGCTCTCTCTCTCCCCGTCTGTCTATCTATCTATCTATCTATCTATCTATCTATCTATCTATCTATCTATCTATCTATCTATCTATCTATCTATCTATCTGTCTGTCTGTCTGTCTGTCTGTCTGTCTATCTATCTATCTATCTATCTATCTATCTATCTATCTATCTATCTATCTATCTATCTATCTATCTATCTATCTATCTATCTATCTATCTATCTATCTATCTATCTATCTGTCTATCTATCTATCGCCTTCGCTCTGATCAACGATCAACGCACACCAAAAAAAAAATGGTAGCCTTAAAATCAACACACCCCCGACTGTATTCGTCCCGCGTTCGGGCTGAATAACGAGAAAGTAAGTCGACCAAAGTCGAGTCGATCTTCTTCTATGGTGACGACCGCGTTTCACTTCACTTCTTATCAAACCGGCTGGTCATTAGCCGATCCGGTCCGCCTGAAGCAACGGCAAGGACTCCAGTGTGGGAAACATCTTAGGAGAGAGATACATAGAGAGAGAGAGAGGGAGAGAGAGAGGGAGGGAGAGAGACAGCTGGGGGGGGGGAGCGGGGGGGAGGGTGTGTCCTGAGGCGGGGGAATATCCGTCTTGTCGCGCTCATGTGCAAGTGGTTTATTAGCTCCTCTCCAGTCTGTTACAAGTCACACTGATGCGCTCTCTCTCTCTCTCTCTCTCTCTCTCTCTCTCTCTCTCTCTCTCTCTCTCTCTCTCTCTCTCTCTCTCTCGCTCTCTCTCTCGCTCTCTCTCTCTCTCCCTCTCTCTCCCTCTCTCCCTCTCTCCCTCTCTCTCGCTCTCTCTCTCTCTCTCCCTCTCTCTCGCTCTCTCGCTCTCTCTCTCGCTCTCTCTCTCGCTCTCTCTCTCTCTCCCTCTCTCTCCCTCTCTCCCTCTCTCCCTCTCTCTCGCTCTCTCTCTCTCTCTCCCTCTCTCTCGCTCTCTCTCTCTCTCTCTCGCTCGCTCTCTCTCTCTCTCTCGCTCTCCCTCTCTCTCTCTCTCTCTCTCCCCCTCTCTCTCTCTCGCTCTCGCTCTCTCTCTCTCTCTCTCTCTCTCTCTCGCTCTCTCTCTCTCTCTCTCTCTTGCTCAGGGGTTTAGGAGAGGTTCTCGAAGGCAGCCTGTGTGTCTTTGGTCCGAGGTGCACGGCAGCGCGGTGCAGCCGCGTCTCCCTGGTTGATTTTCGGATAGGTCAGGCAAAAAATGGGTGTTTGGCTTAGCAGAAGGCACAGAATGAAAGGCGCAGGGTCCACGGACGCCTCGCTCGTGTTCAGGGGGGGTCTAGCGAGGTCATGTTTTTCAAACTTGTTTCAGACTTGGAAGGATTTATTTCTATTTGGGGACACGGGGATGGGCTGTGCACTGTAGAAAAATCAAGCGCTTCTTAGTTTCTGAAGAAAAAAAAATATATAAGGGAAGGTCTGCAGCCTTCTGTTTTTACTGTGTATGGCAATTGTTGTGTTTTCACTGTGCATGTGAGTATTTGTGTTAATGTTGTTATCTTGACCTGAATGAAGAATTGGACCATTAAAGGCTTGGTTAAAGGTCAAAGATCTCTCTCGCTCGCTCGCTCTATCTCTCTCTTTCCTTTTCACTTACTCTCTCTCTCTCTGTCTCTAGCTCTCTATCACCCTCTTTCTCTCTCTTTCTCTCTCTCTCTCTCACTCGTTTTATCTCTCTATCACTCACTCTCTCTATTAATCGTCTCTCGCTCTCTCACTCTGTCTCTCACTCTAGTTCTCTATCACTCACTCTCTCTATTAATCGTCTCTCGCTCTCTCACTCTGTCTCTCACTCTAGTTCTCTATCACTCACTCTCTCTATTAATCGTCTCTCGCTCTCTCACTCTGTCTCTCACTCTAGTTCTCTATCACTCACTCTCTCTATTAATCGTCTCTCGCTCTCTCACTCTGTCTCTCACTCTAGCTCTCTATCAATCACTCTCTCTACCTCTATCACTCATTGTCCCCCGCCTGCCCCTGGTCCCCCCCCCCACACACACACACAGGCACACACAAAAATACAAACTTTAAAACAAAGCTCATAGCTTGGTCGAGACAATCTAAATATCCTTTGAAAAATATTTCACATGGAGATGACGAATGTGCAGGGTGTCTCCCCGCCTGCCGCCCAGTGACTGCTGGGACAGGCTCCAGCATCCCCATGACCCTGAGCAAGGATAAGCGGTTTGGATAATGAATGAATAAATGAATGAATGAATGACGAATGTGCACCATCTCTCTGCTCTTCTCTCTGCGTCCTGCGCCTTTTCTTTCTTTTTGTCATAGAACAACACGTTCAACTCCAGTTTCATGCCTTCGGTACTGCCACCCGAGATCGAAGCTCTGCAGCGCTAATTAAATATCTGTCACCGGTCTTCTTCACATGGTCTCCTACAAAGACCATTCAACAGGGGAAATTCTATGGGTCTGCAAAAACGCCGCTACTAAAAGACGGTTTACTATGGGGCAGAGGAATTTAGCCCACGCATCAACCAACAAGTCCCAACCAGTCCAATTAAGGACAAAACACATCTTGGTAGGGGACAAAGTTACACATGTGATCAAGAAAGCTGGTTCAGACATGGTCCTCATGCACACAGTAAGAAATAACAATACACTGAAAAGCCACCTGGCTATCCATCCATCCATTATCCGAACTGCTTATCCTGCTCTCAGGGTCGCTGGAGCCTATCCCAGCAGTCACTGGGCAGCAGGCGGGGAGACACCCTGGACAGGCCGCCAGGCCATCACACAGGGCCAACATATACACACATTCATACAATTTAGTATGGCCGATTCACCTGACCTACATGTCTTTGGACTATGGGAAGAAACAGGAGCCCCCAGAGGAAGGACGAACTGGGACAACCCCAAAGGTTGGACTACCCCGGGGCTCGAACCCAGGACCTTCTTGCTGTGAGGTGACCACGCTAACCACTGCGCCACCGTACCGCCCACGACCTGGCTACCATCTTTTAAATACTGGCTAATGCAAAATACACACGGGCTCTAAGAGTGCAAATGGGATGTGACAGCAAATTAAACCTGGTACCGGCAGCCTCATGTCTGTGGCGATGTGTGACATGCCAGAAACAATTATATACCTGACCGTTAAATTCTGTATGTATCCAACCACAAGTATAAACAAACAAATAAATAAACAAACAAACAGGCGAGCTCGAGCAGAAAAAATAGAAGAGTGGGAGGCGTCTTTTTGCATAAGGGCATCAATCAGATGGCATACTTTCCATTTTCCTACATTTAGCCGGAAATCCTCGCCTGTGTGATCCAAGACGACTGAACAATGTGCCCTCTTTATCTGAGCAAAAGTAATGAGATTCCGCATTGCTCCCTCCAACTTTATTCTTTTTTCCGATCTCCACTTAAACTCCCTCTCTTCCTTTTGCTCCATCCTCATGTCCGTCGCTGGCTTGTTGCTGAAGCACTTCCCTGGTAACCGCTGGTGTGTCCGCGGCCTCCTGCTCCGCTGTGACCCCCAAGACAGAACAGAGGGCCCTTGAGGAGCACCAGTGCTCATTTGCATAGGCCAGCAATAATCCAAAGCATGAGCTGAATGCCAACCGACCACTTGGGGATAGAAGGACACCGCTGGATCGAACCTGCTGGGCTATTGTGAAGACGGTGGTCACCTGGCGGGAGAGCCCCTGACTCCGTTGTGTCATGTCATATCTCAGTCTAATTACTTAATTGACAGTGCTATGAGTTGGGTCTTTGGCACCATCTAATGGTGACATGTTCCTCACCCAGAGCTCTAACACCCGTGACCTGTACTGCTCACTCATGTCTCTTCATGTGTGTGCGGACGCGTCACTTTAACCGTGGTATCAGATCATTTGTACCTTTGACTTCTACCATCTGACTTTCCTTTGTAATTTCATACATTATATAAGACCATTTTGATGACGAGGAGGGACATAATTAAGTCAACGCATCAGAGCTGAAACATACTCGCATTCTTACAAGAGTAGCGAGGCTACCCATCTAACACCGGTAACCGTAACAGTCAAAGTGACCGACAACAAGGCCACATGCCACATATCCAGCATACACCCTGGTGGACATTAGCCCCTTGGTGTCTGCAAAGCTAACCGTAACTCCCGCCTGTTAAACTCAGAGAGGTCATGTCTCTGGTTCAGGTGTGCTGCTACTGGTGGTGAACTTGGAAATGCAGTTGAGTTGGTTTTTTTTCTTCGTGTCTTACACGTGAATGACATCAGGAGAGGTGTCCCGCATGTAAGCCACAGAATAAGTCGCCTTTTAGTCGTTCAACTGTAGGATCACTGTGATGGTTAAAGGGGAGTCACTGGGCATATTGCCAGGAGCATCGGGCATGGGCACACACACACACACACACACACACACACACACACACACACACACACACACACACACACACACACACGGCGCCCTGGTGGCTAAGGTCAGCGGTTTCTCAAGGCAAAATAAGGGAGTGTGGAAAGGCTTGGGAAAGTGCAAAAGAATGCGCATTTTGTGTACGCCGTTGAGCTAACCTAAAGACAACTACTCAGGGCACAGTTTAAATCCACAACAGGGGGCCCTTGTGTGCACCGGGTACAGTCGATGGCACAGATCTAAATGAGGCTTTTCAGACTTAATTCACAAGTTACTCCGCCCTGATCTCATAAACCCAGTCTTGGAGAGGCGAAGGTGGTCCTTCAGACTTGTAATTATTCTACAAACGTCTCTGAAGGACCAGGATAGTCCGTTCTATCCTAAAGGGCCTCAGTGAGGATCGGCTTCCCAAAGGGATTATTTCCACAAATTTCCAAGCCGGTCGAGACAATCCAGCATTGTCATTTAGTACAGAGTTCTCGTTTGTGTTTCTGACTCGCGTGTTTCGAGCCATAAACGGAGCAGTCTCCATATGATTCTTCCGGCTGGGACCAGCTGAACCCCACAGCTACCCACTCGCAGTCTGCATTGAGGGCATCCCACAACTAAGCTTACATACGTTGATCAAATTTTCGAGCACTGTCATTAGAGACCGCATCGGCAAGCCTTCCGCTCGAGTTAGGAATTCATGTCACTCTGATGGTCGGTGACCGGAGGAAAGCCACGAATAACTGTCTCAGAGCCAGAAACCAAGCCGGAAAATGTGACAGCGGTGATGATAAGTGGGAAATGAGTCTTACAGACCCCACAGCGGTTACACTGACAAATGGCACTTCATGGTGACCTCTGCAGTTCCTGATAATATACTGTATACCAAGCTGTTCTTCATCACAGGAACAACCATCATCTGAACGGTCATACCACATACACCCACATGCAGTCACCCATTACCATTCTGGTAAACTGGAGATCTCCAAACCAGAACGTCCTCGTCTATTTTCTTTTAGCGTCTACAGTTTTGGTGTTTAGGAGAGGGCCCTTTGTGGGACTTGTCCATCTTTGTTACACAGAAGGCTATAGGGCTTTGTGAAAAACAATCAAGGAAAATTTACCTCATCTGCAAATGGCACAGAACTCCTCTGGGTTAACGTTCCACAGCTCGGCTAAAACGTTCAATTTAATCAAGTTTAATCTTCAAAACTGAAAATAACTCATTTCAGTGAAGTTCTAAACCAATCTGAACATTTATAACGTGTGTTATGCTGTGATGTCAGTTGTGATAGGTTCTGAAAACCTTTCTCCAGATGGTACAACTAGTTATTGGTGACTACATGTGCAAGTGGTGTGTCACTGGATAAATAACTTCTCGAAGGTGCAAAACCAAAACAACAACAAATCATTGCTTTGGAGTTTGACAAACATATATATTTTAACTACCTTGAAATGATTGGTGGAGTGTCCATCCATCTATCCATCCATTATCTGAACCGCTTATCCTGCTCTCAGGGTCGCGGGGATGCTGGATCCCAGCCGTCATTGGGCGGCAGGCGGGGAGACACCCTGGACAGGCCGCCAGGCCATCACAGGGCTGACACACACACACACACACACACACACACACACACACACACACACACAAACACACACACACACACACACACACCTAGGGACAATTTAGTACGGCCAATTCACCTGACCTACACGTCTTTGGACTGTGGGAGGAAACCGGAGCCCCCGGAGGAAACCCACGCAGACACGGGGAGAACATGCAAACTCCACACAGAGGACGACCCGGGATGACCCACCAAGGTTGGACTACCCCGGGGCTTGAACCCAGAACCTTCTTGCTGTGAGGCGACCGCGCTAACCACTGTGCCACCGTGCCGCCTGGTGGAGTTTATTACTCCAAAATATTGCCTCATTACAAAATGTTGTAAGATTAATAAAATTTACATATGTCAGTCCTTCAGCAGAAATAATGCTAGTGATTCATAAAAAGCATAGCTTGGTTGATTCAAAATGTTGGTTTTATTGAACTGTGTGTGTCTAATGTGCTGCTGTTGACGCCTCGCAGATTGAGAAGGGACCAACCGCAGACCTCCCTCCTGAGGCCCCCGTTCTGTTAACCAGTGGGTTAGATAGTCGTAGGAGCCTGGTGAATGAAGTGCCTCTGATTGGCTAGCTCTAACCCCACCCCAACCTTAACCAATCAGAGGCAGAGTCTGAGGGGCCTGGGGAGAGCAGTCTGAGGTGCTGCAGTTAGACCCTCTTGCGCAGATTAGATGCTGTCCCCTCTATATGTACCAGAATATTAACGCTTGTAGTCTCTGGCACAACACCAAGTGAAAACTAACCTAAACAAGACAAAACTATACAGTACACACAATATCTGGACGTCTGGACCGGACCGAGAGGGATGCAATACCGTTCTCTCACGTGGAAACCCATCAACAAGCGATTTTCGTGGATGAAAACCATGTCTTAGTTGATGCTATCAAACCTCTCACACGCGCCCATTTTGAGTTCAGACCTTGATTCGACCGTTTAACATTATTTCACGGTCGTTTCCCAAGTGTTGGGTACATCAATGACGGACGACCGAGAACTCAGAGAGGTCATGTCTCTGGTCACCTCTACCCTCTCATCAGGGTAGAGGTGTTTAACCACAACTGGCATGGACTTGAAATCCCTTCCCTTTGCAAATGATTTAATGAGGGGTTTTATCCACCGCCACTGGAGGCAGCACCTCTGTAAACGGTTTGCTGACTTCTCACACCGACATTCATTCATCCAAAGTAACGGGGAGCGCAGAAGAGAGGTGAAGAAGAGAGCGCAGACAGGGTGGAGTGGGTGGAGAAGAGTGTCAGCAGTGATTTGCCTTCATCCTTTATCTAAATCTCGAGGAATCATTGAGTGGATGGCCTCACATTCAGTGATGTTGAGTACAATTAAAACAGAATAAACACACAAACACACACACACACACACAACTCTGAGAAAACAAACAGAACACGGTTAAAAACAGCGTAGTCTGGAATCGTGCTTTTAAATCGACCTAAACATTGTTAAGTGTTAATGTGTGTTGTAAAATATTCCGTGTGTGTGCAGCACTGAAACTAAAAGCAGTTTTCCCAAATTTTGTGTTTGCATGTGGGACTTTTGAGCATTAGTCAATCCCTTTTTTTTTTGACCTGACCGTTTTTGTTTTGTTTGTTTGTTTTGTGGGAGGGGGGTTATTGTGTGAAGCACTTTGTGTTACATTTGTTTGTATGAAAAGTGCTATACAAATAAAGTCTATTGATTGACTTCCATCCATCCACCCATTATCTGAACCGCTTATCCTGCTCTCAGGGTCACGGGGATGATGGAGTCTATTCCAGCAGTTATCGGGCGGCAGGCGGGGAGACACCCTGGACAGGCTGCCAGGCCATCACAGCCCCCCCCCCCCACACACATTCATTAGGCGCCACCGTGCCCCCGATTGATTGACTTGAATGAGTCAAGTAATGACTACAGGACCAATTTAATAAGGGAGTGCCATTCAAGGCTAAAACCCAACTCCTGCCATGTCTTACTGTTAGAGACCTCCCCCCTACCCAACACCCAACCTTTTCATAAAAGATGCAAGGAGGAGTATAACAACTTGTCACCTGTGTCTTGCCTTGCAACTTGTCGTCTCAGGGCGGAGTGATAGATAACACCACCATAATCCAAATTAGAAAGCCTCAATGATCCGCTTACTACCGAGCATAGGGAGATCAACTGTTTCTGTACACATATCCAATTTTTTTTGCCGTAGCTGGCTGACAAGTGTGACAACGTGAAACTTTCTGATCCAGCCAGATACAAAGACGTTTATACTCCGAGACCGTCTCAATGCTGTGTCCGTTCAGAGTGGTAAGCCCAGATATCTGGAGTCGGTTCATTCAGAGTTGGTTCTTTGTTCCCCCCCCCCCACACACCTTAAGCTAATGCACAAGCATCAGTCGAGGGTACCGTGGTTCTAGTGAGTCAACCCTCACTGATACTGCTCCGTCAACTCCTACATGAGTGAAATTGGGGCCTCCGCTGCAACGTGAAAACCTCTGATGAAGTTTGACTAATCCACTACCAGCGGTGCTCTGTTGGGAATGGTTGCCTGAACATAAACCTCACCTATTTGAAACTCGTACCCGGACCAAAGTTGTTTTGCTGGCTAGAAAGTATGTAATTGTTAACAATCTTACCTCACTATGGGTTCTTGTATCAAAACGGGACGAGCTATTGTTGGTCACGCCAACAATAGCTTAGGCCCTTCTCATGAATCATCATTTAAAAACCCTGCTTAACATACGCCCCAACAATTTGGCCCTCTCCAGACTTGGCTTTTTTAAGAAATGATGGCAGAATCAGACAACCGGGTTTGCTAAGCATTTTAGGTCCTGAGCGTATTAACTGCTTGATTACTTTTTAAACTTTAAGGCCACATGTGTGTCCTCACATGGGGAGGGTAAGCATGCAACCCACTTTCAACGTGAATTCTTCACTCTCCCTTGTTCAACCGTTGCTTTTCTTGACATTAGCTTGTAGTTTTTGTTGCAATACTTCCTTGGTTGGCTAATTAAATAAATAACTGATTTACAGCTCCATCTACTGGAGATGCAAACTTTCACAATTACCATAAAAGTTTTTGGGTGCAATAGGAGCCATTGCACTACTAAACAAAGTTTTACATACTGCTTCTTAGGAACTGAGTTAAATACGGCTCTCTTGGGTTTTTTTCACTCATTTACCAGACCATACCAGACTACCACTACTTTCAGCTGCTCCCGTTAGGGGTCGCCACAGCGGATCATCCGTTTCCATTTCTTCCTGTCCTCTGCATCTTCCTCTGTCACACCAGCCACCTGCATGTCCTCCCTCACCACATCCATAAACCTCCTCTTTGGCCTTCCTCTTTTCCTCTTCCCTGGCAGCTCCATATTCAGCATCCTTCTCCCAATATACTCAGCATCTCTCCTCCACACATGTCCAAGCCATCTCAATCTTGCCTCTCTTGCTTTGTCTCCAAACTGTCCAACCTGAAATGTCCCTCTAATATACTCGTTCCTAATCCTGCCCTTCTTTGTCACTCCCAGTGAAAATCTTACATCTTCAACTCTGCCACCTCCAGCTCCGCCTCCTGTCTTTTCGTCAGCGCCACTGTCTCCAAACCATACAACATAGCTGGTCTCAAAACAATCTTGTAAACCTTCCCTTTAACTCTTGCTGGTACCCTTCTGTCGCAAATCACTCCTGACACTCTTCTCCACCCACTCCACCCTGCCTGCACTCTCTTCTTCACCTCTCTTCTGCACTCCCCGTTACTTTGGACAGTTGACCCCAAGTATTTAAACTTATATATTCGTCACCTCTACTCCTTGCATCCTCACCATTCCACTGTCCTCTCTCTCATTCACGCGTAGGTATTCCATCTTGCTCTTACTGACTTTCATTCCTCTTCTCTCCTGTGCATACCTCCACCTCTCCAGGCTCTCCTCAACTTGCACCCTAATCTTGCTACAGATCACAATGTCATCAGCAAACATCACCGCCCATGGAGACTCCTGCCTGATCTCGTCCGTCAATCTGTCCATCACCATTGCAAACAAGGGCTCAGAGCTGATCCTTGATGTAATCCCACCTCCACCTTGAATCCATCTCATTCCAACCACACACCTCACCATTGTCACACTTCCCTCATACATATCCTGCACCACTCCTACATACTTATCTGTAACTCCCGACTTCCTCATAAAATACCACACCTCCTCTCTTGGCACCCTGTCACATGCTTTCTCTAAATCCACAAAGACACAATGGGAACTCCTTCTGGTCTTCTCTGTCCACCTTATTCCTAGCCCCCGTAATACCTTGAGTGAATTATGGGCGCGACTTCCGGCACGTCCTGTCACGGAACCGGCGTTTTCCATGGTGATGGTACGCTAACCGTCTTTCTTAGAGCGATTTGTACGGCATCTTACTCATTCATGAAGATCTAGCCAGCCAAATAAGCTAATGATGTGGGGACACAACCTCACGGAGCTCAAAAAGGGTGAAATAAGAATACCTTTGCCGTCTGTAATAGAAGATGACGTGAAGAAGTAGCCTCGTATTCACGTACGGTAGCCTTTTTAGCTATTTTATTGAGTCCATTGCCTGTGATGATAAGGTGATGAGCAATTAAAAAAGCTCGGAGGCGTACTAATATCTACACAGCAATAAAGTCAGCCGGGTGTTATTTAAGGATGCTGGAAACGACCCTGTCTACCTAAAAGCAGACATAGAGCCGAGTCAGAGCCTGCACGGGTCTCATCATAAGGATTGGATGCTAGCATCAGTGACAGGTGACATACAGACACCAGGTTGCTCATATTACTGCAGGGCCAGGACGCTCTTGTAGTCATGCAGCAGCAATTCTGTGGAAGGCCAGTAAAGTAATGACATGAAAAATGTGATTTTTTTTTACTGTACTTCTACTGTACTTTTACTGTACTTCAGTTAATTCCGTGCTTAACATGATGCTGTTGCTGTGGCAACACAACCTCAAATCTCACAACTACGTACATTTAGTCAAATGCTGTGCTTGAGTACAATTTTGAGGTACTTATGTTACTTGAGTATTTACATTTTATACTATACTACACTTAGTGCAAAGTTGCCTACTGCTTACATATTAATGCATCAATATGATTCAATAACAACAGAACTGACAGTAGCCACTATGCATTATTGAGTATTTTTACTTTTGATTCTTTAAGTACATTCTGTTGCTGACAATTCTGTACTTTTACATTTTGAATGCAGAACTTTTACTTGCCATGGAGTATTGTTGCACTGTGGTATTGCTGCTTTTACTTAAGTAAATGATCCGAGTACTTCTTCCCCCACTGTTGGATAATGAACTAAGGTTATTTCATTCAGTGTAGGTTGAGGGTGCAGTCAGGCAGGGCAAGACAGGGATGTTATGCACTGACGAGCACAGGAAGTGGAACTCTGGTGTGAGAAAGAATGTAGGGCTGGGGAAGGTGAAACACATCAACCTTAAACACCACCAACCACACCACGCATATCCAGGCCGATCAAGAAATTCAGTGGAAGAGTCCTCATCCCCCCGCCCCCCCAACTTTTTAAGAACCATGCAGAGTTCATAAGCCGCAGTAATTCCTCAGTAATGGCCCCACTATTCCACCTCCAGACAAATGGTCTTCTTCAGCTAAGCTACAGAGCACATGTAGACAGACAGAAAGTGTACCATCGCTGACAGGAAGAGTCTGATTTAGTTTAGGCTCGTGATCGAAGCCCTCCCGTTTAAGCCACTCATTAAGTTTAATCTGATTGTATGTACAACCACGAGCAGCACGTTGTCCCCGAGCTCCGTAACAACATGTTATATGTAGGCGAGGAACTTTTATCGTCTTGTTTTAAACACGAACAGCAATAGCTAACACTTCTTTTGCCAAATCTGCCGCAGGACTGTGATACTACTTCCGCCGAACACCGGAAGTATTACCCATAATCGTTTCCCTAGGGACCCCCCAGGAAACTCGTGGATACTTCTCCATCAGCATTCTCAAAGCAAACATCGCATCTGTGGTGCTCTTTCGTGGCATGAAACCATACTGCTGCTTGCTAATCGTCACCTCTCCTCTTAACCTAGCTTCTATTACTCTTTCCCATATCTTCATGCTGTGGCTGATCAACTTTATACCTCTGTAGTTGCTACAGTTCTACACATCGCCCAGTACAAGTAGTAGTAGTACCAGACCATAGTACAACCATCACAAGCAAACTACACTATTGTGAGAAAATCATTTTTTAATAAAAAAAATTAACACCAAGCTCCAGGTACAATGTCTGGTAAATCAGACTCTGGGTGCAATGCTTTATAACAAACAGTTAAAGGAATAAGAACACATCAAGTTGCTCATTGGTATGTGTACAAACCAGTAACATCTATTTTATGGAATCCATGTTAAAAAAATTTAGGTTTTAACTTCGTGTTCAATGTTCCTCAATTGACCAAGTTCATATTCTTGCTAGTTGAGTAACATCCTAGACAGCAATTTGATCCAAAGTATACTTACATCACTGTAGGTATCTGCAAGAGAAAAAAGCAGTTCCATTCAATTTATCCCGGACAGCATTAAAATGCTAATTTCTAAAAAAAAATCATTTGTGGGGCACTGATCTAGAAGGGAAAACAATCACCTCTGGTGTACACATACAAATGACCACCGGTCTCGGCATGGGACAGCTTATTTCTTTGCAAATGAGATCTTCATGGCATTTGTCTGTGTGATCTTGAACCCTTGCAGAGCCTCTCTAGCAGCACCTGCCTGCACCTCATTATCAAACTCCACAAATGCGATGTCGTGGCGACCAGGGACCAGACGCACCTCCTTGAACCCTGGGAACCTGAGAAGGACAACAAAATATTCAGTATTTGGACAACTACAGTAACCCCTTGGAAAAAAGAGAGACTCAAAATCAATTAAAAACGCAAATTCACAGCATCAACTTTAACCTGCTGCCATCATGTACATGAAATAAGAGTTGATACTGACTGGTTGAAGAGCATAGACAGCATGAGTTCGTTGGTCTCCTCTGGCAGGTTGGTGAGGAAAAGGATGTGGTTGGGAGGGTTTTCTGCCACCTGAGGGGGAGAGCGGTAGTTGTGGACAACCACCAGATGAGATTTGCGTTGAAAAATATCCCTTTTTAGAGAATGACTATATACAGATAGAAAACTGAACACACACTACCTGCTGAGGCATTTGTCCTGGCATTTGTCCAGGCATCATCTGACCTGGAGGCATGGCACCAGGGGGCATCTGTCCGGGTGCCATGCCAGGAGGGGGCATCATGCCTGGAGGGGGCATGTAAGGTGGTTGGCCTGGCATGGGCATCATGCGAGGAGCTTGGTTCATGGGAGGCATTCCCTTTACAACAAGTACAACAGTGTTATGAAAGCTATTGAAGTGTGATGACTCTTTCACAAAGTGTTCTATAAATATGAAAATTAGGCTACAATGTCAATTAAAATGGTTATCATCTTTTGTCCCAACTCCATAACCAGTCAAGTGGTCAGCTGAGCTACTTAGGATCAACTCAATGCAATTGGGCTTTTGTTTAAACCAATTTTCGCTTGGTTACTCCATTAGTCCATTTCATTTGACCGTTTGTTCACGAGACTCTAGCAGTGCACAATACATCCTAGACGCCATACTATCCATCAAGTGGAATAACCCTAACCCTGTGAAATGTAGCCCATTTTGATAGGCTAGGTCAGGCCAGGTCAGGTATGAGAGCACGCCACCTACAAAGCTTACTATAACTCACATAATGTCTTGATGCATGCTCAATAATCCAGGTAAGGAAACCCCAGAAAGTTTAATCAGTTCATGTGGACACAACATTAAGTGGGAGAAACATTTCATCACTCATCTAAGTGACTTCATCAGTCTGCTGGAATAGGCTCCAGTATCCCCGCAACCCTGAGAGCAGGAAAAGCGGTTCAGATAACAGATGGATGGATAGAACTGTTCGTTTATGCAACTGAGCCGTTTATAAGGTTGGGGGATACCTGCAATCAGTTGAGACTAAAGTCACTAAAGATGAGTGATGAAACATTTCTCCCACTAAATGTTGTGACCAGATGAACTAATTCAACTTTCTGGGATAACTTCCATAAGAAATTAATGTGTCAACACTCACCCCATTTCTAAAAAGTTCAATGGCAACTGTACTTACATCCACCTTCACTAAAACATCCTTGCGCATGTGGCTGTCTACTCTGACTCATGTTTGAACGTATATCATAGAGTGCAAGTGCTGAGAAATCTTGAAGAAAAAAAAAAAACAATGTCTTTTTGTGTATTGTTGTTGTTATCTGGATTGAATTCTAGAAGACTGCATATCTGGTAATGTAAAAACTATTTTAGCAACTAGAAAAATTTTCAAGCAAAACTTTTTTTTTTGCTAATTTCAAAGAAAGCAGGCGGAGTGGTGATGCTCAAATCAGTGAAGAATTAAACAACCAAGCAAACCTTGAAATGAAATTAATTTCTACTCTGTTAGGCTACAGGGCACAGACCCAGCATAAGTTGGATTAGGCACTGTTTTCATTTTTGTGCAGCAAAATAGGTAGAATAATAATAGCAATATTTGCTGGAGTACATCTTGATTTTTCTAAAATGACAGATGTTTGGACCACACTACCCCCCCCATACCATTCTAACCCCATTTACCCCTCCTGTGAACTATCAAGACTACTACTACGCAGCACCAACTTCAGTCATGTTTTCAAAAACGATATGCTGTAATATGCAAAACTCTGGTTAAAGCTTAACCGCCTCTGCACACCAATACTGACGCCTTCACGGCACATTTAGCCAACTCTACTTACAGGCATAGCTGTAGGTACCCCGGGTCCCATGGGTGCACCAGCCCCTGCCACACCCTTCTTTACTCCTGCTGCCTCAGGCCCTTTGATCTTCCTCTTTTCTTTCTTACGGTCACGCTCAACATAGGTCCCCTTCATTTTAGCTATGATATCCGAGTCTTGTTTGGCATACTGGATACGCTGAAATGTAAGAATAGTTAACAAAAGTGTCAGTTACACATATACACATACATACATGCATGTATATGCATACAAACAAACACATTTGAGGGCTGCATAGTGAATTAAAACCTTTACAAAAAGAGATGTATCAGCAATATTTATTTTTGAAAAATAGTCTTATTCATAAAGCCTATTGCTTCACCCACTACCAAACTCCTGATAAAGAAACAACTATTACACAGATATGACCGTTCAAATTTTAGAATTCACAGTGAGGAATCGTCAGGACCCTCTATGCTCTCAGAGAGGGCTGAAGATACTCTAAAAATAATATTTAAAAAAAATCATCAGTTCTAATTTTATGAATTCATAATTTGACAACAGCTAAATAAAGTGTTTCTGAGGAAGTACACTCTTCAAACTTGCCTATTCAGTTTGTGTTGAAATGTGAAGGACTGAATGAAAGAAGCCCCTTTGTCTCCCTATCAGAATTTTACTGCCTCTGCAGGTGCTAGGAAGTAATTGCTATGCTTCAGTTCTGTGATTGGGGTGGGGCGGGGCGGGGGGGGGGGGGGGGGGGTCCAGCTATAATTTTACAGAGGTCAGAGCAATAGTGATTTAATGGGAGTAATTTCAAATGACAGTAAAACTGACAAACCATATCTTCCCTCTAAATGGGCGGGCTTTGTTATCACTCACTTTGATAAGTTCTGCCCACTAAGAGGGGACACAAATCACAAGCTAGCAAAAAAATAAATAAAAAATAAAAACTAGCTAGCTAGTTAGCCTGTTGGTTTACGATGGAAGCCGTGAGTAATGCTACCACTAGTGAGGAGAACATCATTGCGAATTTATTAACCATGCAGTTTTTAAGGCTTTTAATGAAAAGTTAATCAGCAAAGGAAGACCTACACCACAAGTTAATTTGGTAAGTTATTTAAAATCTAAGAGTGCAACTGATTTTATTCTGGCCGCTGCCGCCACCAAGGTTTATTTGGGAAAACCGTCATTATGTATACTTGTCAATCTGTAAATTTACCTACTCAGTGGTCATCATGAACAGTTACCGCAACATATAATTTAATAGGCCGCTGTAGCAATCTGAGATATATATATTAGCAGCTGATGAGTGCGCGACACATGAAACAGCCCTGTACTGCTATATATTAAAACTTTTTTCTTGCATCTGTATTGATATATATATATATATATCCCCCCTTTTCTCCCCAACTGTAGTTGGCCAATTACCCTATTTTTCAAGCTGTCCCGGTCACTGCTCAACCCCCTTTGCCGATCCAGGGAGAGCTGCAGACTACCCCATGCCTCCTCCAATACACGTGGAGTCGCCAGCCGCTTCTTTTCACCTGACAGTGAGGAGTTTTGCCAGGGGTACGTAGGGCGTGGGAGGATCACGTTATTCCCCCCAGTTCCCTCTCCCCCCTTAACAGGCACCCTGAGCGACCAGAGGAGGCGCTAGTGAAGTGACCAGGACCCATACTCACATCCAGCTTCCCACCCACAGACACAGCCAATTGTGTCTGTAGGGATGCCCGACCAAGCCGGCGGTAACACGGGGATTCGAACCTGCGATCCCCATGTTGGTAGGAAACGGAATAGACCGCCATGCTACCGGGACGCCTCTGCAATCTAATTAAACATTTTTGAACAGTATTGCTTGTTTGTGAGACCAGCAATGTTATATGTTTTGGAGACAGTGGCACTAACGAAAAGAAAGGAGGCAGAGTTGGCAGAGTTTAAGATGTTAAGATTTTCCATTGGGAGTTATGAACAAGGACTGGATTAGGAACGAGTATATTAGAGGGACAGCTCAGGTTGGACTGTTTGGAGACAAAGCAAGAAAGACAAGATTGAGATGGCTTGGACATGTGTGGAGGAGAGATGCTGGGGATATTGGGAGAAGGATGCTGAATATGGAGCTGCATGGGAAGAGGAAAAGAGGAAAGCCAAAGAGGAGGTTTATGAATGTGGTGAGGAAGGACATGCAGGTGGCTGGCATGACAGCGAAAGATACAGAGGACAGGAAGAGATTGAAACAGATGATCCGCTGTGGCGACCCCTAATGGGAGCAGCCGAAAGTAGTAGTAGATTGCTTGTTTGTTGTGGTGGGTTCCAAAATGCCATGATCGCTGTTCACTGTCCATGGTTCTAAAGTTACTGTCGCTAATGCTTGCTTAGCTGTGTGTGCTGTCATGATGTGCTGGCTTCAGCTGTGTTCTAACAGAACGTGAAGTGAAATTTAAGAGCGGCGCGAATGCATGAAAAGTCAATGGTAGGAGGCAAATGGGTGGAATTAATCTCAGCAAAACTGCAAGCTTCACGAAATTACTGTTCGCTTGAGTTAAAAGAACATTTTTTTCAACCCGAGCGAGTATCACCTTCAAATAGGGCTATAAGCCACGCTACCTTTAGAAAAATCTCTTCAGTCAAGATGGAGGAAAAGCTGATCACGTCTCCGCTTGATACTATGCACCGAAACTGACCGCTGACACCAGGTCCAAAGGGACTTCAAAGCACAACCACGGCACTGGCTCTCTGTTGCTGATCCATGATCATGAGATAAAATCGCAAAATAACTTATGAAGTTATGACTTCTTTTTAGTGACAATGTTTTAGTTGCGAACAAGTCAAATTTATGAGCCGGCTCCTTTAAGTGAACGATGGGAACCAGCTCCTGCTGAACCGATTTCTTTTGGGTTTTTTTATTTCCTTTTTTTTTTTGTAACTTAATACAAGACAGAATAATAGGATGATCCGATAACGTATTTGTTAAATACAATCCAGAAACATGCGACTTTGGTAATAACATTAAGAGCAAAGCATACAAAACATAGTTCAATATAAAGCCATCCATCCATCTATTATCCGAACCGCTTATCCTGCTCTCAGGGTCACGGGGGTGCTGGAGCCTATCCCAGCAGTCATTGGCGTCAGGCGGGGAGACACCCTGGACAGGCCGCCAGTCCATCACAGGGCCGACCCACACCCATCTTGGGACAATTTAGTAAGGACAATTCACCTGACCTACATGTCTTTGGACTGTGGGAGGAAACCCACGCAGACACAGGGAGAAGTTCAATAAGATAAGAATAAAGCAGATAAGATATTCTGATACTTATCCAAGTAATAGGATTTTCTGATACTTATCCGTTACTCATCTAAGATATTCTGATACTTATCCAGAGTAAGATAGTTCAATATAAATTACACACTCAATACACGTGTAGTAGTGTTTGATGTTACTTACATTATTTATCATATATCATTTGGCTCTTATTGCTAAGCAAAATGATCTGGCTCACTAAAAAGCGCTGGAATTCCCATCACTACAACTTAGTTGTCTTCTATTGGGTCTAACAAACTTGCTACCAGCGTTGGTGTAATCAATAATGCTTGCTGTGATCCTTGGTTAAAACATAGTCACACTTCTTTCCAACATACAGTGAGCGAGCAGGCAATGAGATTTTTTTTTTTTTGGCGCCACTTGTGACTTCTCCCTCTGCAAATGAGTAAGTGTAAGTTATTCATTCATAACTAACAATTTTCTTAAGTTTTAATCGTTTCATCAGTAATTTAATTTCCGTAAATTAATTAATGGCTGGTGTTACTGCTGACTGGAGAGGAAAACAGAAACCTCAAGGGCATCAGTGTCGAGTTTGACCAATGAACATAGGTTGGAGATTAAGCAAGTGCACGAAACTTCGCAAGAATAGAGTCAGGGCGAGTGATTTTTCGAACAAGGGATACATTGTTTGCCTGTTCACTGACGCACGGAGCATGTTAGGATGTCTTCATTGGGGAAAACTGAAACAATCTGATGTGCACTCATTAGCATCTCATCCAATTAGGAATCAGTTTTACATGAAATTTTGTTGGTTTTGTGTGGTAGGAGGGGGTGGCTGTCATGCATTTTACAGTTTTGCACCCCAGCCAATTGTCACCATATTCTGCTTAAGTCCGCACACAGCTTGTGTGATGATGCAATTATTTGCAAGGAGGATTTACATTTTGCTTAAGAAAAAAGCTGTTTTTGTGTTTTGGTATTATAACGCTCACTCTCTCTGTGTTGTTTACCTGTTGCATTGCCTAGGCTGGACTGGCGTCTTGATTTTTGTTTCTGAGTTGGAATTGTTATAGGTAACTTTTGCAGTACAGGAGAAGCCACAGTAAGCTAGGCTGGTAGTTTGCTTTTTTCACAACGAGGGAAGGAGGGGGGGGGGTCAAAGAGCCAAGGTTGAAGAGTCATGGTTCGCTACTGCTTTTCCATCTTCCCAATAATCTGGTGTCCTACCCCATAATTGACCTTAACATACCATAGGTTTGTCGTAAAATGGAAAACCTTGCATGGATCGCAAGGCATTGGAAGCGCTGTTGACTTCTTTGAAGATGACGAAGGCCTGACCCTTCATTTTCAGGTTTCGTGCGACCAAGATGTCCAATATCTGACCAAACTGGGAGAAAATGGCGTACAGCGACTTTTTCAACTCTGGAAAAGTCGAAAAAAACATCTTATTAGTCATCTCAGGTAGGCACAATCCATATCATAAACGTACTTAGCTTGTTGACGATAGCCAACATCAACTCACCATCTTTCTTGATCTTTTCATTCAAATTGTTGATGTAGATTGTGTGGTTAAGTCGTACATCTTGCGCGGTCATCTTCTGCTCCGTCTGTAACAAGTCGTGTTGGGAGACGTATGAGCAAAATTCAGCCTTCTGAGACCAAACCCACTGATTAAAAAGCTATAGGTAACCAACTGTTAAGGAAGCTAACAGCTCATAAGCTCAAGCATAAGCTAACGTTGCTACTGCTAGCTTGGCTATCGCTTATGCTCCCCTCCTCACATCACAGTTATTGTATGAATCGCCTGGGTTCTAAACATCATGAAACGGAGGAGAGAGAAAAAAAATCTTACTTTTCTCGCTGCACGCCGAACGAAACAACGTCAAAATGATGAATGAAACACACCACGACAAGCGAACACGCACGGTTAAGCCAGCGAGCTGAAGGCGCTGAACTATCGCGTTGACGAGGAAGGGGTAGGGGTCATTTCCGCTTCCTGTCCAGCGTGGACGACGCTGTTGACCAGGCTGCTCGGCGGCTGCGTGGATTTTGTCGATCGTTTAGATTTGCACGTCACAAGGCGCAGGTTTACCTTGTTTGTTTTTGTTTTGTTTGTTTTTTTGTTTGTTTGTCTTCCATCTGACGTACTTTGAATCCTGTCAGCTCAATTCCCGCGTTAAGATTTAGCGGCGTTTTGCTATCACACTTTTTTGGTTTCACACATAAGACTATGCCATAAGGTGAGTTGTACCCAGATTCGACGTTACACTGAGCATGAGGATGTATTTAGCCAAGTGATGGCAGAGCTTCCAGGGCTATTGTTTGACAGAGGGCAGGGGGTGTTTGGAATAGTGGTTGTTCCGATGGTATTTGGCAGCGCTGGATAACGTCCAGTTGTTTTGGCAGTTGACCTGCCAGAACGTGATGCTTATTTTTCATGCAGGTTTTACTTGTTGGAACTCAAACATAAGTTGGGGGCAATGTCGTTGGAGCTGCCCATGCCACCTCCTCCTCCACCTCCGCCTCCAGGACTACCCCTTCCTGCAGTTTCGGGGTCCAAGAAGAAACTTTACCAGGCCATAGCTGCAGGAAAGAGTGCTATTGAGGGACACCATGCAGAAGCCCGCCTGTTGCTGAGTCGGAGGGAGAGCTGGTAGGTAGACTCATTTCTCTCAGGGGCTCAAAGACTTTAACATAAATTGGCCTCTTGTTTTCACAGCCTTCACATTTGTGACATATTCAGTGCATGTACTTTCTCATAAGAAAAATTAATAAACATTGGGATCTAGAGTAACTGTACCGAGTAATTGTGTATATTTCAGTGAGTTATATAATGCAGTTTACATGCATGCTCAATAATCCCCCCCCCCCCCCGGTTCAGGGATGGTTGTTCCCTCTTCACATAGATGGCCTCTTTGACTCCCCGTTCAAACCAGTGTTCCTCCCTATCAAGGATGTGCACATCCTCATCCTTGAAAGAGTGGCTACTGGCCTGTAGATGGTGTACACTGTGGAGTCCTGGCCTGAAGCGTTAGCTCTTCTGTGGTTTTTTTTGTTTTTTGGATATACTTTATTAATCCCCGTGGGGGAATTATGCTCTGCATTTAACCCATCCTAGCTGTGTAGGTAGGAGCAGTGGGCAGCCGCCGTGCAGCGCGCGGGGACCAACTCCAGTTCGTCTTGCCATGCCTCGGGCAGGGGCACAGGCAGGAGTATTAACCCCAACATGCATGTCTTTTTGTTTTTAAGTTGTGCCCTATTCTTTGCCAGCGTCTGTTTGGTTTCCCCGATTTACAAGTCACAACAATCCTCCTGGCACTTAACAGCATACACTATATTGCTCTGTTTGTGCCGGGGGACCCGATCCTTGGGGTAGACCAATTTCTGGCGCAGCGTGGTTTGGGGATTGAAAGCAGCCGAGACATGGTGTTTGGAAAATATGCGTCTCGACTGTTCCGACACTCCCACCACATACAGAATCACTGCTGGTTTATGCTTAGACAGCTGTTGTCCTTCTCTCTTCGATCGGCTGGTGCACTGTTTGGGCATCTTCTTGACTTGGACAAACACCCAGTTAGGATAACCACATTTAACGAGGGCCCATTTACTGTGGGATTTCTCCCCTTCTTCAGCTGCTATATCGGTGGGGAAGTTGTCAGCTCTGGTACAGCGTGCTGATGACTCCTAGTTTGTGCTCCAGAGGATAAAAGTCAAACCTTAAGTACTGATCAGTATGTGTTGGTTTACAGTAAACATCAACAATCAAATGCCCCCCATCCCCAATTGCAATTTCACAGTCTTAAGAAGGCTAGCCTGTTATTGAATAGTACACATGGCCGTTCGAACTCTAGTTAATTGTCACGGCAATTTGTACATGAAACCATCATTGGTTTGGTAGGGCTGGGCGGTACATTGACTTTTTACGTTATATCGATATATTTTCAAACAAGATATAGGATGACAATACCGTTTATATCAATATAGTTTGATGTTGCGTTAAAATACATAACACGTTTCTTGTCATTTTGACCGCCATGGTTTTTAAACTATATTCTGTCAGGATAAATACCCAATTGAGTTATTAATGTATTACGTATGTTAGTGTGTCTGTTAAGAAACTGACACCAAAATTAACATTTTAACAACTTTTCATACTATTTTTGAAACAATTTAAAATGGCCGCTATCCATCCATCCTTTATCTGAACCACTTATCCTGCTCTCAGGGTCGTGGGGATGCTGGAGGCTATCCCAGCAGTCATTGGGCGGCAGGCGGGGAGACACCCTGGACAGGCCGTAAATACTACAATGCATCGGTCGTAGTCATGGTGCGTCTGAAACGGCCTCTGTAACCAGACCCCCCCCCCCCCCCCGGTTCAGGGATGGTCGTTCCCTCTTCACATAGATGGCCTCTTTGATTCCCTGTTCAAACCAGCGTTCCTCCTTATCAAGGATGTGCACATCCTCCTCCTTGAAAGAGTAGCCACTCGCTTGTAGATGGGTGTAGACTGCGAAGTCAGAGGTCATCTATGTGAAGAGAGAACGACCATCCCTGAACCGAGGAGGGGGGGGGGGCAAGAATACATGTGTCGTCATCTTACAGTGGTGTGATTGCAAACGTTCCCAAATCCTCTGTGAATAGTACGCATGAGCATTGAAACGCAAATTAATGGTCACGCCTATTTGAACCTGATTGTTGGTTTCGGTCGTTATGCAACTGTGTTGTTTATGAGGGTGGGGATACCTGCAGTCAGCTGAGACTGAAGAGGTCACTTAGATGAGTGATGAAACGTTTCTCTCAGTAAACGTTGTATCCAGATGAACTGATTCAACTTTCTTTGATGATACAGTTTCATTTTATTTGCTCTAGTTTTAGAAAGGATCTGCAATGGATATTGTTCAACAAATATGTGCCTTCTCTCATCCAAGATGGTCCACAGTAAGTGCTTAAGATTCAACTTAGCAAGTTTAACCTTTAGCAAACAGCATGTAACTGATAGTTAACTGTGAAAACATTCATGTAAGCTGGGTTGAAGGATGAAACTGTTACACATGTAATGCAATCAGCTGCAGCTTGTGTGCTATTAGTCTGAACTGAGTGTTTGTGTGTCTCCATCATCTAACATAATAATGTAGTCACCAAGGTATGATCCTGAGTCTGGTGTGTGCCTACCTGCAGGTGTGGTCTGGTGGCTCTGTGGATGGCTGCTCACCTAAAACAGCCAGAGCTGAGTATTAACATGGAGACAATTGTCCAGACAGCTTTGTCCAGGGGCTACACGGTTCAGGGTGAAATGTTTTCCGGTAACATATCATTCAAATTCTATTAGCCTCTGTGATTGACAAAATGATGCAATACGAAATTGTTTAATTCATAGAGAACTTAAAGGGAACAACTTTAGTAGAAAAAAAAACTAGCACAGCACTAAAACTCTTTGTTTCTCATGTTTTAAATTTTCCAGCACATAACATGGCCTTGCTAGCAGAGGAGGTGTGTGCTTGCAAGGCACAGCTCCTGATGGGGGGCATGAGCGGTGACAACGCTGCAACCATCATTGCGCATATTTGTGATGGACAGCCTATTCTCATCCCGTATCCTACATGATCATGCACACACTTAACCATAAAGAATGAAACGAAGGGCTTTTTTTCGGGGTCCTGTTTTTTTCTGTTCATTTTTGGTTTCTTGCCTTGCTTTTATAAAAACTGCACACTAGAGGGCAAAATTCCTTTACTACATGCACAGATATGATGAGGACTTCAACCATGAGCCATGCCAGCGCAGTGGCCACAGGGCCCATTGGGCAGCAGTTTCAGGTAACACTAAATAATATATACACACCCTCGATCACTCATCCAATCAAGCAACATGGCATACATTTATTCACAATATCCATCCCTTCTAGGTGTTCTCTTGGGTCTCAACCAAGAAAGCCTGAGTAAAGAGCATATCCAGTTTGATCTCACCCTACCCTGGCTTTACTTGCCCAAGGACACAAGTCCTCCGTTCCGCTTTCCCACCTCAAGTATCAGAGAAGCTTACGTCTTGGCCAAACAAGGCAAGAGCCTTCGCTACCAGCTGTGGTGTCTTGACAGCGTAGCTCAGAGCAATGACCAACTGCGGGAGATGGACCCCCATAGGGCCGGTGATGGGACCCAGTATGTGGTTCCTCAAGGAGGGGTAGAGGCTGGGCTTGCAGGTCAGGTGGTGCTGCTCCACACGAAGACACACATATCGTAGTCACACACTTCTGTTCAACAGGGCCCAGCTGTGCGACTCATAAAGAAAGTGATGTGCAGTGCAGTATTTTGAGATGAAGGGACTTCTACACTGAAGCAGCAGTCAGAATGCACGCTTTCTGCACTGTGATTGATAAACCTTATAGAAATTAAGGGGTTCAATCTGAGTACCGTGTGCCTCATCCATGACTGAATGAATGTTTACGTCTTGTTCCCACTTGTATCAAAAGTGAGAAGCCATTTTCTGTCTCTGAAGTGTTTGACTGTATTGCATGTGTCGATTTTAAAGGGATTGTCCAGTTTGTGGGGTTTTTACTATATGTCCTACTTACGGAGTTGGACAAGCTCGTGGAAACTTTCTTTACATCTGTGCATGTAGTTTGAAGTCACGTGTGCCTATTCTAGTTTAGCTCAGTTGCTGGATGTCTACCAGGATTATAAGCGGGATTATAAGCGTGTCCTTTCAAAAGAAGGGAAACGCACCTTCTCCCAAGCAGACTATGAATGAACGATTTTTTTACTCCTTAGTGTGGCGTCAACCATTTTTCTCAACCCAAGTTCTCACAAGTACATGCAGAATCTTAAAAAAACCTGATAGTTTTGAACCATTTTCCCGTAATAGGTATATCTGTCTTTTACGGGACGGTGCGGTGGCGCAGTGGTTAGCACGGTTGCCTCACAGCAAGAAGGTCCTGGGTTCGAGCCCCGGGGTAGTCCAACCTTGGGGGTCGTCCCGGGTCGTCCTCTGTGTGGAGTTTGCATGTTCTCCCCGTGTCTGTGTGGGTTTCCTCCGGGGGCTCCGGTTTCCTCCCACAGTCCAAAGACATGTAGGTCAGGTGACTCGACCATACTAAATTGTCCCTAGGTACGAATGTGTCGGCCCTGTGTGATGGCCTGGCGGCCTGTCCAGGGTGTCTCCCCGCCTGCCGCCCAATGACTGCTGGGATAGGCTCCAGTATCCCTATGACCCTCGGAGCAGGATAAATGGTTCGGATAATGGATGGATGGATGTCTTCTACGGTGGAAGAAGACGCATATCCGTCTTCTTCTCTGGTGGAAGAAGACGTGCATGTTATGGAAAACAAGTTCAGAATTCAATTTTTAGGATTTTGCATGCGCTTGTGAAAACCTTGGTTAAGAAAAGTTTACATTAGCCTAACGAGTAAAAAGTACTAATGATCTGTTTGGAGGTGAAACGTTCATGAAAAGGTGGGCAGCGGTCCCTAGATAACCGGATTACATTTTGGAGGTTTGCTTTCACTGCATGTTTAGCTTTCTGTTGGTTACATCTCTGCATGGCTGTGGGTACTCATGCATTGTTTTGATGGTCATTAATGTAAGTAAAGTTCAGGGGCAGGGGTCTTTGTGCCTGACACTACTTGCTGTTAAATCATGTCAAACCGACTCATATTTATATATTAAAGTTTATTTTCTTTATACCTGCCAAATCTTTTGTTCTACCTATGAATTGTATGTATTTTGGTCTGAGTCGAGCGGGCCTGCACAGAGTGTAATGTGTGTGGTGATGGTGGGTTGTCGAGTTTCAACGGAGACACAAGCTCTTGGTTCCAGTTTATTTCAAATCAATGACATTCTAGAAAAAGCAGGGACTCTATAACTTTTCACAATTCCATATATTTTGCCCCTCTTTAAAATGTGTCGCCTTTAAATGTGCGGCTCATTTGGTTAGACAAAGTCAAGAATCGCCTCTGGCACGACAATCCAGTTCTCACCCTTGCAAAGCACCCGATTAGAAAACCTGATGGTTTATTAGTTATATCACAAATATAAAGTTTAAAGTGTATAAGAAATGGAATACTTTGTAAACACGGTTAATCCCATCTTCCAGTACATGTGCATGATTGGGAAATTTCTAGAGGAAAAACATTCCTGAATTGCAATTCCTCCACATCAGACGGTTGCAACACTCATTTTAAAGCCCTTTCGTTTCGTACCGAGTGTTCTTCTTGCATGCACAAACAGTGCCGTCTGACGATGCTGCAGGACATGACCTTGCTGGAAGACTTGGAATGGAATGCTCGCTGACAGGAAGAGAAGACCTTCCACATTCCAAACAAGGAACGCCAAATGTGAAACGGTGAATTCGGTCACAGGCGCCAACTTCGTACACTCAAATTGTTGTGGAGAGACGTTGTCATCTTCCTTGTAAACTAAAAACTTGCATACTAGAAATCAAATTTACTGTTGAGGCTAGCTAAAATGATGGGTTATAGCATTGCCCTGACATTTAAAGCAATGTTATTCTTGTCTTTGCTGATGTGCCGTCTATTAAGACTTGAGAAAAACTGAAATTCTCTATTTCGCGTAACAGAGGTAGAGATGGCACACCATCAGTTAAGTCTTATCAGGCAGCGCCAGTTTCAATTGACCCTATTTTTTTTAAACGCCATTGATTAACTCTTGTACTTAAGTCCTCAGGAATCTAAATATGGCTAAAAACCGACTAATAATACGAAATAACCTATTAACCTGCTTTACCGTTGTCATCTGTGAACCCAGGATTTCAGAGCCTCAACCTGTCGAGACACGAGGCAGAGCGTGTTTTGTTCGATGGCTTTGGGAGGATCCATAGTGCAATACATTCCACATAGGCATGGCTGGCAAACCACGTACTGTACATAATAATGAGGGTGGGTGGGGTGGGGTGGGATAACCCCCATACGCTTATTTCAGATGCTTTCTTGGCCACGTCGTCCAATCAAGAAGCACTTTCGGCTTCCGCTAGAAGTTGAAAACTTTGGGAGTAGACATCAGTTTATACAACGAGGCGCGCTCTTGAAGAAAAATAAATTCAATGCATTGGAATGGTTTAACAGCTGTTCCATTACAAACACTAGGCACAGAAACAGTTCAGGGTAAGAAAATAAGAAGGCAAAAAAAAAAATTAAATAAAATGGTATTTACAGAGACAGTTTGCACTGGAATTGTTTACACGGCTTTCCCAGTGTTTTAGTGTTGGTGTATGCTTGTTCATAAAAAGTCGAAATTAAAAGTGGTCCATGAAAAAAAAAAAAACCAACTCCATTAGCCAATGCTCCTACAAGGCCACTTAAAAAGTCCACTGCTGAGTCAATAGTGGTTCTGTCTGCATCTCCACCCCAACGAAGGCAGGTGGTGACGTATCTGATCTCGAGTTCCACCAGTGGACCAGCTCCGTACAGACGGCATCCACTGGTAATATCCCACAGTGCAAAGCACAGCCTGCGTTTGTTTTTCCTCATCCTCCTGTATTGGTTTGAGGGAATATTGATATTTGTTTGCTTAATTCATGGTAAAGGTATGTAAAAGCAATAAGTCTGACTTATTGTTGGACCTTGTCTATACAACCATTTCTCAATCTCAACTCCCGATACCCTTCAAACGCTTTTACATATTGCGGGTTTTCTCTCCACTGTTCCGTGTCCTTGAACATCAGGACACCGGTCCACCCGATAACTTTCTGTATTGTGTTCATACTATTCACGTCCCTTTCAGGGTGTATGGGGTAGCGTAGTGCTGAAGATGTCTATGAGGTTATCCAGTCCCCAGAGGTAGCCATCTTCTCTGTTGCCCTCCACCCAGGGAGTCCTGTGGTCCAGGGTGAGAGGGGCGGGTAGGGGGACAGTCTTCCCAAAGTCAATCATCCACACCCGGGCTTGTCCCGAGGCATCGTGCACAAACAGCAGAGAGCTTCCCACAACCTTGGACGCAAACAGGGGAGATGGTTGAGGTTAGATACGCATGCGTGAGACTTAATAAAGAAGCAACTTTAATGAGTTTATAACACAAAATGTCAACTCGGCCAACAAGTTGGGTGAGGGATCATTGATTATGGCAGTAGTTAAAAAGTCTATCGGCGCTTGTATTTCACCTCGTGTGTCCTGAAGAAATGGGATTTCTCCAGCACAGAGCGAAGTTCCTCCAACCGCTGCAGGTAGACTTTCTGCGGGTAGAAAAGAAGTTGGTCAGCAGACAATTAAAAAAAAGCAAGTCGTCGCATAATGGACAAATTCGGTCCATATTCTCTATAATTTTTTTCCCTCCCTCGCTTAGTTCAATTTGACTTAAGAGAAGTCTTGAGGTTCTCCTTGAGCTACTACTGAAAAACTGAAGTGAGAAAAGGTTTGATTTAAATACAGTGGCGTGGTTCTTATTTTGCAGTTATGGGGAACGAAATGTGCATCGAACATGAACAGTCTGGTCATAAAGCTCGAGAGCACGTACCAGGATCTGAATGTTTCCATCCACAAAGTCTTCTAAGGCCTGCATCACCTGCTCTCTGTGCTTAGTCTTCTTAAAATTTGTGTTGCAGGTTCCATCTGCTTTCTGTGCAAAAAGAGGAAAAACTTACATCAGTAAGTCACAGCAAATGGAGTTAACAGTCAAATGCACTAACTGTTAGTGCATTTGACTGCGCCCACACCATCTTCATCCATCCGTTCATTATCCGGACCTCCAGCATCCCCGCGACCCTGAGAGCAGGGTCGCGGGGATGCTGGAGCCTATCCCAGCAGTCATTTGGCAGCAGGTGGGTAGACACCCAGGACAGGCCGCCAGGCCATCACACAGGGCCGACATACACATTCATACCTAGGGGCAATTTAGTACGGCCGATTCACCTGACCTACATGTTTTTGGACTGTGGGAGGAAACCGGAGCCCCCGGAGGAAACCCACGCAGACACGGGGAGAACATGCAAACTCCACACAGAGGGCAACCCCCAAGGTTGAAATACCCCGGGGCCCAAACCCAGAACCTTCTTGCTGTGAGGCAACCGCACTAACCACTGTGCCACCGAAATTACGTTCAATGACATAGAAATGGTTATTCAAATAATATTTTATGACAACTAATAGCCAAAATAATACCCAAGCCCTGTGTGTATCATAAAAAAGAGAACATCAAATGCATACTTTGACTAAATATACAGTGACAGTGCGCCGAGGTTATAGGGCGAAAGTGATGCGGCTTAACCGAGCATCACTGAAACTACAAAAGAGAAACCGTGACGGAGAAACGTTCACATAAAATTGATTTTATAGCATTTTCTTTGTGAGAGCCCCGATATCGAAGCAACCCGACGGGAGAACGGAGCTGCGGTAACAGAAAAAGTTAGGTGAGCTTTGTTCCCACCAAAGTAACCGGTAAATCAATAGCCGCTGGAATAACAGATCCCAGCTGGGTTCTAGTTTGATAAAAACACACAGTCTCCTCTCTGGCTGCTTGTTCAGCCAAGAGTTTGTGAGACTATTTGCTGATTCCAGTGCAGTGAGTGGTCTTCTTTGTGTACAAATGGATAAATATTTATTCCCAATCTCCGGTTTTGCTACCACCAGAATCTTGTGGAACTATTTGTTCATTTCATTAAGGCAAATATGTTCACAGTACTGAATGAACCCCAGCTGACCCCAAGGGCCAGCTGCACCAGCTGTGTTCAAGTCCAAACCAAGCTTCATTGTGATGCGTATATGTACTCAGTCGATATTTACACTTCACTTTACACCACTAAGTAATAAGTAGTATGTCACGTTTCCCTTCCCACCTTAATGCCTTCGATGCGGAAGCCCAGGGTTGCCGTGGAGCTGAGGGTTTCTCTCCACTGCATGTATCTGGGTTTGAGGATACCCTGCTGGGCCCTCTCCTGCTCTGTCGGGGCCCCGGGGTCCACCGCCACCATCTTCTCATACATGTCCCTCCTCAGACGCGGCCGCTCTCTAGCCTTAATCAGCTCCTCCTCCAAGTACGTTCTGAAGGGAGACGGGAGGAAAACGCTAAACAGTCCATCGCCTGATTCTTCACACATCAACACACGCTGCACACACAACACTGGCGGGGACTAATGTTCGACCCACAATCCACACGTCTGCGCTTAGGCTTACCTGCTGCCCATCTTACAGTCCATTATGGATGGCGAGTCAAAGTCAGCCAGTAGGTCATCCATCAGGTTATACTCCTGCTCATCCCTCTGTACCACGCCGTAGTACCCAGGCACGTAAGGCTGCAGAATGTCCCCCATCAGCTTCTGCAGGCACAACTGCTCACACTCACAGTAGCGCTTCAACAGGCGCCCGTAATCCCCAGCCTGGAAGTTACCTTGGGGAAGGGAGTAAAAAGAGGTGAGAACCAGAGAAAACAGTAAAGACTTTACTGTAATTTGTGTGTGTGTATAGTGTGTACACATGTGTCTGTGTAGGTACCTGCGTGACCAGCTAATTGTACCCATGGGTAAGACTTCTTGAAGGACACGACAAAGGGTGACCAGTGAACCATGGTTTTCAACTTGTGCCAAGGTTTATTCTGAGGGGGGGGAAAAACAACTATAAGATGCACAATAATTATCTACGAGAGGGTATGAACACAAAGACATTCTGAGGTAACACAAACAGCGAGCAGGAAGAAGTGACCGAAGAGACTGACGGCTTCTCCCGCGGTCACATCATTTCACTTACGGACATAAAGGCCGAGATGATTAAAAGAGGGACCTCGGGTATTGGATTGAACCCAGTAATGTGCACCTTTGTCAACACTGTACGAAGCGCCTCCCCGAGCCAAGGCCGGGCACACAGCGTACGTGACAGAAAGCCCATTCATGAAACATTTACCCAACCTGGCGCTGTGGCGTCGTGAAACCGAATCCCCACTACCTGAAACACAGTGTGTGTGTGCGTGTGCGCACACACGGTTATCCTCATTGGGAAACACTGGAGCGAGAACAGTGTGCAAATGGAGCTTTTGACGCAAGCAGCAGTCTGCCAGGAGAACACACATCAGTGCGTAGAGAACGTACATGTGTGAAATCAAAACAAGTAGACGGGAGTCTCGGTTAAGGTTATGTGTAATACATTACAGTAGATAACAAGAGTGACGGGGGGGGGGCAGGTTTGAGACTTTACAGATGGTGTAAAAATGAGATTCAGGCGTGCAACAGAAACAAACTGAGAGGTAATCTAGACCGATCAATCAGTATCGTTTATGACTGTCGCTGCTCACAAGCAGGAAGCTGAATATTGCGGATTACTGTGCAGTTTCACACACCTTCCCAGCCACAGCTCTCATGCCACTCTGCCAGAGCGAGAAGGCCTCGGTGTTGGGAGTGTAAACACAACAGAAACAGCGGAGGCGTTATTTGCTAAACACCAAGACGGTTTCACACCAGCTGAAGTGTGGCAGCTTAACACGGTGGCTATTTTGAATTTAACTGACCACATTTTTGACACACGTTATTGAAAGTTTTGAGTTGGAGATTAAAAAGGAACTTATAAAAAGGTCCATTATGGGTGTCCGGGTAGCGTAGCGGTCTATTCTGTTGCCTAACAACACGGGGATCGCCGGATCGAATCCCCGTGTTACCTCCGGCTTGGTCAGGTGTCTCTACAGGCACAATTGCCTGCAGGTGGGAAGCTGGATGTGGGTGTGTGTCCTGGTCGCTGCACTAGCGCCTCCTGTGGTCAGTCGGGGCGCCCGTTCGGGGGGGGGGGGGCCGGGGGGGAATAGCGTGATCCTCCCACGCGCTATGTCCCCCTGGCGAAACTCCTCACTGTCAGGTGAAAAGAAGCGGCTGGTACACGAGGAGTTGCATGTACCTCCTCCGATACGCGCGACTCCACGTGTATCGGAGGAGGCACTTGGTAGTCTGCAGCCCTTCCCGGATCGGCAGAGGGGGTGGAGCAGCGACCGGGACGGCTGCAAAGAGTAGGGTAATTGGCCGGATACAATTGGGGCCTGGGCCTAACCCTACCCCTACAACTGGGGACAACTGGGGCAGGGGCCTAACCCTAACCCTACAACTGGGGCAGGGGCCTAACCCTAACCCTACAACTGGGGACAACTGGGGCAGGGGCCTAACCCTAACCCTACAACTGGGGACAACTGGGGCAGGGGCCTAACCCTACCCCTACAACTGGGGACAACTGGGGCAGGGGCCTAACCCTACCCCTACAACTGGGGACAACTGGGGCAGGGGCCTAACCCTACCCCTACAACTGGGGACAACTGGGGCAGGGGCCTAACCCTACCCCTACAACTGGGGCAGGGGCCTAACCCTAACCCTACAACTGGGGACAACTGGGGCAGGGGCCTAACCCTACCCCTACAACTGGGGACAACTGGGGCAGGGGCCTAACCCTACCCCTACAACTGGGGACAACTGGGGCAGGGGCCTAACCCTACCCCTACAACTGGGGACAACTGGGGCAGGGGCCTAACCCTACCCCTACAACTGGGGCAGGGGCCTAACCCTAACCCTAACCCTACAACTGGGGACAACTGGGGCAGGGGCCTAACCCTAACCCTACAACTGGGGACAACTGGGGCAGGGGCCTAACCCTAATCCTACAACCCGGGACAAAAAAAAGGTCCATTATAACAACATTAGTGTTTACCAATACAGCAGCTGAAACTAAATGTATGCAGGCAAGCAACTACGTGGCATGTTTGGATAAAACGGCATCGCTCTTGTATCCAACGTTGGGACAGTGGAATGGCGACTGTCCACACTCATTCATCCTTAATATGTGTAATTTGCAAAGCAACTAATACAAGTACAGAATTTAATTTTATGTCAGTTATCACATGCACAAGCACAGAACAAGACAAATCCTCCGGCTGCATGCGAGCATCGCCGTGCTCGCTCCGCTTACGGTCAGGGAACTGTACCCTCGACAGCGAGTTCACGAAGTCTTCGTCAGGGAACTGGCTGACGGCGAGAGGATCACGAGAAAGAGTAAGAGTGAACGGCAAGCGCCAGTGACTGGAGCCTTCAATCTCATAAACAGATCAGCGCCAACACATCCTCCGCCACGAGCACACGCCGCACGCCATGAATAAATTACCAACTCCACACGCGGTGACTGCACCGTTTTGCCTAGCAAATTTCAGGACTTCATGAAAGGTGGAACAGTCTTCAGGAACAACGTGTAAACAGTCGTGTCCACTCACGTGTCACAACGATTTATTCAGCAGGGGGATTTCAGTATCTGAGACCTTGACTCGCTGGAGTTTTTGGGGCCACTTAAATCTGATAATGTCCTATTTTGCTCAGCCGTCAAGGTTGTAAGTATCCATCGATTTCTCGTTTTGTGAGCAGACAGCTAAGACCGACTGAGAATGAAATGGCGATGAAAAGCAAAACTGCTATGACATTTTAGAGCCTGTTTGGGCATGCGTTCCTTGCCACTGCTTCTCCAGGCTTGGAGAACACTTTTTTTTCTTTTCGGGGGATTTTTTTTCTCCATTCTTCTTCCCCGATTGTACTTGGCCAATTACCCCACTCTTCCAGCTGTCCCAGTTGCTGCTCCACCCCCTCTGCTGATCCGGGGAGGGCTGCAGACCACCACATGCCTCCTCTGATACACTTGGAGTCAGCAGCTGCTTCTTTTCACCTGACAGTGAGGAGTGTTGCCAGGGGGACGTTGTGCGTGGGAGGATCACGCTATTCCCCCCCCCTCCAGTTCCCCCTCCCTCCCCGAACAGGCGCCCTGACCGACCGGAGGAGGCGCTAGTGCAGCGACCAGGACACATACCCACATCCGGCTTCCCACCCGCAGACAGGGCCAATCGGTCTTTCAGACTTGGGCCGTTTCCAAGGGCAACGCAACGCCGGGCGCCATCTTCCAAGGACCAGAGGCATTGTGACATCGCGACCGAAAGACCGATTGTGTCTGTAGGGACGCCCGACCAAGCGGGAGGTAACACGGGGATTCAAACTGCCAAACGCCGTAGAACACGTTTTTAACATCGGTTCCATTCGTTTTTCCAGGTTTTCCCCAACCATATGACTCATGTTTAAGTCAGGACTGAAATGTGTAAACAGAGGTCAAACAAAAAGGTGCATAATTTGCCTTAAGAACAGCCCGGAGGGAGTCAACACAGGAGGAGGTGGTCATTTTTGCGGGCCTTGTTTGTGTAACTGCCACGGTGGGGTATCATTATGAAGCTAAAGGAGGTGATGCTACCAAAGCATGAGCAGCATCACCTCTCCTTATCTAGCCCCCCTGAGACCATGCGGCCTCATACGACGTCATGCTTCACATGCACATTCCTGCACCTTCATCCCGCACAGTCTCAGGAGGCTAGGGTAGCACTCAGTGACAGAAGGGAGTTGAAGGAGTCGACGGATGAGGAGGGTGAGATGGACACCTAAATCCCCAACCTCTCCTCCTTCAGTTCTCTTACTCAAGTGCTCTGACGCTTTCTCTCTAATTGCGTCAAGCTGGCAGCTTAATATCCCGCCTCTCCGAGGTCAGGTATGCCTGCTTTATATAACAGGACATCTGCCCACAACGGCAGCATCATTAACAGGGGGATAAAAAGGAGATATAATCAAAATACCAACTGCTTCAATTTCCAAATCGCTAGATGAGGCAGTGTTTCAGACATGCTTCTAAACAAGGCATCTGATGCAGAGGCCCATCGTGGAAGCTGAACTGTGAGTTGGACGATATCTAAGTTTTTCTTCAAGACGAGTCTGATCCATTCTGCTTACTGAGCCCCATTTCATTTTTACAACTGTTTAAATATACAGAAAATGCAGCACTTTTTATGCATCAAATTCATATTACACTTATAACATTCAAAAAAAGTTGCACATTTATAATGGAATTTTTTTGTTTGTTTGTTTTTGTTCTTTGGTCCCGTGTATGCAGCCCTAATCGTCACAGTCGTAACAGACAGACTACATTCTGCTACGGCTAAACACTGACCGTCACCGTGTGCGTCCTTGTCTCAGCTTATCTTAGGTTGAATTATACAACACAGCACTCGGTGGGCAGCGCGGCTCAGGAGACAGAGCGGAGTCATCGAGTAATCGGAAGGTCGCTGGTTTGATCCCCAGCTCCTGCGGAGAGCTTTTCGAAGTGTCCTTGAACAAGACACTGAACCCTCAACTGCTCCCGATGAGCAGGTTGGCCCCATGCATGGCAGCCTCCGCCATGGGTGAATGTCAGGCATACACTGTGAAGTGCTCTGAGTGGTCGGTAGACTAGAAAAACACTACATAAAAGCCGTCCATTTACTTCTGTTCATTATTCTGCATTATTCCCGTTGGACGAAATTTCCTCATTAGCCACCAAACCTTTGATGCCTGTTTATTTGCCCCGTCGCATTCGACAGCCTTATTTCCCCTCCATTTTAAATATTGGTCAAATTTTCAACTCCCCCCCCCCCCCCTTGTCCAGTTAAGGAGCCATGGCCCCACCAGAGTTTATGAGCTGGAGTGACTGGTACAACTCATAGACATTGTGCAAGGCAGCTCCGATTTTACCCCCTTAATCTTTCCATTTTCCTCACTTCTACCTCTTCCTGCAAGTCTCACATCCTCCCTCGCTTGCGTCCTATTCTTTCCTCTCCGTGACTTTCCGCCTGGAATGCAGGGAATGCGTCAGCCACTCGTCACGGGGACGTCAATGTTACACATGGACCCTTCTCCACTACAGGCCCTCCGCTGTTCACACAACAGCAGCTGCGGGCACAATACAGGCCAGGAAAATACTCAAACACACACGCACACGCTCTTCAAGCAGGAGCACAGGGCAAGGGCATTAGCCATTACGTAGTTCTTTAAGAGACAGGCAGTGTGCCGAGGTAAAAATAAGGATCTAATCCTAACACCTGTATCAGACATCGTTAAAGGCTGAACCAACAAGGGGCGATAGTTCTTCGGTTAATCGATCTGCCAACGTCACCCAACTCCTGTCAGTTGGCTTACTGGCTCCTCAAACCGGTCGACGGACAATATAGCCACCCGGCGAGGGAGTGAGGTTTCTGTATAAATGACCATCAAGGTGAACGGGGACTCGAAATATTTCGCCTTAGTGACGTTCATGAGCTTCAGCAAACACACCCAACAACCGGGGGTCCAAAAATAAATAAAATGCTGGAGTTCAAAGTCAAAACACGTAAGCCGCTACAGTCGATTGTGCTCCCGTTCGGCTCACTGCTCCCCGTTATCCCAGTGCGTGGCCTTACCTGGCTGATGGAGCCGTGCAGCAGGAGGCACACGCTGACTGAGGCGCACACCGCCACAGAGAGGGCGCGAGAGCGCAGCCAGCACAAAACACTCCCCGCCATCAGAATCAGAATCAGGATACCCTGCACACAATCTCGCCGGGCAAGGTCGACAACCAGCACCCAGGGGCTTCCCGCCGCCGAGCTGGCTTAGCAGAGGCGAAATCTACCCATCCCCTCCCTTAGCTTAGTCTCTCTATGCCTGCGTCGTTGCATTTGTGCTGAGGTCAACCGAAGCCTGCGCTGACAGGTAGACGATCTCACGCTGCTGAGGAAACGCTTAAAATTCCCTCTCTCACTGAACCCTCCGCCGGGTTACGACTCACCCGTTACTCCCATTTCAACTGCCCCCCCCCCCCCCCGCCAATACCTGATATCTCGTGTTCAGCTCAGCCCCATTCTTCCTTTTGTTTGACTCTGTGCCAGTTCGAACGAGCCCCCCTCTCTGCAGATCGTTCACCCTCGCCCCATATCTCCCCCCTTTCTCTGTTATCGGCCACCGCAGACTAAACCGCCACCCGTTCACCGTCTCCTTTGTTCTGCTATTCTTCGTCTGTGCCTAATCCCCACGCAGCGTATGTTGAGCCCCACGCAGAGCAAATCTCTCTTCAGCCTCCTGACTGACAGACAGGATGGGGGCAGGGACACAGATGTATAATGAGGTAGCCTATATTTTCAAGCAGGCCCAGTCCTTCCCTTGGACCCCTGACGTTCTCATTTTTGTCTGCTTGACAAATTCCTCCACGCCATTAGCATTTCGTGTGTGCGCGCGTTAGTGCATATATATGTTTCTGTGTGTGCATGTGTTTGTGTGAGACTGAGATTCAGTGTGTGTGTGTGTGTGCGCGCGCATGTGCACGTGCACGACTACTGACAAAGGAGATCTTGTCAGACGACAATTATCAGCTAGAGGAGAAACAACACGAGCGCACTTTGCAATGTTCTTAGGTGCTTTCACATCTACTGCGCCTATCAGAACCTGTTTATGTGAAACCACATCCCCTTCTGCGCCGTTCTTCGCCGTTAAAGCAGTTCAACCATGGTCACTAAACAGACCGATATGGCCATCATATAGATCTGCTTGCAAGAGCCCCTGCCGGTGCACGGGCGGAGGGGTGTGGGAGTGATGTGTGGGGCACGGCATAATGAGTGCCAGTGAAAACGGGTTTGCGACTGTGGATCATGTGAACTAGCACGCATAACTTGAATGTTCCTGTGTGGGCCACATGTCGAAAGTCTGAGGGAGTGTTTCTGTGTGCTTGTTTGTGTCGCTTCGTATTATCTTGGCTTGTCTACATTTTCCTTGGTTTTCTGTTCCACTGTCTACATCTCAAGGTATTTCAGGGGGGAAATATTTGACTTTTTGTGCCGGGTTGAATGTGTGTGTGTGTGAGAGAGAGAGAGAGAGAGAGAGAGAGAGAGAGAGAGAGAGAGAGAGAGAGAGAGAGAGAGAGAGAGAGAGAGAGAGAGAGAGTGTTCAGGGGTGATATTTTCACACATCATGATAATTTTTTTCATTATTCATGCAATAAAGGCAGCAAGGGACAACATAGATATTGTCAGTGAGTGAGAGCGAGAAGGAGAAGCAAGACCAAAAGAAAAAAAGAAAAGCGCCATATATGGCAGAGGTCGCCTAGCAACAGGTTCTGCCTTCAGCCCAATTTTCCATGACACACAGTGAACTCTGAATGTAAGATGGCATCAGAGGGAGAGACAGACAGAGACAGACAGACAGACAGACAGATACACACAGACAGTTTACACATTTTGTTATTCTAGTAGAGATCTATGTAAATTTTTTGTTTTGTTTTATTACACTTGTTTCGGCAATGTAAACGTATATTTCCCATGCCGATAAAGCCCTTTTGAATTTGACAGACACACATATGTACACACAAACACACACACATACACATGCACAGAGAGAGAGAGAGACAGGCAGACACAGAGAGAGAGAGACAGGCAGACACAGAGAGAGAGAGAGAGAGAGAGAGAGAGAGAGAGAGAGAGAGAGAGAATATGTGTCAGTTGTTATGCATGGAAGCAGGTATCTGCTCACGTCATTGAACAGCGTCAACTAGTTTAGCCGCAATCTCAAAAAGCCTGGTTAGCTCAGAGGGAGCCCGTAACATACACCCTCATTCCTACGCCTACTAACACACCCTTTACTGAAGAGCTGAGCACAGATGTGGCTCGGTCACCTACACGGAACAAAACACAGACACCCACCCCCACCCACACCCCTCCACTGTTGGGCAAAGACAAATTAAAATTGAAATTTAATCCAAACTCCTCATCGGGGTCAGGAGTTCACCCACAACTCTGCAGGAGAACAACACGTTGGGAAATGTCTTATCAAACGCCACTCTTGTATCAAAAATGTGGATGACTAAGGGGCAGAAGGGGGGAAAAAAAGGAAAGAGAGCTAAATCAGGATTGCTAAAATAGGCCCCTGCAACTGACTGTACTCAGGATGTTTGTGTAGACTTGGAACACTCACTCTGACACACTGAAACGCACACAGACACACACAAACACACACACCCACATGCCACACAGTGGCATGTAAGAATGAGTCACATCAATGAAATCTAATGCACCAGTCATTACCTGATCCACTGCTGCTCAGACTGCCAACAAAGACAGTAGTGCATAGTGTTAGTGCCACTGTTTCCTTAAGTACAGTTTGTGCTGGTCGATATGGAAAATATGATTACACTATCATGGAATTTTACATGAACTATGCATATATATCACGATATCGGCTCACATATGCAAAAACACAATGTCAAAGAATCCAGCTGATGTTCTTCATATGGCACTGTTTGGTAAAGCATAATATCAAACCAAGAAGGATTTTCGAATAACACTCCCTCAAATATTGCACACCTAATTTTTTGGGGAAAAGTTTTGAGGTAGTAGATGTGGTTATCATTAATCTAGGACAACCAAATATCCAAATTTCAACCCAAAGGAGATAAACAGTACTTAATCCATGCCCTGCACCAGGCACACTGCACATAAGGTCATGTATAAGGTCATGGGCGCGTGAAAGTGCTAGACAGCGTTATGAAGGGGGGCCTCTAGGTGGCTCAGTCTGGCCCAAAACATACTGTTTTGTCGGGTCGCCGATAAAAATATCAGCCCCTGTGACTGTGACATTTTTTTTCCTCTGTCATTCACCAGAATGGCACCATCCAGAAGAACAGGGTGGAAAGAAGAAAGGTACAGACAGCGAGCAGAACCTGCCAGGAACCCACGGAGAAGTTCATTGTTTCTCACTCTCTCTTCTTTCCTTTCCGCTGTTTCTTTTTTTCTTTAACAAAGTCTCTCCTCCTTCTTTCAAAATACGCCTTGTGCTGCGCCACTATGCATGTTTTTATCTTTCATCGGAGCGAAAGCTCCCGACACCTTTCCGATCTCGCCGCGGAAAGCTTGAGGATTCGCGCTCTGCCCCCGTGAGAGAGCAAAGTCTATTTCTAGAGACGACATATAGTTCTAGAAAGAAACTCCTGTCATTCCAGGTTTTTCCAGTCACAGCCCAGCAAAGCCTCCCGACTCAGACGGGGAGGGAAGCATTACTTCCTATCTGGAAACTAAATTCCAGGACTGAACAGCGGTAGGCCCAAAAGGCCCAGAGTCAGATTTAGAATGGAAAAACTCCCTGATATTACCATTCAAATTTTATGAGCATTTTAAGACACGAGCACAAAATACACAACGACGAGTCGCCAACTAGTGTGTTTACAACCCAAGTGACAAGCTGTGTTGTAAATTTTACACAGGACTGTAAACACTACTCGTTACAAGGGCCAATATTGTGATGGGGGGCCAATTTTTCCACAGCGCTCGACGGGACAAAATGGCGCTTGATGAATCGGCCATCCTGTGACGAGCTCGACAGCCAAAAATATTCAATGTGAATTACTTTAAACACACACTTGACACGTTTGACTGTCATAATAAACCAATACTGTGAGCCTGGGAGTGATAGCAAAGATCTTATCAAGTGACATCCTGAAGATCTCATACTCGCCTTGAGATCCTAAGTGTGTGTGCGTGTGTGCGTGCATGCGTAGATGTCGTCATGCTCGCCCGAGTCTCCTCACTGACTAGGCAGCGGGTTGGTCCGCAACGCCCCTGTAGAGACGCTACGGGTATGTACCTCCATGCAAACTACCACTTGTGTGAACATTGTGTGCTGACACACTTGTGTTGTCTTGAGCACTCTCGAGCTCAAATCAAATAACCCCCGTTTCTATTCTGAAGATGAGGAAAGTGGAGGTCATCTTGGTTCCGAGGCCCAATAACAACGGAATTATGAACTTATTTGGTTATTTACGGGATAACTGGATTTATTATTTTTTTTGGGCAGGCTAAGCAATAGTAGTTCATTTATTTAACTTTTAGCTGTTGCCGCTATTTTCCAGTTGTGTGCGTACACAGCAAAATCAAAACAAGGGATAGCAATGAGGATAATGGACAGGGGTTGATTTGAGGTGGGATGATGCCACCCCCCCCCGCCCCCCCGAGTCAACAAACGGACAAAAATCCACCCTTTGTAAAGCTGCCATTCCCCCCTTTCGGTTAATGACCCCATGTGATATCGTCACCATGGAACTAGTACGTATAAAGTCATCTATTGCCAATACTTAAATTCAATCCACATTAGAGATTTGCACAGCAGCAGCCTTTTCTCTGACTGCACTTGAGACTTCTCCCCATCATCAAATCCCAAAGTCTTGTCGTGGTAGCCCATTGCTCTTTCAGCGGCACACAATTATTATTATACAAATTTCCCTGAACTTCATGCCGTAATACAACAGAGTAACCAGGCCCATTCCTGGGGCCTGGGTTCGAATGAGGTAGAAGTCTATTTGATGGCTCGTGCCTCTCTCAGGATATGAGATGTTCCAAGCAGTGCGATCTTCTGTAGTTCTTGTATTCTGATATTGTCCCTCAAATATTATTATCATTATCATTGTTGTTGTTGTTGTTGTGGCAGATTGATAAGTGTGTCAGTTGCACCGTTCCCTTCTTTACACATAACTACAATCACCCCAATTTTGATTTGCAGCATGTGCTATTTCTCATCTTGGAGGTCGTGAACTGCTGGTGGAACATCTTCTATGGGCGCCCACTGTAGTGGATGAACACTGCAATACAATTAATTCTCAACAGTAAAAAGTATTTTGAATCTATCCACCCATCCATTACCCAAGCCGCTTATCCTGCTCTCAGGGTCGCGGGGATGCTGGAGCCTATCCCAGCAGTCACTGGGAGGCAGGTGGGGGCACCCTGGACAGACCACCAGGCCATCGCTCTAAATGTTAGAGCAAGGGACATGTTTTTCTTTAACTCTCACATACTTTCTCAATACACTTGCTGTTATATGAAAAGCTTTTAGGGTTATGGCTGCAGCTTAAAAGGTGGAAGTGCTACCACCACCACCACCACCACCACCACCACCAGGACGCTTGTTATATACCAAACCCCCCACTATCACCCACCAAATCTCCCCACGGATAATGAAAACAGATCAGCTGAATGAGTTTTAACCTTCTACCCTCTGCGATTAAGAAGAAGGGCCTAAATATTAACAATGGTCATTCTCACCCCCGTCCCATCGTCCGGGCTGCCCAGAGACTTGCACCTGGCAGGAGACAGGCTGGACTCGATGTCGCTCCCGTTGAAGTCGTCCTCGGACTCCTCAAAGGAAGACGCGGAGGACAGGCCGAGGGAGGAGGAGTTGGACAGCTTTCTGGGGGAGCGCATCAAGGCGGGCGACCCGCCGCAGCCGCTGTCCGAGTAAGGCGACTCCTCGCCCTGGTGGGTCTCCACACATGACCCGCCGATTCCCTGTCCAAGGACCTGAGGGGGTGCCGGAGCCTTCGACCTGCCCGGACTGGGGTCTCTGGTTATGATCAGCTTGGGGATGGTACCGGGGAAACTTTGGCCACCGGGCGGACTCCCCGCGTGACCGGAGCCCTCTGGGTTCTCGGACTCGGCCGGGCAGCGTTTCCCCCGGCGATCCGCGACGGCTCCGGGCCGGCACGACAGCGTCGTCGAGTCGGATTTGGTCATCCCGGCCTCGGCTCGCTCGCTCGCGACGGGCAAGAACGACGACTCGCTTTTTAAAGTTCCACACGCCGAAGCCGAGGTCCGCGCGGCCCCCTCGGGCGCTGCGCTCGCTCGGGTGGCGCGCGACGACGCGTTCACGTCCGAGACGCTGGGATCCTGCACGCTTTCTCCCAATGGCGGATTTTCCATGGCCCCCGCCGGGGGATCCGAGGCATGGTCGTCCTCTCCCTCGCTTCTCGGCCCGCTGCTCCGCTTGCCGACGCGGTCCGTTTCGCCGAGTTCACCCGCCCGTGTGCCCGAACCGAACGCATGGGACAACGCGGCCGGCGCCGACCCGGTCACCGCACAGCCGTCCGCGGCCGCCGCCGCATCGGGAAGGCCGGGCGAGGTTTCACGACCCGGGGCTGTCCGGCGCTCTCCGGGCTCCGTCGGCAGGGGACCGCTGTCGCGACGCGTCTCCGAGCGTCCGGCGCCGTCTGGAAAGTCCGCCTGGCCGGTGTCGTGCTGGTCCCCCCCTCGGAGCCGCGGCGACTCCGTGTTTCTCATCCGGCACTTCGCCCGACGTTTCACGCCGGCGCTGAAACTCCGGATCCGGAGCTGTCGGGCCGCCTCGCCTGGTTTCCACCCCGTGGCGGTGTTGGCGCCCGAGAGACAAGAGCGTGTTTGGCCCATCCCGCGTGCCGTACGACAGTGCGCCCGAGACACACCCTCGGTCATGAGCGATAATCAAATCAGCCGAAACAAGCGGCGGAGTGAAGAGGAGCTGTGGACGAGCCAGCTGTCAACGTCTTAGTCACACGTCCGCTTCATCGTGCAAGACTCACGAGCCCTTCGTCTTCGCGTGTGGCGTGTCCCATATCTGGGACGGAAGCCGAGACAGGAAAATCGGAGACCAGCGACTGCTCTTTTTTTTTAATAAAATACAACTGTGTTAACACCAATCACAGCATATCTTAAGTAAACCATAAATCCGTTGCTGCGTATTAAACACTCCCCCTCCCCAAGAGACGCAAATACTGCCCCAAGCGTGTGTGGCTGTGCAGGCTAGAGACCAGTCTTATAGTTTCAGAGTGACACAGTAGGCACTATGCCAGACAGCATACATTACGTATGTACACGTCTAACCTTAAGGAGTAAGTGCTAAATAAAAAGGGACCAATTCAGAAGTTTTTGTTTTCTTGTTTGTTTGTTTTAATAGTGCTGCCCTCCTGTTTTGGGAGACGACAGTTCGAGAGTCAAGATTCTTTATTCCTTATGTCTCATTATGCAAGTATAAGAGAGTAAATTTCTTGTGTTTCAGCCCCTCAACCCTGCAGCAACGGTAGTAATAAAAATAACAACAAAACAGAACAAAAAAGCAGTAATGATAATAAATAGTGTGCGGTGTATGTAAGGTGCTGTGTGTGGGTCTGTGTGTGACTGTGTGTGTGTAGGCCCAGCCTTAATAAATGTGCATCGTATGTGTGTGTAGTTGTTTGCATATTTGTGTGTGCCAAGCTACATCTGTGTGTGTGTGTGTGTGTGTGTGTGTGTGTGTGTGTGTGTGTGTGTGTGTGTGTGTGTGTGTGTGTGTGTGTGTGTGTGTAAACTGACGATCCGCTGAAGACCATAGGTCAGCACCAGTCAGTCCGGCACCAGGCTTAGTGTCGTTAATGTTCTTTGTTCAAAAGCCTGGTTGCTTGGTGGAAAAAGCTGTTTCGGAGCCTACTGGTCCGGGCTTTGAGGCTGCGGTACCGCTTGCCTGACGGTAGCAGCTGGAACAGTCCATGGTTGGGGGGGCTGGGGTCTTTGATAATCCTACAGGCTTTGCTGACACAACGTCCATTGTATATGTCCTGGATGGAGTGAAACTCGCATCCACTGATGTCCTGGGCCGTCCGCACAACCCTCTGCAGGGTTTTGCGGTTGTGGGCAGTACAGTTCCCATGCCAGGCGGTGATGCATCCAGTTAGGATGCTCTCGGTTGTGCCTCTGTAGAAGGCCCGTAGAATTTTGGGCCCCATGCTGAACTTCCTCGGTCGCCTGAGGTGAAAGAAACGTTGCTGTGCCTTTTCCACCACATGGCTGGTGTGTTCATCCCAGGTGAGGTCCTCGGTAATGTGGACACCTGAGGAACTTGAAGCTCTTGACCCTCTCTCTACAGCAGTCCAGTTGATGGTGATGGGGTCCAGCCCCCCCCCCTCCGTTCTTCCTGTAGTCCACAATCAACTCCTCGGTTTTGTCCACGTTGAGAGAGAGGTTACTCTTCTGGCACCACTTTATTAGATTGTTGACCTCTCCCCTGTATGCCGTCTCATTTCTCACTTCTCAACAGGTGTAATTTCATCAAGTCTATGGCAGTTTCATCTTGACTCTGATGGATACCTGCGGACTTTATTATTCAGTGTACACAACGTGGCTCTAAAGAGAAGGACTTGCAATACTTACTAGGCATAAAATGTAAAAAAAAAGTCTATGACAAATCTAATTAAAGTGCCGAGGAGGGAGTTTGTGATCGTATTGACGAGTTGAAAAAAAAAACCAATAAAAAGAAACCCAGTAAAATATTGTCTTTCCACACAAGCGACTCATCGATATGTTTGGTACCCACACAGCACGGAAAAGCTGAAACATTAGTTGTTTTTTTTTTGCATTTAAGGGAAATCAAACGGTTACACAAGACATGAGTCTTGTCTCAGTCACCTCTTGTGTCCCATCTAGTCATCGTGTAATCAGCTGGATGACAATACCGCTGTCAGGACGGAACGTTTGGAGACAGGAAGCAAGTCTGGAAGGTTTACAGTGGAAAAATAGCTCATTATCGTGTGTGTGTGCGCGCGCGCGCGCGTGCCTGCCCATAAACCCACTGAACACGTTGTGTCATCAAAATGAGGTTTGTGACTCACGCTGAGCTGAGTGTTGAGAGAATGGACATGAATCCGAAAGCGGGCTGAAATGCTGATGTGGGCTTCTGCGCATCCACTCATTCAAAAAAAAAGAAGAAAAAAAAAAGTTCACGCGCAATTCCCGTCTGCCATTCAAGAAAACACGCGGCGGACACAAGAGAAGTGTTGTGTTAATCTGAACGGCACGGGGCAAAGAAAACGACACGACTTGCTCACATTCCGTCAGGATCTTATTCAAGCCAAATTTGTAAAATGTGAACGAGCCTGTTAAACCCTCGTTTGCGCATCTTTTGTCAAACCAGAGTTTACCCCAAGGCGTATATATACATCATGGGATGCAGTGGATGCAAATAGCGGGACCGGTTCAGATAACATCCAAAATTCCGAATCTCAAATCACTGACTCATAAAATACACCTAGAAAAAAAAATGTCATCGAAAACTTGCTGTAAAACCGCCAAGTGCGTATCCCTGGAATGAGTGAGGAATACAAGTATTTGCCTGCGCCCCAGTGCGATGAAAGGGGGACGTGCCCGTGCCGTGGTTTGTTTGTCAGGGGTGCGTGTAGTGCTGCGAGCGTGTGAGGAAACTCCACGTGCGTGTGGTTAAAAAAAAGCGCAAGCGCCGCAGCGCTTCTCAAAACGCTCGCAGGCTGGTGACGCTGTCAGACGCTTTTCAACCCGAGTAAAGCAAACTTATCCAACCCGATCCGGTCACTACATTACATCACATGCAGGGACGAGAAATAAGTCACTCGAGCAGACACTGCGCAAAGCGCCAACTCCAGATTTGTGCCCATGTGACGCGCCACGGCACGATGAGGAACGCTGCCCCCGTCAAGGTGGAGCGTGCCTCATTCGCTCCATGGCTCGCCACTAATAGCAAAATCGTTGAAGTGCCTGTTTACTTGTTGTTTGGACTGTGTGTGGGGGTTTTTTTTGTTCACCACACTTTCCTTCTCGACGTGGTGACGCCGAAATGAATGTGGAAACTATTTTAAATATTGCGCGAAAAAAAACCCCCCGTAAACGCCTTTTGGCGCCTCTCTCTTTCCGTAGACGCGGAAGTGACGGTTCGCAACGAGCCTGGACCGGCGTGACATTCAGCGGGTCGTATGACGTCCCGTGTTGGGGGGGGATTGTGTAAAGCACCGCGGCCGCTCTTTTCCCCGACCTACCTACGCGTTGGCAAAATGAGAGTGCTAAAAACAACGCTGACACTGGGGAAAACGCATCTTTTGGCACCGAAGACCGTCACTGTAAAAAAGGTAACGTCATCTGAAGGATTAGACGTGGACCTCGGTTGGGGCGACGCCACAGCGTTACCCCTGCATGTGCGGCCGGGGTGTTCAGCCTTGAGCTCGTTGTGTCGTATAGATAACAAAATAAATAAAAAGCAGGCAGGATAGTGGTCGAAAAGTATCACCCGTCTCCGCTGCCATTTCACAGGTGCTCATCAATAGCTGTCGGACGTGTTCCTCCGGCATCTTTCCCAATGAGAGGATCCGCAACATTGGGATCTCTGCTCACATCGACTCGGGGAAGACCACCCTGACTGAGCGCGTCCTGTATTACACAGGCCGGATAGCAGAGATCCATGAGGTCGGTACAGGTGTGTGTGTGTGTGTGTGTGTGTGTGTGTGTGTGTGTGTGTGTGTGTTAGCCCTGTGATGACCTGGTGGTCTGTCCAGGGTGTCTCTCCGCGGTTTGGATAATGGATGGACGGATGGTACAGGGATATGCTTCATCTTTTCTCGTTTGTGATCTGTATGTTTGTGTGTGCATGAGAGAGAGAGAGCATTATCTATTCTGGACGGTCGTCTGCTTGCATTTTGCATTGATCCTCTTTGAGTTTTGAATTGTTTTCTTCGTTCATCAGGGCTTTATCTCTGTCTCTGTTCTACCCGTCGTTCACTCTCTGTAACACGCAAACTGTGCAATGAGGCAATTCCCCTTGTCTGTAGGTGAAGGGGAAGGATGGTGTCGGGGCCACCATGGACTCCATGGAGCTGGAGAGACAGAGAGGCATCACAATCCAGTCAGCTGCCACATACACCGTGTGGAAAAATCACAACATCAACATCATCGACACACCAGGTACTGTGGACGAGACCATGGCAGATGAATAAATTGTACATCACCACAGTTGCTGGGGAACCCTGGTGGTAGAGAAATAGAACTAAAAAGGTAACGGGCACCAAAAGCTATAGAAATAAACGACATCACATCCTGAACAGCAGTGTAGGTGTTAGGTAGTGAGCATGGAGACTACCCTTCAGTTATCCTGCTGAAATACCCTTGAGCAAGACACTTAACCCTTACTATTTCCGGGATCGCTTTTCTACGAATAGCTGACTGTTTACTCTGACTATCCAGAGGAGAAGAAAAAAGCAAAACGAGAATTCTCTCCATGTGCAACAATAAGCCATCCTGTTATAATTTTCAATAAAACTTGACTGTCCTCTTCTTGGATGCACAGGCCATGTGGACTTTACTATTGAGGTGGAGCGAGCGCTGCGCGTGCTGGATGGAGCAGTGTTGGTCCTGTGTTCAGTGGGAGGGGTCCAGTGTCAGACCATGACTGTTAACAGACAGATGAAACGCTACAATGTCCCCTTTCTCACCTTCATCAACAAACTGGACCGCATGGGTGCCGATCCCAATCGAGCACTGCAGCAGATGAGGTATACATGGGGTAGAATAAACCTCTTTTGATGATAATAATAATAATAATAAATCAATCTTATCTAGCGCTTTTTCTAGTACTCAAAGTCGCTTTACAATAAATGGAGTGAAACAAGACGACGGATGAACATAACACAGACATCCAGGGGTTGATGGGAAGGGGTGCTACAAGAGGGAGAAGCGGCAGCCACAGATGACGCCAGCAGTACTCTCCAACTTGGACAGATATAAAGGGAAAGAAAAACAAACATTTTAGTATTTTATTGTTTTGATCACATAAAATGGTGATGTTTAACAATTATAATGGAAGGGAGATTTGAAAGCATAGCACCAATCTGTTGTGATCTTCTCATATTAGTTGACAATGTCAAAGTGTTCTACCACAAACTTCAACACATGCTCAGGCTAAATGGAGATATTGTAGAATATACTGTAGTTTTTCCTTTCCTGTATTTGTTTTCCTCATTTTTCAATAGTTTGCTCATACATAGGCTTGTTTCTCTCTCTTCACCAGAACCAAACTCAACCACAATGCAGCCTATGTGAACATTCCCATTGGTTTGGAGGGAAACATGAGTGGCATCATAGACCTTATAGAGGAGCGCAGCATGTACTTTGAAGGACCCTTTGGGTAAGGAGATTTTCTATAATCATAATGTAGAGGTCGTAAATCATTTGTAAGGAAAAAGTTAAGATAAAAACTGTTAAATACTAAAATTAGGCAATGGCTTTTGCTGGTGCTCTAAAGTACATAAAGTTGATCAAATGTAAACAAGGCCACAGTGGCTAGCAGGTGCAGATTTTTACCAGTACATCGTCTTGTTTTTTCTTCTTCTTTTAAGCCAAAGTAGTTTTTACAATGTAGATTTTCATTGGGAGTGATGAAGAAGGACAGGATTCGGAACGAGTATATTAGAGGGACAGCTCAGGTTGGATGGTTTGGAGACAAAGCAAGAGAGGCAAGAGTGAGATGGCTTGGACGTGTGTGGCGGAGAGATGCTGGGTATATTGGGAGAAGGATGCTGAATATGGAGCTGCCAGGGAAGAGAAAAAGAGGAAGGCCAAAGAGGAGGTTTATGGATGTGGTGAGGGAGAACGTGCAGGTGGCTGGTGTGACAGAGGAAGATGCAGAGGACAGGAAGAAATGGAAACGGATGATCCACTGTGGCGACCCCTAATGGGAGCAGCCACAAGTAGTAGTAGTAGTAGTAGTAGTAGTAGTGGTAATAGTAGTAGTGGTAATAGTAGTAGTGATAGTAGTAATTTTTCCAATGGCCAAGACAGGATGGCTACATACCAAAGTGACTTTGTGAAAATGACACTTTGCAGTCACAAAGAATTGGAGCAGTTTTCAGTGGCCACTGTTCATTTTGAGCTATGATGCATATTGACTAGGGCTGAACGATTTGCAAAAATAATTGCATTTTTTTTAAGACCAATATTGCATTGCGATTTAGTATGTGATTTTTTGTTTCAAAGTTCATTACCTTCTGTGTGATCCACTAAACACAGCAATAAATCATTTTGTAGTATGACCAACACATCGGTCAACATATAAACTGCTCTTTCCTGTAGGCTAGCCCTGTGTGTTATGATGAAATGAGATAAATTGATATGAATAACATAATCTTCATTTAACTATTTAATTGTAAAAAGAAAACCTTCAATCACAGTAGAATATTGGCTGATTGATTTAACTTTAAGGTTTGTAAATATGTCATATAATTATCATGACTTAATTTTTTAATAAAATCTGAAAAAGGAGCAACAAAGCACTGCAGAACAACAGGCCTGGCATGACCATTGATATGAAAAATAAATACAAATCTGACTGATCTCCAGTCACTAACAGTAACAAATCAAACAAAGTAGAGATATACGTTTAAAAACAAAACAATTCTGTGGCTCTACCACTCTAAAAATATTTAGATAACCCAAAGTTGTTGTTATAAAACTGTAATATAGAAACATGTGGATTGCACGTTTTAATAAAATCTAAAAATAAAAATTAACTGTGTGAACATTAATATATGTGGTTCTTGCACAGCCCTGTTGCTGTTGACACTTCCGTAGCATTTTCTGAAAGAAAAAAAAAACTAAATTAAAAAGAAAAAAATTACAATTGGTGTACTTCATACAATATAAAGTTGAGTGTTATTAGGCTATCACACACACACACACACACACAGCTACATTAGAAAATCATTCATTCAGCTATTCTGTTATTTATCTTTCATGGTCTCTTATTTATTTATTTATTTTTATATTCCCCCCCCCCCTTTTTCTCCCCAATTTGTACATGGCCAATTACCCTACTCTTCATGCGTGTACGTGAATCCCACATGGCCAGGTGTTTCCGACCTTCTGATTGATCGAATCAATCAGAAGGTCGATCAATTGCAGAAGGTCGATTAATTGCAAACTTTGCGATTTGAAAATTGCGTTGTATTACATTGTGATGTCGGTTTGAATTCGATTAATCGTTCGGCCCTTATATTGGTTATTCTGCTGTCCCGAAATGCAACAATGTGAAGCTGATGCGTGCTGCTTTTCCCTCTCTACAGTCAAAATATTCGGTATGATGAGATCCCTGCAGACTTCCGTGCTGAGGCCACAGACCGAAGGCAGGAGTTGGTGGAGTGTGTGGCCAACGCTGATGAAACCTTGGGCGAAATGTTCTTAGAGGAAAAGATTCCCACCATCGATGACCTTAAGGTTTGTGAGTGTGGACCAGCTGTGTGTATATATGTGTGAAAGAGAGGGTCAAGAAAACAATGTTTGCAAGACTAATAACAAGTTTCAAGACCCACTTGTCCCTCTTTGCTCCTAAGGCGGCTATTCGCAGGGCAACGGTGCAGCGTCTCTTCAGCCCAGTCCTGGTGGGCACAGCACTGAAAAATAAAGGGGTCCAGCCTCTCCTTGATGCTGCACTGGAGTACTTGCCCAACCCCACAGAAGTCAAAAACTATGCCATCTTCAATGAAGAGTGAGTATGGCCTCTGGTCTTTTCATCAGACATGATTTGACTTTATCATTTAAGTTAAGACGGTGGCGCAGTGGTTAGCGCTGTCGCCTCACAGCAAGAAGGTCCTGGGTTCGAGCGCTGGGGTAGTCCAACCTTGGAGGGGGGGGGGTCGTCCCAGGTCGTCCTCTGTGTGGAGTTTGCATGTTCTCCCCATGTCTGCGTGGGTTTCCTCCAGGTGCTCCAGAGCTCCCACAGTCCAAAGACATGTAGGTCAGGTGAATTGGCCATACTAAATGTCCCTAGGTGTGTGTGTGTGTGTCGGCCCTGTGATGGTCTGGCGGCCTGTCGAGGTTGTCTTCACAACTGCCGCCCAATCGCTGCTGGGATAGGCTCCGGCATCCCCACGACCTTGAGTAGGATAAGTGGTTCGGATAATGGGTGGATGGATTTAAGTTAAGACTTATTGAATAGTTAGGACAAATTGCTCATCCTCATATGTTTGCACTGAAGCGACGTCTCTGTAAATGCAAATGTTTTGTGAGAGGCGCTCAAAGTGAATTTTTTTATTATTCTTTTTTGCACTTATATAATTTGGTTGCTGAATCTATCAGCGACTCCAGTGACACCTCAAAGATTCTGATGGACCCGGCAAGAGACCCCTCAATCCCCTTTGTTAGCCTTGCCTTCAAATTAGAGGTAAGAGAAATAAGACCGAATAAGTCATGAGAAATTATAAAAGTTCTTGAATCCCTCAATATTGCTAAATTGCATTGCTGGAAAGTCTTAATTTAATCGTTGACGTCTCTCTTGATGCCTCTCGATACCAGGCGGGGAGGTTCGGTCAGCTGACATATGTGCGGGTGTACCAGGGCTGTCTGAAGAAGTCCGAGTACATCTACAACACACGTACAAACAAGAGGGTCCGCATACAGAGGCTTGTGCGCCTTCACGCTGACCAGATGGAGGTGAGGATCAGCAAGTAAATGTAAGACCAAAGTCAGAGGTCACTCCATTCATGTTATAAATAGCCAGACAGTGGGGTTGGTCAGAATAGTGATGTTCCCCCTTATGCCTTAGTAAGCTGCATACCAAATAGCCACATCCCCTTTGATAATCGGGAAGTTAGTTTCCATTCTTCTATGGAAATGAGATATGAAACTGACCTCATTCTTCGTTTATGTATAATTTCCGGTAATTAAATGTAGCACTTCTTATTTTTGCCGTTTTTGGATAATTCGCACAGTTGCAGGTTTTGGTTTCAAACAAGGCAAACAAAAATATACTTCCTTTAGTGTCAGTGTTAAGTTTCTCTTCAGTCTATTGAACCCACGCTGACCTCCCTCCATCCTGCCCTCCATTCCCTCTTCTCTGCGGTGTGTTAGGATGTAGATGCGGTGTATGCTGGAGACATTTGTGCTCTGTTTGGAGTTGACTGTGCCAGCGGAGATACTTTCACATCGAGCAGCAATTCTAATCTCTCTATGGTGAGTAACTTACTGTATATATACAGTGTGTGTGTGTGGGTGGGGGGGGACTCATGAAGTAGAACTGTTTAAATTAGAAAATAGCCAGCTTTCTCCACATTTGATCTACAACTACTACTTTCGGCTGCTCCCGTTAGGGGGCGCCACAGCGGATCGTCCGTTTCCATCTCTTCCTGTCCTCTGCATCTTCCTCTATCACACCAGCCACCTGCATGTCCTCCCTCACCACTTCCATAAACCTCCTCTTTGGCCTTCCTCTTCTCCTCTTCCCTGGCAGCTCCATATTCATCATCCTTCTCCCAATATACCCAGCATCTCTCCTCCACACATGTCCAAGCCATCTCAATCTTGCCTCTCTTGCTTTGTCTCCAAACCGTCCACCCTGAGCGGTCCCTCTAATATACCCGTTCCTAATCTTGTCCTTCTTCGTCACTCCCAATGATGTCACTCCACATTTGATCTACAGTTTGAAATGTTCTGCTTCACTTGTTCGAAATTTTCTTCAAGCATGCCTGTTCAAGAAGTCGTGGCAACCACTTCATGTTCAGTCATGTGACCTCATCCGTTGTCCCACAGGAGTCTATTCACGTACCAGAGGCTGTCATTTCCATGTCCATGAAGCCAGTCAACAAGGTAAAATACTGACTTTCCTACATGCGAGGGGTTTATAAAATCAACTTCAGTCACCCAAGTCTATAATATGTCTTGCCTTTCCTTCTCCTGCTTTCAAAACCAGATGGACTTGGATAAGTTCTCCAAAGGTATCAACCGCTTCACCAGGGAAGATCCAACATTCAGAGTCAATTTTGACACAGAGAGCAAGGAAACCATCATATCGGGCATGGGAGAGCTGCATCTGGAGATCTATTCCCAGGTAGGGCGTCGGATAAGGTGTGACTGAGTGGATGCTCTTCTGTAATGAGTAAGGTCTTTTGTGATAACGACTAATTTTGTCCCTTCAAACCGGTAAGGTTGTCTGTTTCAACGGGGATTTGTCCTTGTTTTACAGAGAATGGAGCGGGAGTACAGCTGCCCCTGTCTGATGGGAAAGCCCAAAGTAGCGTTCAGAGAGACAATCACGAGTGCTGTACCGTAAGTACTAATATAAAACCTGCTACCTGCACACAGCACAAAAACAGAGGCAACGACTCCAGTTTAAAGATTTTTTTTTTTTTATCTGTGATACATTTTGCCGTCAGCAATATACTATTGTTTAAGGATGTATATTTCTACATATGGTGAATTTATATACTTTTTTGGTAGTGAAGGCTCGCAACTTTTTTGGTAAGCCAAAAGGTATGTGTGTCACATACGCTTCACAAACCGCAGCAGCAAATCACGGCTTACTCCATGTAGCCACACCCTGAACACATTTACACCCCAAAACTGAAACACAACATGTGAAGCAAGACGATACGTTACAGGCTGGAGGTCGCAGCGTGACAGAGTCGTGCAGTGTGAAACGTTTGCGTGACTACAACTCAATTTGCATTGAGTGGCGGCGCCTCACAGTCACACTTTGGCAGTTCTTCCATCTGCAGGACTTTCACGCCCTCTGGTGGGGACCAGCTGACTAGCAGCTTCCAGTGGCCAATTTCCTGCAACGATACACACATTTCAGACAAAAATCTCATTTGATGGATGTTTTTACCCCGAAATTGTTTGCAGTGGCTGCAGTGGGAATTGAGCCCCTACCCCCGGCAGTGCTAAGTGGCATGCTCCACTGATCTACAGGACCACTGCATGTTCCAAACAGACACCAAATGGTTATTTGAATAACTTGGGACTAACCTGGGAAACCAGGTCGTGCACCAAAACGTGGTAGTTGAACCTCAGCTGGTTGTTCTCAGTTTCCTGAAATGGCAGACAGAGAAACCGCATCTTTCAGTCGGTTCAGCTGGAAAACTTATAAGATGAGCAGAGCTGACCATAATAACTGGGGGAAACTTGGCGAACTTGAAGTAGATCTGATAATGACGTACAAGCGACGTAACATAAAATCAGTTTTCTTAAAGTCACAATCTGCAGTTGATGCGCACAGCAGCTGATCGCCCCGCTTCTGTCGCCCTTCACTTTATTACTTGCGAGTGAGAAAACCGGCCGACGCCATGTTGCCAAGAATTAGCTCCTTTTCTTAAACCAGTTCACAACAGCAACCAGATATGTCTTGTTTCATGTTGTCAGGAGGGCGCTCATGTTGTCGCAGTACTCCACATAACTATGATGTCATTACCTTTAAAACTCTCCGTAGATTTAGTTCTTAAAGGGTACAAGAGACAAATAGACGCACTGTTTGTAAATTGCTCAAAAATGTGTTACTTGAATCGTACTTCTGAAAAAAGAATCTCGAAAGCTTAGGTTTGGCTTCTATTCCCACATTGTTGCACAACATTGTTTTTAGTGAATATCCTCGTATCTGTTGTAAGAAAATCCTTTTATAATTACAGCTATGAATGGCTAATATGAGTCAGCTTTACTTAAAACTCATAATCTACATAGCGATAGTACCTTTTAGACCCAGTCCTTGTGGGATGACTTCAACAACTCACCAGTTGTGTGACGTTGGCCACCTGAGCCATGTTGTACAGCGTGCTTTCGTTGGATTCTTTCAGCATGATGAAACTAGCTGCCACACCCCCCAGGTACCAGAAGGGTTTCATACTCGGGTCAATGTGACCGTCACTATCTGTTGATCAGAATATCAATACGTTGATGTCAATACCAAAACACAAGATATGTGGTTTACAGGTCACAAATATCTAGAGAATTTTGATGATTAGGCGTGCAAGAGGTTTTTTTCCCCCACCCTCTTTTTCTCCCCAATCACACCCGGCCAATTACCCCACTCTTCCGAGCCGTCCCGGTCGCTGATCCACCCCCTCTGCCGATCCAGGGAGGGCTGCAGACTGCCACATGCCTCCACCGATACATGTGGAGTCACCACACACTTCTTTTCACCTGACGGTGAGGAGTTTCACCAGGGGGACGTAGCGCGTGGGAGGATCACGCTATTTCATCCCAGTTCCCCCTCCCCCCCGAACAGGTGCCCCCCGACCGACCGGAGAAGGCGCTAGCGCAGTAACCAGGACACATACCCACATCCGGCTTCCCACCCACCGAAACGGCCAATTGTGTCTGTAGGGACGCCCGACCAAGCCGGAGGTTACACGGGGATTCAAACGGGCGATCCTCGTGTTGGTAGGCAACGGAATATACCGCCGCGCTACCCAGACGCCAGGAGTGCAAGACATTTAATGTTAAATCACAAAGCATCATCTGGAGAATTATATAATCGTACTGTAAGGCCTCGTGTTACTATAACGGCGCTCGTGCTGCGTCTGGGCTGCAATGACGGCCATTTGTGCTGCTTCAGCAATGTTAAAGGAACGCCGCTTTCACTTAAAACAGTGAACACGCACCGATCATGTTGCAACACATAAGCATTTTAAATGCAGATTGTTGTTATCCAAAATCTGCTATTGTGAGTTTAGTAGTACATGCAGAAAGTCTGTGTAGAGTTTGTTTAACTGTACATACCAGGCAAGTTGTGTGCAGTTAATGGAGCATGGCTCATCTTGTACTGCTGGTATAACGCCTCTTCCTGAACCATGGTGTTGATTTTTGACAAGTCACCGCATGAAGCCTGGACCTGGGGTGGTGTCTGACCTTCACCCACTGGGAAGACCACCTCTGCAGAGCATTTCGCTGTAGTCTGCGTGAATCGGGGGAAGAGGGGCAGGGGGGTGAGACGGAAGAGGACAGAGAAGGAGAGGCAGATGTAAAAAGCAAGGAGTGTAGATGGACAGAACGAAGGCAAAAATCAAATTCTGATTATTTTAGAGTCAAGATTTCAGTACACACAATGAACAGTTTACACGCACTGAATTTATGGCACACACAAGTATAGCAGTATGGCTTCACCTCATCTGGGAACATGGCTACTCTTCTGCAATAGTCTTTTCAGCTGCTGCTTCGTAAATAAATGCATGTGTCTTGTCTTTGCAAAAGATGTTAAGTCCAAAAAGTTAGCTGGTACTGCTTTAAGAGCAAGCTTAAATAAAAGCATGTTTCAATGGGCGTTAAATCGACTCCAAAATAGGCCTCTTCACTCGAAACCACTGTTCACAGATACAGCGAAATAGTCTAGATTCAACATTTTAATTTGAAAGTTCGGATAATTTTAATGCGGTTTCAATTAAGAATCACCGCCCATAACCAGTCTAGAATCAAAGTGAGCCTCAGGGAAGCAGGTGTAAAACCCCTATTGTTGGTCGATATCAGCAGAGAAATGACAAGAATAAACACTTAAAAGGTGGCAAAAGAGTGAGAATAAAAGTTAGTTCTAGATTTTAAATAAGTGAAGAACATGCTGCTCCGTTATAAACCCAGATTTAAGCAGCGGTCCTGAAAACTGTTCAGTTTTCTATTGAAGATATTCCACAGTAACTCATCTTAATCCTAAACGGTGTGTGTGTGTGTGTGTGTGTGTGTGTGTGTGTCCTAGTGCATGTGGCATGTTAAACTAGTTCTTACATTGCTCGTCGTCTCCTGCAGCGAGATCTCCAGGTGGTACTTCCTCCCAGAGCCAGCCACCTCCTAAGGGGTCGATCAGAAATTCAAGCACAATTCTATGGACGTGTTCCTCAACATAAACTGTTTAGATCAAGAACAAACAACACCGTGAGACAAAGTGATATCCCCCCTGACCTCTGCATTGGCTTTGTGGACCCTGAGCAGTTCGAAACGCCGGTATGGTGAGCTGTGGCGGGTGTTGAGGTAGTGCTGGACCACTTTGGCTGCCCTCTGAGCATGGTAGTGGCTCGGGTTCAACTCTCCAGTCGCCATCGCATCTGCTTCCAACCCCTCCTCTATCACTGCTCCTCCCTGTTTTCCCCCCAAAAGAAATAAAAGTATAGAAACAAAGGAAAGGGACAATAAACAAGGAAAGTTTGGATCAGGAACCGGTGTAGGGGGTGTAGGGATGGGCTTTCTGCACCAAAAAGGACTTTAACCTTTTCCTATAGGCAGGGTGGGGTGTGCTTATGTTCCGTCTCCCGATAAGGAATGATTTTACATAAGCATGGCATTACGAAATAAACTCTACAAACTGTAAGGAGGGAAAAAAGCAAACTTAGAAGCATGTGACAAGGTGACAAGGTGAAGTTGTAAAGTTGTGTAGCCTATAGCGGTGAATGTTACAAACAGAGACTAAAGTAAGAAAGCGTTCATTGAACAGACAAGGTCATCCTGAGACTCACTTATTTGGAGGGTGGAAAACGGTTGGATTTGCCAGATACACAGACACAGACAGTGCTGCCTCATACGACTGAAAGAATTGCCTTCCACTTTTCCTTATCTCCACTTCCTCAATTCTGTGGAAGGACCGGCCCCTTTTCTTAAAGAGACAGAGCTCAATTTTATTCCCAGTCTTTCAAATAGAAGTAGCCCCCTAAACCAGTGGGGGGGGGGGTTCTCTCTCTCTCTTTTTTGAAAAAAAATTTTTTTATTATTATATTAAAACAAGTGTAATGCCAAAATATGCAACCATCGAAAATTGTGACCATGGTTGTCCTGAACTCACAGAAAGTGCCTCCTCCACAGTTGTCACCAGATGGCGTGCAGGAGGGATGACCACTCTCCCAGATACTTAACCTGACCTCGACCACACCAAACCAAACTCGTATCTAAACTTAACCAGGTGGTGTGGGGAGTTTGAGGTGTCTGCCAGTCCGCTGCAAAAATCTTTTGACCGACCGATCCCCAGTTTTTCAGAATCAGGAACACTTTATGTGTCGTTTCGTTTCATCCACTTGCGCACATGAAATGAAACGAAACGTCGTTTCCCCCCAGCCCACGGCGGTGCAACACAAAGACAAAAAAATATATCCAAAAACTACAAGAACGTGTAGCCAAACTAACACATATATCTAAACTAAACAGAACAAATCACTGTCCAGGAGGACGAACACCAGCCAGGATGACTGTCGGAACTGGCGGTCTGCAAGGTTTGCGAAGCTTAATCGTGGCGACGGTGTTGGACAGTCGTGGATTTTGATCCAACACTGGTCCTCAGTGACCCACAGCACTGCTGAATCACCTATTCTTTAAGGTAGAAGGTTACGTTCCCCTGTTGAGTCAGAACACGCAGCCATGTGATGTGGGAGAGTTTTTAGACCCGACAGAATAGAAAACCTGCTGGACTGTTGGTTCTCCAAGGACTGGTTTGAAAACTGCCGCTCTCAGTGACCTGATGGACTTAAATGGCCATGCGGGTACTCTGACTTCCTTTTAGAGTGATCGCTCAACTTTTACACTTTTAGTTTTGGAATACCCATCTTTGTTAAAATTATATTAAAAGGAATACCATTGCTCATTCATGGTTGTTTTGTCTCGTTGGCGCTTTAGGTTTGACTTCACCCATAAGAAGCAGTCTGGTGGATCTGGGCAGTATGGTAAAGTTATTGGTGTTTTGGAGCCCCTGGAGTCAGAAGACTACACCAAGCTGGAGTTTGAGGACCAGACCATTGGAACTAATGTCCCCAAACAGTTTGTGCCAGCTGTTGAGAAGGTATGAAATTGTTAACACCCCCCTCCAACATAGTTGTGTGGTAAGGAGTTTGAGAAACAGCTGATGTTCTTTAAGATAACATGTCCAGTTTCCCACAAGGCTGAAATCTGAGTCATAGAATGAGCACGTACGTCTTAGATTACACTTCCGTGTAAAATCGTCTTTTCCTTCTACGGCTCCGTTTCACTGCTGTCCTCTGTACAGGGGTTCAGAGACGCTTGTGAGAGAGGGCCCCTGAGCGGACACAAGATCTCCGGCGTTAGGTTCTTGCTGGAAGACGGAGCAAACCACATGGTGGATTCAAATGAAATATCCTTTATTCGTGCAGGAGAGGGCGCTGTTAAACAAGGTGAGTGTCAGATCACTCCCAGCAGTTTACCGCTGTTCCTGGTTTTAACCGTTGTCGGTTTTACTAGTTTTTGCTTTTCCTCTGTGCACGTCAAATTCTTATACACAAGTTAATCTGTGCCAACGTCCCTCCCCACCCCACACGCAGCAATGGAGAAGGCCAACACTGTCATCTTAGAGCCCATCATGTCTGTGGAAATTGTGGCGCCGCAGGAATTTCAGGGAGCCGTCATTGCAGGGGTCAACCGTCGCCACGGTGTCATTACAGGGCAGGATGGGACAGATGGATATTTCACACTGTATGCTGATGTGAGTTTACAACATTCGCACGGTGATGGGTAGCACCATTCGCTTAACCCATCTACGCTCTTTTAGCCAATTGCTCAATTAACCCCATTTTTGACCGGTATCCTATTACCCCCCCCCCCCCCCCCCCCACAGATTCCTCTAAACGATATGTTCGGCTACGCCACAGAGCTGCGCTCCTGTACAGAGGTAAGACGATGAACTAAAGATTGTTCAGTATCATCAAGGCTCAGCGTTTTCGGTTTTTATTTTTCAAAGCCATCCAGCATGTCGAATTTCGCCACAAGAGGACATTGTTACATAACCTCACATGAACAGGAACAACTTTTGGTAACACTTTCTATGAAGCTTGCATCTATAACGCCCTATAAGCATCTATAACGCCCTATAAGTGTATCTATAAGTCATTGTAAGAGTCATTATAACCATGTATATGTCCTCACAACACCTCATAACCACCTTTATGATACATTATGTCAATTTAAAACGGATTTATGCATTATAAATATGTCATCATTAGCCTGTTTATCTGTCAAATGTCATAATGCATCATAGCCAACTTGTTTTGCTGAAGTTTTGTAGAGATGCATGATGAGACTTCAGTGCTATTTCACAGTCTTCAGCCATAACTGTTAGTCATTGTAATACACATGATAGGAAAGTATGGGCGTTATAGATGCAATAAATGCTTATTGGGCGTTATAGACGCAAGCTTCATAGAAAGTGTTACCCAACTTTTGGATCCGTGGAAACATAAAATCCAGGTGAAAATCGGTTTAAAAATCTGGGTATTTTTCGGTGAAAATCGGTAAAAACTGAAAACGCTGAGCCTTGAGTATCATCCAAGTGATGTTTTGCATACTGAGAAGCTCGTGAGGTCCTCTTTGTTAAGTTACAGGCCTGAAGATCTTTTTTTTAATTTATTTATTTTAAAATCTGCCTCTAGGGAAAAGGGGAGTACACCATGGAATATAGCAAATACCAGCCCTGCCTGCCAGCCACACAAGAGGAGATCATCCATAAGTACCTGGAAGCTACAGGCCAGCTACCTGCCAAGAAGAACAAGTGGAAGAGCTGAAAACAGTTGACACACCCCAAACAGCAAACTGGACTCAGGCATGATAAACCTCCCCTATGTGTCCGCACACCCAAACACACACACACACACACACACACACTTCAAGTTATAGTTTGAGGATGACCCTTATTTTCAGAGAATTCAAATACGTTCAGAATTCACAACTCATAATCTTGCATTGTATATATTTGCATTGTATCTTCATGCCTGGTCACTAATCCAGGTAAGACAATCGAAGAAGGTATAATCGGTTCATCTGGATACAGCGTTTATCGACGGATACACCTTCACCGCCGGCGAGCAGGAATGCGAGCAGGAGAGCTGAGCACGTAAGTCTCTTCCTGCCAGTACATAGCCTCTCCAACAGCAAGCCCTATGTAGTGCCTCCTCGTGGCGACACACGGTAACTGGGTACACCTTGGACCCTGGCTGGACTACAAGGGACTCGGAGGAGATCTGGCCTCTAGATGTGCGGTACGCAGGCCCCACCGGTGTGTGGATATTCCCTGATGCCCACGAACCAGCCCCCAGCTATGGGGTAAATAGTGCCACTGCTTAGTGGATACCTCGGGGGAGGAATAGGCTCCAGGAGTAAACCCCTACAGAAAATCAACATCCACAGTGCTGTTGTGTTTTGTTTTTCTTGCCCTTGTGTATCTGTCTAAGTGGGATAGTAAACATGGCCATTGTAACTCTAGTCACACCCATATTTGCATATGAAACTGGTTGTTGGTTTTGGTCGTTATCGGGAATCAGGAGCATTTACTTGTCATTTCATCCCATGCACCTGCGTACGTGAAATGACATGAAATATCAGTTCCCCCAGCCCACAGAAGTGCAACACAAAGACGAAAACACATATATAGAACACATATGTACAAACTCCAAAAAAAAATTACCAAAACACATGTATCCAACATATGCTACTGTGTTGCTTATAAGGGTGGGGATACCTGTAGAGGTCCCTTAGTTGAGCGATGAAACGTATCTGTCGATAAACGATGTATCCAGATGAACTGATTCAACCGTCTTTGATATTTGCGCGATAGTTGTTCCTGAATTTCTCCCTGTATGTCTGGCCCCCATGGAAACATGTAATTTATAATTATTTTCACTCAATTTGCCTCCGCTCTCTGCAGCCAGCATCCTGCAGAAAGATATTACCATGAAGATGTGACGCGAGCTCAGTCTTTGAAGTTGAGTCATTACTGACAATTTTGTACTATGTACAGAATGTTATGATAAATAAAATGTTTCTACTGTCATCTGTATCGTTGTAGTTCGTCGAAATCTGATGCCCATAATTGGATTTTTTTTTGTGTCCCAAGACTCCGAATAAAGCGGTAAGAAGATTTAAGGTACTACAAACAAACAAACAAACAAACACCACTAGCTGAAAACTGGCACCTAGAAGCAGCCTTTCCTGGCCCCACCAACAACGCTAGTTCCTTCTCACCTCTTTGTAGACCTCTGTGTCCTCCGCCGTCTCTGGTAGGCTGTTGGTATGGGCTGACGTGACCAGCGATTCTGATCCAGGCCTGAGTGTCACAGCAGGGCTCCCATCGACCACACTCGGCAAAGCCAGAACAAAGAGGATCCACAGACTCATAGTAGACAATGTCCAGAAAACTTTAGGCATGTAGTAAAACTCTAATGCCAGAGGAGGAGAAGAAGAGAGGAATTGTAGACCACCTCTGATTGCAAGGCACGCAATGAAATGAATCTTCTTCCAGTGGGTAGTTATGCAAGAGAGGGAGGAGGGGAAGGCGAGAGAAGAGGCTGTCCAGACCCAGCTGTCTTTTCGAGTACACTGTGTTTGTCTTTAGCCCAAACACACTGCTTGATTTTATCTGGTTCTGCTCCTTACGTGCTCTGATGCAGATGCCCAGAAATGACTACCCCCTTACAGAGTCCCGACCCTGGCTGAGCAACTGATTATCTCAGCAACACTTCCCATTAAAAGCTCCTCTTGCTGAAGCAAGTGGGGTTGGTATGCTAATTTGGTAAGTTTCCTCCACAGATTGCAAACCTGCAAGTAAATGTTGCAGATGCTCCCCTTCAGTTCGGCCTCCCTTCTTTGCGGTCGATTTCACACAAAACTTGGAGCCATTTCAGACTTTTAATCGGAGGACAACGTTATCAGGAAGGCTTAGCAAACACTGTAAGGGAAATGACTTGGCTGTTCACCACGGCTCTTGGCTTATGTCAGCTGGGTGACTGATAAGGTTAGTTCAGATACTGCGGAGGATGTAATTTTTTTGTCTTGTCAGAGGACACAGAGAACAATAAGGAACAGGAGAACCTTGTTCCTGATAAGGTTGAAGAATCAGTCAGAATTTTGCTATGATAGTTCAGAAAAGTGCTGCACGTTTCCTTTCTTTTCTTTTTTGGACATTGGATTATGTATCATAACTACCCTATACAAGACGGTATTGGACTCCCTTCTATAATATATGTCCTTTGAAGACACCAACAAAATTTGGCTCCATAGGTTTTCATGCAATAATATTCCTAAAACAGCACTGGTATTTTGCTAAGCATTTGTCAATCAACTCTGTAAGACGCACAAAAACAAAACAAGAAAACAGCCAGAAACAGGATTTGCTGACGGTTTCTTAATATTTCATTCATAAAAGTCATTCAACATATCGGTGGAATAATTCTATCATGTTTAACAAGGAGAGCTGCAGTCGAGTCCTAAGAATGATGCATTAAAAACATCAAATGCTGGACTACTGATGATAACGGTCACATTTCATAGTGGAGAGGACACCGTGCAATGTCTTTTTACTGTGCATGTATTTTTCAACTAACAAGGCATTTCTAAATGCCCTCGTAAATTCACTGCTGCCATACTGACATCACCTTGATCATCTTGTATATTTGATGAAGCATGGATGGAGTTGAAAAGATAACCATGATGGGAGTAGGATATGAGACAGTTTCTGTTCTGCAATGACCCGCTAACACTGGAGGTTGCGGTCACGATACGGAGCACAGCCCTCTTAGCTTGTGCCTCTCTCGCTCTCTCCAGTGACATTGCTCTCTGGGACGTGTTGAATCTGGCTTATCGTTTCTACTGCGACAACTCTGGCCTGTCGGAAGTATGTTGTCCACCTGAGTGTGTGTGTTACACTTCTGACAGCTTTTACTGACCTGATTGTCCTTTCTGAACGGCATGCTCTGGGGGAGGTTATCAATAAGCTCATAGAGGGTGAAAATGCTGAAGGAAATTTCATCATAGGCTGTCCTGGTGCCACATTCAAACAGGCAGGCGAAGGCAACAGCGGGCGGGGCGCCGGGCGAGGATGATAACTCCATATATGCTAAGTCGGAGTAGGCGCTAGGACCCTCGTAGATCACCCAGGGCCCGGACCAGCTGTCTGGGTCACGGGGGAACAGGCTGAGGAAAACCCCAAGGTCCTTGCGTGAGTTGGGCCATGTTGGGTGAGAGTATACCACCCAAGTGGGAGTAAGGAAGTTTTGAGGGTTGCTGCGGTTGGGCGATAGGTGGGTGGTAGCTAAGGAAGGTGACTGTGCAGGGGTTGTAGTAATGGTAGGGGTGGTGGTGTTAATGTTTGAAGCAGTAGAGGAATCTTGGATGGAGTTACTGCAGCTGGAGTTGGCAGTGATTTTGGCGGTTCTCGAACTAGTGTGAGAAACAATAGGCGTTATGTTGTTAGCAGTTGTGTTATGCGCAGTGGTTGGTGTGGAGCGGCTCGGCTGTTTCATGAAAGATGTCCAGTGCTTGGTGTGAGCAAGGTGGAGGGGGCAGGAAAAATGATGGTTGTCAGGATGGCATAGATGTATAGGGGCAGGAAATCCGACGATACTTCCGTGGCAACCGTTTCGAGGCTCCACAAGCCGCTGCACCAGTTGTCCTTCCTGAAACACTGCTCCATCGTCCAGACTGAGGGCTTGGACCCGGCAGCCCAGAGGGCTTCGGGCATTACAGTACAACACATTGGTCCCATCTTCTTCATCCACCGACACCATCTGGCACTCCACGCTTTCGGGCCCGGGCACCGCCTCTCCAAACCGCCAGGTACGCCCGTGGGTGTCGCTATGGAAACAGAAGGCGCGTGGGGTGGTCTGGCTTAACTGGCCAAAGCACTGTTTACAATCAATGTGGTAGGCATAGGCTGGAATCAGTAGACGCCCTGACTTCAGCTGGATTCCGTGGCCGGGGCCCAGGGCAAAGGTGGCCCAGTCTGTAAGGGTGGAGAAGAGGTTGTGGTTGTTGGGGCATGCAAGTATAATAATAAAGATGTGATGGTGCCACTATAAACAGCCTGTAAGGTTGGATAAATAGGGTGATAGCAATGAGCATCGTAGTAAACTTGAGCATATCGATGCCCTTCCCTTACCTTTAATCGTGTCACCTATGACCTGCTTGGTAAGGTCGGTGACTGGACCCCAGGTGTCCCCATTGTCAGTGCTGGAGACGTAGCAGAGGCGTGTTACATTTTTCCCCGTCACCAGCTGGTAGGATTCAGAGGTGTGGCCCAGAACGGCGATGAAAAACAAGAAGAGCGTCCCCGTGAACTCGTCATACACCGGGCACGGGTTCATGGACCGGTGGCCTGCCAGAAAAGCAGTGCCCACAACACGCATGTCTTCCCACTAAATAGCAAACCAAGAGACAGGAGGGATCAGAGAAAGGACGATAAACGAAAAGGGAAATTGAGATGGGTAAGAAAACAGGTCACGTCTCAGTTCTTATTGAATGTTGTTTGCTTGTGTTGTTGTGACGCTATTATTCACAATCATCTGAAAACTATAAACTTATTTTTCATATTTAAAGCTATTTGCAAATGTTAAGTGTGCTGTAAGGGCTTAAAGGAGTCTGGAAAAAATGTGTTTTTGGAGGGTGTGCAGAAAATATATTGTGAAAGGTGCATACTCATTCTAGCAAAAAGCTGACATTTTTTTTTTTTAGTTTTTGCTAAAATTTTGAAGACAACAGCATCATCGCTGGACGAAGATAATATTGTTCCACCATGAGCTATTAAAAAGAAAGCTCTTAGTTATTCCCTGCAAGACCTGGGTATGAGGAAGTGGGTGGCACTGACTGACCTCAACATAGTTCCTGTAGAAAGTGCCTCTCCTCATGACCAGCAGGTGAGCCTGAGAGTCTGAGGGGCTGAGTCTCTCCTCACAAAAGGCCAAAAAAGAACTGGAGCGGGGGACGTAGAGGAGAGCTGGAACTCGGTATGTCACTCCATTGGCCTCCTTATGGAACAATACCGACCTTGCTGGGAAGTATGGCGATCTCATTGTGTGTGTGTGTGTGTGTGTGTGTGTGTGTGTGTGTGTGTGTGTGTGTGTGTGTGTGTGTGTGTGCGTGCGTGCGTGCGTGCGTGTGCATGCATACATAGATATGTAAATCAGGATAGTTCCAAATGCTCACAGCAGCCACTTCTGAACCAGTAGGTCAATAACTGGTGAAAAAACACACAAAAAAACCCAAAAAAAACATGAGTAGCTATTTTTAATTGGATCTCAGTCAACATTTGAAGTGATAATAGATGTGAAAAAATATTATCCACATGTCACTAATGTAAATTTTGGTTGGTGTCTGGACTACAGCCACCGTTAAGAACACACAACGTAATCCGGTAAGTAATACTTACTGTAATACATATCTGTTCTGCTGATCATATGTCCCTCTGGGTATGGTGGAAAAGGGAAAACACTGGGTTGGGAGGGTGATAACAAAGAGAATACAAACCTCAAGCTGCTTTAAGCAATGACAATGGAAACGTGTCCTTTTAATGGTGGACTGTCTAAAAATCCAATATCCACTCAAAGCAGATTTTGTGTAATTTGGATCTGCTCACGAAGTGCAGAAGATTTAAGTCTCAAAACACTTTCAAATGAAATACATTGTCTAAATATACACATAGGATGCACACCAGTAAGCTTAGTTTACTCTAACTTACCCTGAAAGGGCCTCAAACTGTCACGCTGTCTGCTGACAGCTTAACACTGTCCTGCTTGCAGCTTCATCACTTACAATTACATCTCTTGCGATACAACTCAAAATATTCACCTGACGAAGAGGAGGGGAAAAAAACAACAACTAACAACCAGGTCATGAATGTAAAAAGTTGATGCATTTCTCCAGAGTACTTACAGGCAAGTCTTTTGATTGTGCATGCGAATAGAGCTTTCTGAGAACCTTATGTGTCAGCGACTGAATACACTGTGTGTGTGTGTGTGTGTGTGTGTGTGTGTGTGTGTGTGTGTGTGTGTGTGTGTGTGTGTGTGTGTCAGCTATGGTTTGTTCTCTCTGTCTCCTATTCAAAGTGGCAGTATGGCATGTTGTTCACTGACCCAGAAATGAAACACACTCATCAGATCCGCAGCTTTGGATGAATCAGCGCACAGCAACAATTGTACAACCCTCATTTTCAAGGGTGGGTTGGAGTGGGGTAGAGGGGGTCTATGCTCTCCCAGGCATGTTTCTGGTGCTATTAATTGAGCGGCCGTTTCATACACTGTGTCCTCTATTCTCAGTAGACTTGTTCTTCCTGCTTTGCATAATATGGTTTGTCCTACATTGGTGGAGAAGCACAGTACACTCAGCCGGTCTCTGAGAGTCAACGACTCCAATTATAATACACATAAAACTTAGTGTGTTGTATTAATTCACGAATACGCTTTCCAGAATAAATTAACAAAACAGAAAATATAGCAGCGGCTTCGCTGTAGTGTTTTTTTCTCTCTCTCACACACACTTTTTTGGACGCGCCTTAAAGTGCGTGTCTTGTTTGACAGCTACGTGTGACGTAATCAACCCGCGACTCGGTCTCACATGGCAGCTTGCTTGATATCTCACGGCTCTAGCTAAGGTAACCGGGTTTCTCGGTAGTGAAGATTGCATGAATATTACAGGGAGGTTATGGATGTTGTATGTAGCGTGAACATTCATGTTCTGTTTTATTTAGTTCTTATCTATGCGGATGGGTTTAGTTAATTGAAGTGCCTCGAGGCACCCCCCTTAGCTTTACAGCTGTTGGACGGCTGCTTGCGCTCAGCAATGTGACCGAGTCTCAAAATATTGTTCGGCTAACGTTCAGTCGCCACTGATAAATAGCGATCTGAAATCCAAGCTTTTGTTATTTATTTTCCATTCTTTCATTTGGGGAAAAATTTGCAAAATGTTCTGTGTTAAAGAATACTTATAACAACATATAACGATACTTATAACAACATGCGTCGCTTTGAACGACATAGACAAACTGGCGTCTTCTGCCCTCATTAGTACAGTCTCAGTTGTAAGTTGAAAGTGTAACTTATCAGGATTGTGCACAAATAACTCAGCTTTTGATTTTTTTTTGGAAGGTTAGTATGGCCCGACAGTGGCATGATGGCCACTCCACAGCCATACTTTGCGTGGGGGCTGCTGGGGGCCCTGAGGGTCTGCTAGCCTCAGGCTGTGAGGGTGGAGAAGTGACAGTGTGGAACCAAGGAGGATCCATTGTAGGCCGTCTCACCCTCTCTAGCGAGGAGGAAAATACAAGTGTAGCCTTCTCACCCGCAGCTCCAAGCCTGTTGTATGTCTCTCACGGGGAGACTGTGAGTGTGCTTGACCCACGGAACCTGAAGAGGGCTGTAGAGGAGTTTCAGGGTGTGGGGGAGGAGGAGATCAATGCTTTGGCACTGAGCGATACAGGCTCAGCCCTAGCCTTGGCTGATGATTCTGGGGCAGTTAGGGTACTGGAGCTCCCAGGAGGAAAGGTCTGCAGAACTCTACGTAGACACACTAATATATGCTCCTCAGTGGCCTTCCGCCCTCACAGGCCCAACAACCTGGTCTCTGCTGGACTCGACATGCAGGTGAGGAAGAGAGAGAGAGAGAGAGAGCAAGAGTAGTGGTCTTTCAGGAAAGAGAAAAAGAAACAGATTTTATCATTTTTTATTAAGGAAAATCTTTTTGTTAATATTGTATCCTTCTCCTTATTCAGATCTGTTTTACCACTGTCACTACTTTTACTCTTTCAGGTGATGTTGTGGAGTCTGCAGAAGACCCGCCCTCTTTGGACTCTTAACCTTCAGGAGGTTGCAGAGGAAGAGGAAGAACACCAGCAGAGGGCTGGCCAGCTTTTCAACCCGCCGCTGGCTCATTGCATCTCAGTGGCCAGTTGTGGGAATGTTATGGCATGTGCTGCTGAGGATGGACGGGTGCATCTAATGAGGGTAGGCAGTGGCTCTAAACTTGAGCAGCAGGGGGCAATCAAGGCCCACAGCCAGGGAGTCTCTCAGGCTCACTTTATCAATTTCCTTTCTCACCCATACTGGCTAGCAACTGGGGGGAATGATGGTCAGGTTGCCCTCTGGGACCTCAGCCAGGACTCAGTTGTGGCCCCAGAGGGGAAGGCCAAATCTCGAGTTGCAGCAGACCATCGCAGGAGGGTCAAGGGCAGGGCAAAAGGCAAACACCGGTCCAAGGGTAAAGCGAATGCCACATCTATGTTCCAGTCAGAGAAAGAGGCAGCTGAAAGGGAGGGGGAGGATGAGGAGAAAGGGGCGGCTGAGGGCAGCAGTGCAGATCAATCTTCGGTAGACACAGAAGTGCTGAAGTCAGGGCCCAGACTCAGTTTTAGCCATGGGGACAAAGTCAACTGGGTGTGCCCTGCTATGCTGAAAGGGGAACCAAGTCTGGTTGTTGCAGACCAGAGCTCTAGTCTGAGTATCTATTCTCTGTCTGGACTCTAGAGAAAGAAAGGATAGCTATATGTATATTTTTTTTATTATTATTTGGGCTGGACCACAGTAATACTGCTTTTACTAGTTCATCGTCCCTCTAAAACAAATGTTTTCATTGAACTTTTCAGAGATGCGCTATTTTCTGTGCATATTGGAGATGGCTGAAATATTGGCTCATATGTGTGATGGAGCCACTTTTCCCTTCGCTTTAAAGTCAATTTTATTTGTATTGCCCAATATCACAAATTTGCCTAAAGGGGCTTTACAGCAACACATCCTGTCCTTAGAGCCTCGCATCGAATAAGGAACAACTCCCTAAAAAAAAGCCCCTTTAATGGGGAGAAAAAATAGGAAGAAACCTCAGGGAGAGCAACAGAGGAGGGATCTTAACTGTGGACAGTCTATCCTGATTGTTATCCTTGCCAAAGAAGTCGCTATACAATAGATCTGGAGAGCAGGTCTTCACAGCTAGACATTTTTATGCATGAAATTTGTGTTTTATTCAACTTATTGACATCTTTTGCACTGGTCTAATTGACTAGCAGACTAACTCAAGGTTTATGGTTTGTAGGGCGAGTGTGTCGCACTTACAGGACATTTTAAATTCTATCCCAGGTTCAGTTTGCTAAATAAATCACTGAAGCCATTATGTTTTTGTATACAATTATGGACAATCAACAAAACTAACTTCAGTTTAATAAAAGGGGTGGGCAATTTAATTACTGCTCAGCAATTGTTTCTCAATGACTGATTACTGAAACCTGTACATAAAGTTAAGCCACAGTATGAAAATTCCAGTTACAAAACTATGCAACATCTAGTTTGATTATGGCATTAAGGGGTTTTTTTTCTCTGTTATGTGGGACTCAAATGTTAGCCCATAAATTTTGTTCGTCATCACCAACTTCTAAACATTACAGGTTCAATCTACTACACATTATGTAACTTTGAAACGAGTGCTCCATCATTCTGATCATCTTGGCAATATGACTGCTATTGCCTTCACATTTCTAAACTGTTAGGATTCTGGTGACCTGTAATGAAGAAATTGTATTATAAGGATTGTGTGCGTTTGCTGAGACTCAAAATGCTTATGTCAGGAAACTTTATTTACAAGCTAGGCAACAAAAAATAACAAAACCCCATTGTTGCGTGGCTTCCACATAAGCATACATTCATAGACAATGCACTGTATTCACTCTACAATACCCGCCCAACACATGGTGGGGCGTCCTTTAGCAAACAGACAAAAACACTGCTCTTTGAAAAAAAAATACTATCAAAAAAGGCACACAGCTGACGTTGGAATACAAACAGCGATGACCAAACGCAATGCAGAGAAAAGTGGTCTGCAGAGGATTCAGTCAGGATATATGATAATCGGATGATCTTCTCTACCATTTTCCAGTATGCACAACAGAATTGTGTAGTTTAAGAAAAGGTTTCAGGTCCAAGCAACTTGCTATTCATGCTTATTTAACATTTTCAGGTGCATGTCCACAGTAATAAAGTTTATTACATTAAAAGCAGAGTAGCCATTTGTCAGCAATGTGCTGGGCAACGAAACCTACGGTCATCACAGAAAGGTGAATCAGTTCATCCGCACAAAATGTTTTATTGAGAGAAACGTTTCATCACTCATCTAAGTGACTTCTTCAGTCTCAACTGACTGCAGGTGTCCCCACCCTGCAGGTATCCCTCTCCATGATGACTTCCCTCACCTTATCCACAAAATCCAGTGTTCTGAATGTGATGTTCATTACTGCCTACCAACGGGTTAAAGGGATACCTTCATGCTGTTTCTGAGCACATTTTTAACACGGGTGGTTTGAATTACAACCGAAAGGTTAGGTGTGGTTTTATTATTTCATAGCTACTGGCTACTGAAATCCAGGGTGGTCGTGTGGGTGTGGCTGGGCGACGAAGATACAGCTGGTACAGGTGCTATGGCTCGGGCATCCAGCGACCACGCAATTGAAAGGCATTGTGTGCTAGGCCTACGCCACGGTGTTGCACTATAACTTGCCGAATAATATGTTTGATGATACAAGTAACTGATAGCTAGATAGATGGATAGGTAGGTAGATGGATGGATAGCAATACGGCTAGCAAGATCGGTAATAAAGTCTCAGCAAAACCAACTTCAACTCGAACTAGCAAGGAAGCGGGGGGGGGGGGGTCTCTCTGCTTTTATAGCGTCCCGCTATGGACACGCCGTCTATGCTAATGGTAATTCGTGACGCGGCAAGTTACCAAATTTTCGCCAACTGGAAATCAGTTACTCGGCTGCCGATATCTCTCATCTGGCCATAAATGTGATTTTAGGGCTACAATTTGTCTTATCGATCACATCCACACTCCTTACACCGATTAACAACAGTAAAGTCGGAGTTTGATGCAAGTATCTCTTTAAGAATAGATGCAAGAAACTTAGGATGTGCCATTATGGCCTATTGTTTGTATGATTAACTCAGTGACCTATAACATCTGTTTATGTATCTTGGGTCATTTAGATGAGCAATGAAAAATTTCTCTTAATAAACACGGTGTCCAGATGAACCGATTCACCTTTCTGTGATTTCCTTACCTGGATTGAGCATGCATTAAAAAAAGGAAAATGAAACCTACTGTCACAGTCACATTTGCCTTCCCCATAAAAATCCACTGATGAAGAAAGGAACCGATATCTGCATTCCCGATTCTTCCACCTTTTAATGTCCTTTTATTTTGACAGAATTAAAACAAATTGGATTGTCTGATGATTCAAATAAACCTATCACACAGGGTTGGTTGGTACCCACATTCACTCCACTGAGGTACGATCGTGGTCACCTCCTCTTGATTACCGAGCTGGAAGGTGCGGGAGAAGTTCAACTTTTCCTGTTTCTGAAGTCTGCACCGAGAATGTCAGGGGCTGATTTTACAGCTTAGCCAGGCTCTTCTCTAGGCTCTCCATATCTGCATCCCCTTCATCACCCTTGCTGCCGCGGGCACTACACTCCAGGAACTCGACTTTCATGGGGAGCTGGCTAAACTCGAAGTCTTTGCCTTTCTTCCCCAAGTGCACACTGCCACCCACAGATCCATCCTGAGAACTCAAAGCTGCTGAGCGGGTCACTCTCAATGTGTTCCTATAAAAACAGGAAGAAAAAAAAAAAAACACCTTTAAACTCTGTAAATTCACTATTACAATACGACTACATTTTAGCCTAAGCATAGTAGTAAATTACAAAAAAAGTATGAAATTCAAATACCACAAACTTTGCCTCCGGAAAAAAAAAAGTCTAAAGTGAGGTCAATATGAGTCGAAGTGCATGCAGATCCATTTTGTTTCTAGTACTGAGCAACTTTAATGAGACTTTGATCCTATTAACCAATAGCACCATCCTTAAAAGGGAAAATTCACCGATTTTCAACCTTACATCTAGCTATCTGCAACAAGAATATCATATGAGTAACACCTGCAGTTGTTCCCGATCATTTCTGCATCTCTTGGGCAGCAGTGAAAGTTTTTTTCTGTTTACCAAGTGACGTATCATGGCGTCAGTTGGTGGATGGAAAAACCATAGCCTAGCAGGGTTTGTGATACTCTAATCTACTTAAAACACTGACGTCCCATAACGCTAGTAGGGGATTTTATGGACAACGATAGAGGCTTATGCACAATGCATTCTGGTACGTGTAGGCGCTGTGGGAAAGACTGAGCAGAACACCGATTTTTCTGTCAATATAGTTAAGTATTCAATGAAGATTTTATCGCTTCAATCAACTACATAACTCACATGTAGTGAATGCACATACACAATAACCCTTGGTGAAATGTTTCTTTAAAATGCTGAATGTGTTGAGCAGTGATGACAAAAATCAAACTTTGTTTAAAAGACCATCTTAAAAAAAATATTACTCCAACAGCCATCCCTCTCTGGTAAACCTGTATTTGCTCTCAAAACTGGTGCTGACCATGCTGGTAATCTGATCCCCACCTCAAGAAAAGGTCAATTTTTCTTTGTGCCCAGAAACATGGTGGTTTTCACCACTCTTCATGCTTCTGTTTTCAGCTTTAAAAAAAAAAGCGATCATCAGTAGATACTACCGAGATCACCAAGATTCTAAGTAGGACAGCGGTGGAGGAAAGAGTTGTCTCTTCTGATGTGAAGAACCTGTGACTTGTGTCTCAGCTCAGTAATGCTACTCAACAGTCAAACTGAGGTATAACCCTATGCTTCTCAACTCTGGTCGCTGGGGACTACTAGTACTGCAGGTTTCTATTCTGCCATGTACTCCAGCTGTGTAATCAGGGAGTTTTTAGATCTTTAACAGGTAAATGTAATTATCTACCTGGCAGGATAGAAAACTAGCAGTATTGGTGGTCCAAGGTGCGGAGTTGAGAACCACTGTAAAAAGCAAATTGCTCAAATAATAGTGTAGGACACGGTTGGAGGCATTCTTTTCATACAGAGTTCAAATACACACTGATTAAGGAATTCCACATTTAAGCATAAAAATAACACCATAGAAGTCTTATCAAAAGACTTGGGCCTTCAGGCATTGCTATGTAATGACAGAAGTAGAGAGTATGCTTTGGTGGACCCAATATTCACTTCACAACACCCCCTGCTGATAGAAAACATTGATGCACGCAATGCAACGTGTTCATTACTGATGCCTTAACGTTGACATGGCTGATGACAACAGATCTTGATGAAATGAATATGGCAAATATTAGATAACCCCCCCAGCAAATCCTTACTGAACTTAAACAAAACAAATGTAATAAAAACAGGTAAAACCTAATCATAACTGAACATTTGTGGTCCTGGTAGATGGAATGTAGGTGTTACTCACAGTTCCTTCTCCAGCTGTTGCTGAATCAGTTTGGCTGATTTTGCCATGGTGATATCTATAGACATTAGAAAACACCTTTACAATCATGATTATTGGTATAATGCTACATGACAAAAGAGCATTTTATCGGTGAGTATGGAGTGGGGGACATTTTAATGTCACCACTTCAGTGTATAACATGGTTAAGCAAGTTATGTTGAGAACAGCAGGAGAGATGCTTCACCTTGCTTGTTGCATGCCACCAACAGCGCTGGCGCATTCCTTGAGATCACAATGTCCGTCAGCAAAAAGTAAAGGAACTCGGCCACATCTCTCACTTCCTTCTGAAAGAGAGCACTGTCCACCACAAACACAATGGCTCTGGAGACACAGGAAAGTGGGAAAATGGACAGCAAAAAGGAGGGGAGAAAGTGAGAAACTGAAAGTACGAAATTATGTGATTGTGAAGACAAAAACATCTCCATCAGGTTGAGGGAAACATCACCTCTTCAAAGACATGCAGGGGTTTAAATACACGCTGTAACAGTTGTCTGTTCAATGACATTTGATTAACTTCACCTGGCAGCAGACTTGAACTTCTCCATGTACTGTGCACGAAGACTGTCATGACCTGGCAGATCTATCAGGGTCCAGGTGGTACCCTGAGAGCAGAGGAATGGCACGAGTTTAATATTAAAACCATGTCATTAATAATGACCAATGGGTTACCTAACTATTGAACCTTGTGTACCTCTAAGTTACAATTTAACCAAAACTTATAACATGGTCCTCCGATGAACAGAACTCATCACATGAATTAAGATGCTCTACATACCCTGTCGTTTTTAGCTCTGTATGGGGCACTGCTGTCAGTGATGGAGGTTTGTGTCCTTTTGTACTTTCCTGATAGCAGCTGCAGAGGGTTGAAAACACGGGTCAGTTGTGGGTGCAATATTAAAGAGGTAACGTAGATCTTCGAGTCAGACATCAACTCACCCGGCTGAAGAGGAGGGTTTTTCCTGAGTCGCACAATCCGACCAGCAGTACGGCACTCCGTACAGTCTTACTGGTGAGGAAGTACTTCAGAAAAACTGGGGGAAGAGAAGAACGGCAAACACCGTCACCAACCCCATTGCATCGTATAACCCCCCCCCCCCCCGTCCTGTTCCACAACAATCTGGAATCACAAACTGACCTTATAGAGAACAATGAGGCTGTGAAACTGGCAGTTCTTAAGTCTCCTTCAGTAACGGTATGCTAACAACACTAAATAAACACAAGGGGGGGGGGGCTAGCATTTAGCCGCTAAGGGGTTAGCCCTCTGTTGCCTCAGCCCTGCGGGTTAGCCATCAGTATAGGGTAAGGCAAACGTTGGGTTAAGATTAGGCAGAGGTTGAGGCTACATCGGGTTAAAGTGGGTTAGGTAAATTCAACGAAATGGGGTTGAGGGAACATGAACACGCTCCCCTGGGTAATGCTAATGTAACCGGTTATGTTCTTGCCCGGTGCGGGATTCGATACGGGGTGTACTGCTCCACAAGGCGACATCGCTAACCGCTCGGCTAAAGGGTCAGACCCGCTAGATAGGGGCTAACGTGTCTTATTAGTGGTTTACACTAAGCACCAGGAAGCACACAGTCCGAGACAGCAAATTACTTAAGACTTGTTTCTTTCTCAAGACAGCTTTCTCACAACGAAGAGAGAGCGGCTTGCTAAGTGGCTCGCCAGTCAAGAGCCGAGGCCAAACGCCTACGGTTAAATGGCCGGGCTAATTATCGGGCCTAGCTAAAGGTTAGCTAGCGCTCGCTGGGCTTAGAAGGCGATGGAGGCTGGACGTTAGCGTGTCGCGGCTGGTGTTGCATTTTCTTACCAAAGGTGATGAGAACAACAGCAAACGCGACAACAGCTCCGATTATGTAGACGGGATCTTGGTTTTCGAGCTCCTGCCGCAGGTATTCTATGTAAGGCTCCAGCGGGTTTCCTGCCATCTCCCCGCCTGTTTTCTCCTCCACGGTGGTATCCATTGTTCTACCGTCCGCCTCAAACCTCCGACTGGCCTCACCAGCGCGCGTAGGACACGTGTGCTTCACCGAAACGCGCACGCAGGGCGCTCGTTTGGTCAGAAGAGGGCGCTATCCCTCGCAAATTCATAAGAGTGCGACTAAGCTTTCAAGACTTTCGGTCGAAATCTTTCGCGTAACCCCCCCCCCCCACACACACACACACAATATTATTGACACAGTTACTTAATCTTCATTCCCACGTGTTTTGGTGTAGGCTGTTTCTGTCTCTGGCCAAATGTTCCGAGTTTCTTTTGCCCGGTGCAAAAAAATAAAATTAAATAAAAATAAAAAATAAAAATAAACAAAGCCTTCGAGTCTCACGTTGGTTTATTACACGTGGAGAAAAAACTGCGCTCGCTCACGCTCGTTCGCATTTTCTACCCGTGCGCATGCGAACCAATATGCGCGAGACTGTTGACCAGACAATGAATCTTGAAGGTTTGCGCCAAAGAAATAAATCTTCATCAAGTCTCCCTCTTGAAGTCGGTTTTTACTTTTCCGACGAGCCGGTTGGTCGTCCTCCCATTAGTCCATTCAGGAACCCGTGCGCTTTTTACGCGCCCCGTTTTTTGGGCTCCTGAACCCCAGCGCGCCTTCGGGCGGACTGGTTATTTGATCCCTCGGTGCTCTGCGCGGTGTCAAACGTCAGAAAAGCGCATTATGCCGTGATAGGCTCGCGCGCGCGCGCGCGCGCGTGCGCACATGCGTGCGTTTGTGGGTGACAGCCGTTCGGGGTTCTTAAGTAAGCGAGGACGCCTCATCCGGGCGACAAAATGATCAACCCATGAGGAATTTGCCGAGGATAAAACACCGTTTAACGGATTTATCCGCGGGCCTGCCATAAGGAAGCCGCGTCCCAGGAGCAGCTTTTAACCTCTCGGGTTTTTTGGGGGGGGGATATCTGTTCAGCGTAGCCGGGGAACCATGGCCGGGTCGCTCCTATACGCGCTGTGCGTGTGGGTTTCTTTCATCGGTTCTAGCGCGGGGACGGGGTTCGTGTATCAGTTCCCAGGGGTGTCTCTCCAGCGCGCCAAAGCCGAGCAAAGCGTCAGCAAGGGATCGCCGGGCACCGGGTCCCACACCCAACTCAGGTAAGCCCCGCTTCGCCCCGGACGGCTTGGCGAGGGACACCTTCCGAGCGTTGTTGCCTCCGTGGCCGTTGGTGTATTTGATGCTTAGGGGGGCACCCTGCTGGGTTCGGCCTCTTAATGGTCGACCTGTTTGGACGCACTCTGTCTCGCTTTGGCTCGACCGCTTTCCAAGCGCACATCACAGCCAGGTGCCATTACGCAGCGGCAGCGGTGGATCCGCAGCAGGGCTGAGCGATGGCTAAAAAAGGCGTCACATCGCTTCGGTACTGACCGGGGCGATTTTAGCAGGAGAGGTGAAGCAGTCGTCCCGGAAGTCGTTAAAAAAAGAAGAAGCTTAGATCATATTCTTTGTCAGATGCGCGAAAATATCTTCTTCCGGGAGTTGTCCTGAAAAGTAGCCTGTGCCAGACTCTGTTTTCCATCAGTCCCGACGTGACCGACGAGTCCGGTTTGTCTGACGCCGCGTCCGCTGCAGCGCGGCCGTTGCGCCGTGTGTGTGCGTTGTGGTGCAGATTCTGCAGAGACGCGTCGCTCATCGTCTTTTCCCAAATGGGATCGGTCAGTGCAAAATCTTTTTTTTTCTTCTTCTTTCTTTCTGTTTTCTTAGGAACTGGTGTCAGTACACGGTTTCCAGGACGGTGACTTGCCAAGTACACAATGGGACAGAGACCACTGTCCAGAGAGTGTTCCAGGGCTGCCGGTGGCCCGGACCTTGTGCCAAACTCATCAGGTACACATGGAGTCTTCACTACCACTGCTTTTCTCGTCCACCGCCGTGCTTAACACCGAGCTGGTGGCACAACTAGTATTGTGTTACAATTGCCATGCATTCATAGTTACTAGCCAGTAAAGTGTGGCAGCTCTGTGTCTCTGTCTGGGGATATCCATTGGTTTCTGTGTGCTTGTGTCCCTGTCACGACCATGTGTGGTGTATTTCAGCTACAGGACCCTGGTCAGGCCGTCCTATAAAGTGGCCTACAGGCAGATCACTGCGCTGGAGTGGAGGTGCTGCCCGGGCTTTGTTGGAGAAGAGTGTCGTGAGGGTGAGTATCTGCTCCGTCTCCCCCCCCCCACCCCCCTCTGTCTCTCTTTGCTTGACATTTGTTTCTCAAGCAATCAACACAAGAAACCGTTGAAGTGAATGTGGTCTAATTTCGTTGGTTAAACCCCATCTGCGCCTTTTTAGTGGCGCCAAGCAGATTTTCCCACTACACCCCCTTCTAAAAATGTTGATTGTGTGTAGCTCGGTAAGATGCGTAATGACACTACGGTGCAGCGGTAGGCCTCTACAAAAGATTGTAAAAGTTGTGTTGAATTAAGATCTGAAAGCATGTTTCACATTATGTTCTGGAGCACGCACGGCAGTAAAACAACAGTTGAAAGGGATGCTGTGCTCTGTGGTTTTGTACCTGTTCTTTAACAGCAATGTATTCAAGATGTTTTAGTGCCTGGAAGGAACAATAGAGTCACTCTGACTCCCCCCCCCCCCCCCGCTTCTACTTCTTCATCCCTTTGCACGTATCAGATCTGCTCATTCGACCGGCGCAGACAGCACCGAGGCAGTTTGATCGGTCTCAACAAATGTGAAAGAGAAAACTCCGAGACACATTGAATTGAGACGCTTGTAAAAAGGTAGTGTTTGGTGGTGGTGGTGGTGATGGGGGGGGGGGGGGTTGCAGCTGGGGAGTGCTGCTCCTGGATACCACAGACCGCAGACTACCAGCCCAGTAAAGACCATGGGTTTCACCCAGGGGCAAATCCAAACATAGAAAAATCAGTACGAGGGCGGATGGAGTTTAATGTAAGGGTGCCTCGACTCAGTTTGTTCTGTTACACAGTTTATATATATATATATATATATATATATATATATATATATATATATGTACTCACCCACCATGCTAACGAGAAATGCTCTAAGTATGGACGAATGCATAAGGCTGGTAGAAAGGGTTTTAAGGGAACTAGGATGAGCCCTGTGACCCTGGATCTGACTCAGTTCTTTGCAGTACTTGATGGTGATTTCACCAGTGCTGTTACACCCACCAACCCACTCAATTTGTTTGGGAGGTCGAATAGAGCAATTAGCACGTCATTAAAAAAGCTGGCGTGCTTTGTTCCCATATGTCCGTTCCAAGGTTAACAGTTTCCACCAATGATGGAGTTTTGCCTGTTGGTCATAATTAACTTATGATGTCCAATTTTGCAAACTTAGCCATTGTTGCACTTGGACAGCCAGGATTTACCAGGAGTTATGAAAATACGCATGACTACAAATGAAATGGACCGAGGCATTATCATAAAGCTTTTAGAGGGCCATGGTATAGCCTAGCCCACCCGTGTTTGTTCCACATAAAGATTAACACATAGCCATATCCGCAGAGTTGGTAATGCCAGAGATTATGGTTCATTTGAGACCAAAGTGGTTGCAGAAGTGTGAAGGAGTAATCTGGCTGTTTATTTAACCTTTGCTGAAATGTATTTGCACATTCTAATGGGTAGAGCTCAAGGAAAATCGCATCCATATGGAGGGAGAAAAGGCCAGGTTCTACTCAATAAGCAGACCTTACAGACTGAGGGTGATGTCACCAGCAGACTGCCTCACATTCATCCGTATAGCAGGGGTGGAGGGAGACCTGGCGGTGGCTGGAGAGATAGTGTTAGAAGAACAGGGCGGAGGGGGGGGGGGACTGATGTAAATGAAGCAGGACAGGCACGCAAGAAACAAGGTGGTAGACTTGGCAGATAGAGGTAGGATTGTAAGGGGACTACAAAGGCGAATGGAAAGAAAGTGTAGAGAGAGGAGAATCTAATGGGTGCATGGGAGGGAGACCTGCCTTCTCGCAGATGAACGTGTAGGGAGTTTAACTGTGTCCGTCCGTCCGTCCGTCCCAGAGGGTTCCAGCTGCCCCGACAGCAGCAGCAGCAGCAGCAGCAGCAGCAGGCGCTGGCTCTGTGGGAAAGCGGCCCCACCAAAATTAATGAGCGTGACACTCTTCAACCAGGCCTGTGTAACAAACGTGACTATGCTCCGGTCAGGGTTTATAACTGGACACGATTGTGCTGCAGAACTGAGCAACAACTGGTTTCCTCTGGCACGGTTTGACTCGGTGCAGATCAAAATAGAATTTGCCGAGCTTAGACGCCGGGTTCCTCTGTGGACGCTTTCCCCAGTCCAACAACCGGTACGGCACAGATCAAAAACATGGCTACTGTCTTGGTTTTTGGTACCGGGGATGTTGTTTTGTCAATGGCGGCAGCATGGATGTGTGCTTGCTAGACTGTTTCGAGTCACTTATGTGTATATGTGCGCGCATGTGTGTTTGTGCATGGACGTTCGTGTGCTAGCTAGCCTGTGTGTCTGCTCCCGCATGTGTGCGAATCCACACCTTGTGTGTTACCAAATCAATCTGCAGACATAATTCTGCAAACTTCGGGCCAGCTGTTTTATCAGAGGGGATGGAAGACGTTCATGCCCACTGAGGATGACATCAACCCTGGTTTTTGGTTTGATGTGATTCTGGCTCCACTTCAGAGGCCTCAAAAGATCCCCAGAGATCCCACGGGAGGATACATAAATTAGATGAGGGTTGGAGTCAAGTCGGTGTCAGTTGAAGGGATGCCTCTCCTTTCCCCTCTCTCCGCTCCCTGGCCCCGTTTTATCTCATCTAACGGGACACTTCACCGTGGTGCTGTTTTTCGCGTCTTTTATTCCTTTTTGCTGGCGTCATCCATTGTCAGATACCGAAAAGATCCAAGTGAGAGGACTTAGAGCATCGCAGAACATCTGAGAACGACCCCGTGACGTCTCCATTACAGTCAGAGCTTAGTTAGGAATACAGCGCTCTGAAATATGTCGAAACATGCAAAAAAATGACTGCGTTGCTGCAAAGTGTGGATTTTTTTCCCCAAGAGTATGTTTTGTTGACACGCCTAGATGTACAGTATGTGGGGGGTTTTTTCTTTTTCTTTTTTGAGAGCGAGAACGAGACTATCGGTCCGGCTTGTACTGGCGGTGTACCGCGCATCACAAGATTTACAATTAACTTTTAGCGTCATTTTGCTAACACGTGAGGGAACGGAGCACATTGTGGGGAAATGTGTTAGTAATTTCCCCCGCCGTTGGCCCCTGCCCCCTCTCCACTCTGTCACAGCAGCCCCCCCCCCACCCCCACCCCCACCCCCGATGCCTATCTGCATACTGAATAGTATGTGCAGCGGGGATTGTGGGTAATGTCTTTGTACGGGGAGCTTAATCTAACAAGAATTAGGGCCAGGACCTCCCTCGGTGAAACCTGAGGGAAGCAGTGAATTCTGAACTCGACAGCAAAGCTCAGGAAAAGAGGGTTAACCGAGTTTAACGCGGGCTGTACTTGCACAGGTTTTCTTCTCGGCGGAGCCAACTTGGAAATCCAGAAACGGGGGGGGGGGGGGGGGAGTTCGGAATGATAAATTCTAAATGATTAGCGTGTCAGATGTGTTAACATGTTAATACCGCAGCTGCGGAGTTGTTGAAGTTGCAGATTCCCGTCCCCGGCTCGGAGGGACCGCTTAAGACGGCAGTAAGAGAAGTGGGCTCATCTCCAATGTGGTGGGATTATCTAGAAATGTCACCCCATATTATATGACTCATATTCCAGCTTTTATGTTCTCCAGGTCCCCATCTGTCATTGTGTCACCTGTAGTCGGTGCCATCTTTCCTCCCTGCATCTCTTCTCCCTCAATGCAGGTTTCTTCCCATCATCCTCTCTCGTATCCTCCAAGACTTTTACCTTGCTTTTTCTTTGTTATGACTACTGCTGCTGGGCTCTCGGTACTCTGTAGCCTTTACGCCTTTCCACTTATCTCACTCCCTACCTCCATCAGACCTCCCTCTCTTCTCTCCTTGGAGTAAAGCGATAAAACAGAGCCATATCCCACATATGCTGTTTTACACCACAGCCGTTACAGTGTGAGGGGCATGACTGATGTCTCTGTAACATCCCTGGTTGTGCTAAAATTTAGGTCAGATTGTAACCTTTGACCTCATGGCAGCAGTGGGATAGCTCAGCTGTTCCAGGTTTTGGTTTGATGTGGGTGATGGATGGCGCTCTGTCCATTTCCCCCCTTTGCTTTTTCTGTCTTTCACCGGCAACTCATTGGTCTTGCTGCGTCTTTTGCTCGTTTGTCCCTCGATCCTCCTGTCTGCTCGCTCTCAGCCCGTCTCTCCGTTGGTCAAAGGTCACCTGTGGCTGTCGGAGCAGTCAGCAATTTTCTGCTGTCTTCCATCAACTAGCCCGGAAATTCAGTCTGCCCACCTCCCTGTGTGCAAAACCTCTGTCTGCCGGTGTTTTTTTGCCTTTCCGTCTGTCTCTGTCTACCTGTCTGCGGGTCCAGCTGTGTGTCTAGCTTTGTCTGTGTGTCTCCCTCATAGCCTCACAGTCTTTCCTCGCTTTTCGCTTTTCCAATTCTCTCGACTTCACTCGACACCGCTGCAAAATCGCTTTAACCTCCGAAATCCTTTATCTAATTTCAGCGAGTCATCAAGCATCCCTTCGTTGCACGATGATGACTGCATGTCTGCGTGCTGGGAAGGCCATCCATCTCTCAGTTGACCGTTGTGTTGCTAGCGTCTTAGCCCTGAGCTGCTTGTTGCCTTGGCTGAAGTGCCGGGCCGCGCGTAGTGACAGGATGGTTGGACGCATTCTGAGTGCATGAGAATATGACAGTTAAATTAGGGTCATTCTCAGCATGAGAAAGCCTTATTGTCTCATTGTATTATGTCTATGTCTGCTGAGAAGTAGCTTTTGGCAAGAAGGGGAGGAATAACTCTCCCTCATTGTGGTTTTCAAATTAATGCTTTGTTCAATCACTATAGCTTTGTTCATGTGAACTGAAGGGTTGGGGTTTTTTGGGGGGGGACTCACATTATTTTCTAAGTGCTCCTTACTATATTTATTCTAAGTGTTCGTTCAAAGTGTCCCCCTCTGTTGATGATGTGCATACGCTATGTTGCCCTGGTGCACAGGTCTCCGACATTGATTCCTTTATTGATCCCCTGCAATCAGATTATCCTTTCACCTCTTCAGTTGTCGTGCACGTGAGCTCGAATGACATCTAGCTGCAAGTTAGTTAAGCTCCAGGACGATTTCAAGGCCCCTATTAACAAAATCCCAAAATCAGACAAACGTTTTTTTTTTTTTATCATCTTTAGTCATTTTCCCAAATTCAGCCCCATGCAACTGCTACACATTTGGCTGAAAAGCTACCGTCATGGTCAGGGTATCCTTTATGTGGACAGTTTTTCCACCTTTCTGGGTGGAGCCCACCTGTTTAGGAAGGATGGGGTTCACCCAAATAGGTCTGGTTCTCATCTGTTCTCCTTAAATATGACCCTTACTCTGCAGTCCTGTAAGTCACTCCCCCAGCTGCCTGATGTTTGCTGAGCCTGAGCCAAGGTATCCCCTTCCTAATCTGTTCCTGGGGGTCTCTGTTATTCCTGTAATATTAAATCATAGACCCTCTTTCAGTTCTTCAAAGAAGGTAGCTCGCAGGAACCTAAATGATCTAGTTGTGGTTCAAACTGCATACCAGGTTGCTTCAGCCCTTGCTCATGACTAATCATTATCTGTACCATCAGTACTGTACTACCAAATATTATTATAATTATTACCAAATGTAGCCTATGGGATATACGATCCCTGTTCAACAAGACTTTAGTCTTAATTATTTTATCTCTTTTGCTGTATTTTATGTTTATAACGGAGACGTGGGCTGACGGAGAATTTATTTTTCTAAACAAATCCAGATACGCAGGATAGGGTGGGACTGTTGCTGTTGTCGACAACAAAAATATTACATTGGGAACTGTGGAACTGGTGATTTCAAGTCCCTAAGAATGGCATCTATTCCCTATTTTGAGCTTTTTGTTTTCTGTGGGTTGTTCTACCATCCTCAAAAACCGAATTATGTTTTATTTCTGGCTTGTCTGTTCTGCTTTTTTTGTGATCACAAAATATGATATGAATATTTTGATATACCCACAGCTCTGACGCTCATTTCAAACGCGATTTTCTGGATATTCTTGAATCTTTTGATTGGTTCCAGTGCATATTTGGTCTCACACACCATCATATTTACTTTACACTCTTGATCTGGTGATAACCTTTGGTTTTTGTTCTAATCTGGACCCAACGCCTAATTTGGACCCAAAAGCAGTTGCATGCTGGTTTCTAACCTTCCATTTCAGTATATGTTTTACAGAAAATCATTTATTCTGAGCTGACAGAATTCTTTTTAAGTAACCATTCCCTCTCAAAAAATGTCTATCTGTTTAGTCAGTCATGGTAGCTCTGATAGTGCCTTGCTTAAAATGTCAGATCATATGCATATAAACTCTGACAAAAATGATTTCAACATTTTAGTTCTGTTTGTCTCTCTGCTGCTTTCAATACAATAGATCATACTATTACTACTAATAGACCATCTCATCAACTTGGGTGGGACTGAAACGGACTGTGTTGGACTAAGTTTATGCTTTATTTTACAAATACAGACTTTGCAGTAGCTATTGATGATTCTGTTTCTAGCCCTGCCCCAAGTTCAGGCGGGATCCAACAGGGCTCTATCGTTGTCCCTGTCTTGTTCTCTTGATATAGTACGTTGCCAGTTGGACAGGTCATTAACAGAAGCAACATATCATTTTACAGTTATGTGAATGATACACGGGTCTAACTTGCCATTGCCACCAACAAACTCTCCTCCATCAATACACTCACATAGACTGCTTGTCTGACATCAAGGTCTGGATGTCAAATAATGTTCTGAAAGTAAAAAAACAATATAGAAATTGATTTTTTTTTTTGCGCTTTAGTAAAGAGATAATATGCTATGGCAGTGATGGCGCCTGAAGGACAGCGTTGTAATCAGCAGGCAAGAAATTGGGTGTTGCTTTTTACTCTGACCTCAGTTTTTCCTTTCGTTTTAACTTTTTGACCAAATCTGTATTTCAGAAGAATAATCACCAAATTTAGATCTTTTTTTTGCCTCATTTGATGCTGAAAAACTCATACATGCCTTTGTCTCAAACAAACTAGATTAACACAACTTTCTTTTCTCTTGGCTCCTTTAGAAATCACTAGACCAATTACAAGTTTTTCAAAACGCTGCATCACACATTCTTACTAGAACCAACAAAAGAAATCACATTAGTATTCTGATTCTGATTCTGATTACTCCAGCATTGGCCTCACTGGGTTATGGGTTGCCAGTATAGGGCAGAATTTAAGATTTTACTGATTACTTTTAAGGCACATATGGGTCTGGCTCCCGATTAAATCTCTGATCTTTTAACCCCCTATGAGCCAGTGTGTGGCCTGAGATCCTTGGATCTGACCCTCCTTGCTGTGGCAGAGTCTAGACTTAAAACTGAAAGCGAAAGGGTCTTTGCTGTCAGGGCTCCTCTGCTGCCTGAAGAGCTCAGGCTAGCCCCCTCTTCAGCTTCCCTTTAAATCACTTCTGAAAAGTCATATATACATATATTGGTTTCAGTTTATTCTGTTTTTTGAAAAACTTGAAAATATGACTTAGGCCATTATTTTAAGAAGGTGACGATATACACTACCGTTCAAAAGTTTGGGATCACCCAAACAATTTTGTGTTTTCCATGAAAAGTCACACTTATTCACCACCATATGTTGTGAAATGAATAGAAAATAGAGTCAAGACATTGACAAGGTTAGAAATAATGATTTGTATTTGAAATAAGATTTTTTTTACATCAAACTTTGCTTTCGTCAAAGAATCCTCCATTTGCAGCAATTACAGCATTGCAGACCTTTGGCATTCTAGCTGTTAATTTGTTGAGGTAATCTGGAGAAATTGCACCCCACGCTTCCAGAAGCAGCTCCCACAAGTTGGATTGGTTGGATGGGCACTTCTTGCGTACCATACGGTCAAGCTGCTCCCACAACAGCTCAATGGGTTTAAGATCTGGTGACTGCGCTGGCCACTCCATTACCGATAGAATACCAGCTGCCTGCTTCTGCTCTAAATAGTTCTTGCACAATTTGGAGGTGTGTTTAGGGTCATTGTCCTGTTGTAGGATGAAATTGGCTCCAATCAAGCGCTGTCCACTGGGTATGGCATGGCGTTGCAAAATGGAGTGATAGCCTTCCTTATTCAGAATCCCTTTTACCCTGTACAAATCTCCCACCTTACCAGCACCAAAGCAACCCCAGACCATCACATTACCTCCACCATGCTTAACAGATGGCGTCAGGCATTCTTCCAGCATCTTTTCATTTGTTCTGCGTCTCACAAACGTTCTTCTTTGTGATCCAAACACCCCAAACTTGGATTCATCCGTCCACAACACTTTTTTCCAGTCTTCCTCTGTCCAATGTCTGTGTTCTTTTGCCCATCTTAATCTTTTTCTTTTATTGGTCAGTCTCAGATATGGCTTTTTCTTTGCCACTCTGCCCTGAAGCCCAGAATCCCGCAGCCGCCTCTTCACTGTAGATGTTGACACTGGTGTTTTGCGGGTACTATTTAATGAAGATGCCAGTTGGGGACCTGTGAGGCATCTGTTTCTCAAACTAGAGACTCTAATGTACTTATCTTCTTGCTCAGTTGTGCAACGCGGCCTCCCACTTCTTTTTCTACTCTGGTTAGAGCCTGTTTGTGCTGTCCTCTGAAGGGAGTAGTACACACCGGTGTAGGAAATCTTCAATTTCTTAGCAATTTCTCGCATGGAATAGCCTTCATTTCTAAGAACAAGAATAGACTGTCGAGTTTCAGATGAAAGTTCTCTTTTTCTGGCCATTTTGAGCGTTTAATTGACCCCACAAATGTGATGCTCCAGAAACTCAATCTGCTCAAAGGAAGGTCAGTTTTGTAGCTTCTGTACCGAGCTAAACTGTTTTCAGATGTGTGAACATGATTGCACAAGGGTTTTCTAATCATCAATTAGCCTTCTGAGCCAATGAGCAAACACATTGTACCATTAGAACACTGGAGTGATAGTTGCTTGAAATGGGCCTCTATACACCTATGTAGATATTGCACCAAAAACCAGACATTTGCAGCTAGAATAGTCATTTACCACATTAGCAATGTATAGAGTGTATTTCTTTAAAGTTAAGACTAGTTTAAAGTTATCTTCATTGAACAGTACAGTGCTTTTCCTTCAAAAATATGGACATTTCAATGTGATCCCAAACTTTTGAACGGTAGTGTATATAGTGGGGTTTTTTCAGAACCATCAATGGTGTTGATAGAAGTGCTCAACAACTGAGGAGAGGAATATTAAGATAGATGTAGAAAAAAAAACTTTAATGCATGTCAGTACAAGCTAGTTTCGTATTAAAGTTTTTTCGTACATCTATCTTAATGTGTGTGTGTGTGTGTGTGTGTGTGTGTGTGTGTGTGTGTGTGTGTGTGTGTGTGTGTGTGTGTGTGTGTGTGTGTGTGTGTGTGTATGTAACCCATATGACATATAGGGCTACTAAGTCATTGATTTAGAGGTGTAGTGACGTGCCGCTCCTTAAGGGGCGCACTATGCAACTCGCCAGGGTAGACGCTGCTACACGCAGTCATTTCTTTTTGTGAACATCCTGGAAAATTGTTCTCTTGAACCGACGACTGAATTTATTATACATAGCCTCAGAAAGCTAGAGTATTGACATTTTTTGATTCAGAAAAGTGTTATGTGTAATCAGAATCTCACCTTTGAGCTTACGAGACGAAGGTCTGTCGAGTTTTAAGTATTGGGACCTCCGGTGAGTAAAGCAGGTTTTGTGCTAGCTAGCTTATTGCTAACCACGGAAGGGGAAAGACAACGCTGGGTCATCATATAGCTGTTAAGATACTCTTCATAAAACCAGTCGGGGTTATAAGACTGTCTAATGTGTGAATAGCCTGTACTTTGGTACGTATTGTGTCGTTGTTATGTGAATGTTAATGTTTAGAACTCACTTTGGTGCGTACTGTATCATTGTGTCATGTTGAATGTTCTAGAAGATGGCTCACGCCAATAGTTAGCTAGTGCTAAGCGCTAGCTTAGTCAGTGAAGCATTGGGGAATTGTGTAGCATTAAAGATGCGTGGCACTTACCCTGTTGATGTTAAAGCCATTCGGTTTAAGTGGTCAGCGCACTTAAATGGTTTGTATTGAGGCTACACCGTGATTGCACTGATTTTGTGTAACAGAATTATATCTATACTATATGTGTAGTGATTAAGTACAATTCATATACATGTTAATGGAAAGCATATTGTAAGATGTTCTGAATGAAAAGAAGTTAATGAGATCTCATGTTAGGAACAGATATAGAATGAAATACTTACTGTTCTGCACTATTTGTGTAGATTGGGTTTTTTTAAACTACCAGATTGAATTTGGAAGATTGTGATGGCGAGCCCAGCCCAGTGAGACTGTGGACGATCATAGAAGCGGTGGCCTTCTGTACGATCTGTCCCAGGAAACGTCTGACAAGCCTGAATCATTCATCCAGACGCCAGATAAGAACTCATACACACTAGCCTATTTCCTCTACCAGGGTAGAAATAGTCATCTTTGAAGTATATTCAATACACTCACGGATCAGGAACTGAACTCTTGGACCAACACATACACTCAAGGACAAGGAACTGAATTTTTCTTTCATCTCAAACTGCTAACACTCATTGAGGGTTGTGATTTGAACCAGGTTTTCTTCGGCTTATTATTTTATTTACTTTAAAGAGCTCTATTTTGTTTTATTTCAACTCTTTTATGTAAAAGTAAGCGTTGTGTATATTTTGCTGCTGTGAGGCAATAAAATTGTCAACTGTTCAACTACACATCAACTCCGCTCGTGAGTTAGTCAAGGCAAACCCCTCACCGAACCTAGTTAGATGTTAGCACCTTTACTGCTACCCCTAGTTTGCACTGGAGGCGCTATATATATATATATATATGTGTGTGTGTGTGTATATAATGAATACATAAATAAATTAATGCTATTAAAGCATTCAAAATCCTTAGTTTAGCAGGCTGTTATGTCCTGGCGTGTCATCTGGTGTAATGATGAAAAATACCAAATGGTCCTGCTCTGGGCTACTGGGCAATCTGGTTTGTGAAAAAATGCTTTTAGCTCTGTCCACCCATTGCTACTATTCCAACCCAACCACCGCAGTCAATGTGGGAGTGGGATTTAATGAGTGAGACTGAATGTGGCTGTGCCCGTGCATGCATGAGCATGCACTGGTGTATGCTTGTGTGTGTGCATGTGTGTGTGTGTGTGTGTGTGTGTTAAGCGGGGAGAGAGAGAATCTGTGCCAGCTGCTCTCCATGCAAGCAAAAGCTGACCACTTGATGGCCTGGGCAGGCACACAGCAGGCTTCTGGGATGCAGCCAGTTCTGGGAAACTGCCTGTGGACTACACACACACACACACACACACACACACATTTGTTTTTCTATACTGGTGAGGATCTTCATTGACTACGTTCAGCCCTTAGCCCTTAATCCTAACCTGAACCATGGAAACTACATGGCTAATCTTAACCTTTACCTTAACTTTAACCTGATCCTAATTCTAACCTACGATCTAAACCCAAGTTCTAACCATAAAATAGACCCCTGAAGAATCTAGGACTGGCCAAAATGTCCTCACTCTTATGTTTAAAAACTCAAATTGGTCCTCACAAATATTGTTGAATAAGAAACACACACACACATACACACACACACACACACACACACACACACTAATATACGAACACTGAATAATGGCGTCTCCTGATACTTGTATTATCTTTCCATACGGAATGACTGAACATCTTGATAGTCTCACTCACAAACCATGACACTCCACAGGCGGAGTGCTGGTTTCGCCAACGCGGATGATTAAGCGCATAAATCTTTGACAGCCGCAGTACCTATGAGCCACAAGGCAAGGTACAGCTCTGGTCCAAATAAGAACTCGGTGTTTTTGTTCTAAATTGGAACGTTCCTCCGGTCTGGGAGCCTCTTGGCTCACAAGGGTTCCGGAATGTCAGCTGTCAGTTCCACAGATGTAACCCACCCACATTGCGGTCGTAGTGCGGATGCCCAGGAACAGGAACAACTGGCACTCATAAACGCCTAACACAACAGCAGAAATGAGCCACTCCACTGCTTCGGTCAGCCGTAATCATGGTGTCTGACCAGGATTCCAACGCTAGCCACTGAGGTTTGCTGCCTTTCTACATCATTGAAATAGGATGGGGTGCATGTGTGGCTGTGTGGTGTGTGTGTTTGTGTGCACACTGGGTTGTGTTCCTCTCCTTGTCTGGGTGTGGTATTCCAACGCTCATCAGTCTAGCCAGAAACACAGTGACAAGCGGAAGCAACAATCAACAGCTCGGCCCAAAACACATTCCTCAGAATTCATCTACCCAAACAGTGCTGTTTAACTCGCTTATCTGAGACCACAATGACCCGCATGGGCTGCCTGCTTTGGCTGGCTGCACCGAGATGTCTTTAATGAGGCCTCTTGTATTGGATAGAGGAATTGAACACACTGCCGTGTCTTTCTTAATGAGCACGCTCAGAACTTCAAAGCCCCACGCAACTCGGCTCCAGCGCCGGGGCGAGCACGGACCACATAGTGTGAGGGGAATCGGGGAAAAATAGCGGCTATGCATTCTTAATTGTGCTCCTTGGGCCTGGAAGTAGAGGTTAGGTGCGCCCTTAGCTCTAATGAGCTAACTCGTCCAATCCCACATGTCTACCTCGGCGAAGGTCTGGGCTGATTCTGGGAACAGGGAATTTCACATATTATGTCATAAACACGGACCACAGGAAAACACCAGGGCTGAGGCGACGCACCATAAAAAATGTGGACCGAAGGAAAACTGCAGTGTTTTCTAGAGAGGACAAAGCGGAATTTCCGTTTTTGGAATTGGAACTTAATTACCCCGGGGGTGGGAAGCCAAACTTCCGTCGTGTGAGAGCTGATGGGATGACAGTCTATAGGGACTGTTTGGATCCCTAATTACACCACAGCAACATCAAGAGGCGGTTCCTTTTCTTGGAATGTTTTCAGCTCTTGGGAAAGGTTCAGAATTGTGTTGTCCCTGCTGGCAAGCCAAATAAACATTAAAAAAAAATGTATATATATAAACTTTTTTTTCCGATCCGGGGGATGAGAAATTGCCGTATCTGCAAAAAGGTCCGCGAAGCTTACGACCTCTTCTATCGCAACCAGTATTTCTGACAACATGCAGCAGTCTTACTCTTTATCTTGGGAACATAAAGGGCAAATGCAAAGGTGAAAGACAATTTGTTTGACACAAGGGGCCAGAGACGGAACCGTCCGGTTATAAATAACACAGTTATAAACATGTCAGGTAGCTGGAGGATCTCCAGCGCAATTACATGGACAGAACTTCCATGGGCTGGAAACCAAGCTGACATTATTCATACGTTTTAATTACCTCTGAAAAGTCTAATGATGCATGGCGAGGGATAAGTAAATAGACCCCCCCCCCAGGCCAGTAACGATACTTAGTTCTATGTCAGATTCCTCCCAGACAAACCACAGGATGTGTGAGATTACATCTCTCCAAAGATGCGATTTTTCTTTATTTTGTCATTGAAATTTTTATTGAATTTTTCAAAAAGAAGAGTAATAGGAAGGCTAGTGGTGGTACACTGTTTCAACAAACTTCACCCCTTCGGGGTCCTGACTTCCTTAGACATGGGATGAAAAAAAGGGAAAAAAAGAAGTAAAATATAAAATAAGTTGAAACAAGTACGTATAGTATAGTATATGGTGGTAAGAAACTCAGTCTGTGATGAGAAGCAAAGGGAGCATGCCACAGCCACCGAGGGTTCTTGGTTATTCTTGAGATCCAAGCAAGACCTCCATCAGGCTTTATATGAGTCCAAAAAAGACCTCAAGGGGTCGTCCCATCTTCCATGTTGCCTTGTATCCTGTTGAGCATAGACTCGTAGGATGCAGTCTCAACCATTGCATTTCCCCAATCTTTCAGATCTGGACACTGAGCTATTTTCCAGTGTCTCCAGATAATTCTGGGAAGTTGTGACCAAACCCACCATAGTAACAATAAAAAAAAAACACCTGAGGAGTCAGGGGGATTACAGAGCCAGACCAGCTACTCGGGACCTCCACCACTTCAACCCAGAGTGGCTCCACTCATGTACATTCCCATGTACCATGTAAGACAGTTCCCACCTCCGTTTCACGGAGAACCAATTTTTCATTGAAAAGTTGCTCAGGAGAATGAAGCGACTACATGCATACATACTAGGATTACAAACAATAAAAATAAATAGATAAAATGAGGGCATATTTCATCTCATGACCATGCCGACCCCCAGTAATGAATCATCTTTACCCTTTTCGTGTGATTTACGGTATAGGACAGAGCAGACATTTTGGCAGGGCTTTAAGTCAGACTACGGGCACAGACTGCCGAGAAAGTGGGTGTTCTGCATTAGACCTGGACATAGATCATAGACATTTCTCTCTCTTTCTCTCTCTCACTCTCTCCCTCCCTCTCTCTCTCTCTCTCTCTCACTCGCTCTCTCTCTCTCTCTCTCTCTCTCTCTCTCTCTCTCTCTCTCTCTCTCACACATAGACATACACATACACATACACACACACACACAAATGTAAACCACAAAACCTAACCATGACGCACAAAACTGGGGACTGATTTTTATAGGCACTACTGAAGTGTATTTGTACGTGTGAGGAAGGAAGGATGATGTGTTGAAACATCTCATGGGACCGTCTTAAGAGTGACTGTCACATTCCCAAGATACACAGAGAAGTGTGTGTGTGTGTGTGTGTGTGTGTGTGTGTGTGTGTGTGTGTGTGTACCAGTTTTTCCTGTCCTCATGGGGACCAAATGGCCCCATTACAACAGGAAAATCCTGAAACCACCTACCCTGTGGGGACATTTTGTGGGTCCCCATGAGGAAAAGGGTCTATTTTAGGGTTAGGACTTGGGTTTAGGGTTCGGCTTAGAGTTAGGTTAAGGTTAGGGTAAGGGTTAAGGTCAGGCATGTAGTTATGGTGGTTAAGGTTAGGATTAAGGGCTAGGGAATGAATATAGTGAGGGGTCCCCACGTGTGTGTGTGTGTGTGTGTGTGTGTGTGTGTGTGTGTGTGTGTGTGTGTGTGTGTGTGTGTGTGTGTGTGTGTGTGTGTGAGAAAAGTACAGAGGAAAGAATGAATGAAAAGTGACAATAATATTTAATCTGTCTTGGTGAGTAACATGATTTAAAGAGACATCCTTAAGTACAGTCCTGGATATTGTCTTGTGTTCATTGAGTTTGTGTCTTTTGGCTTGACCTTCCCTTTATGATAGATAGATAGAGAGACAGAGAGAGAGAGAGAGAGAGAGAGAGCAGGTAATGCCAGCAGGGGAAAAGAAGGCAGAAATGAAAAAAAAAAGAAGAAAAAGAGAGAAATTGAAAGAGAGATGGGGGGAGTAGTGTTGTTAGGGTGGATGTAAACTGTAATCTTGACTCATCTTTGTCCCTCTTGTTTCTCTGTCGCACTTTTCCACTCTTATCTATTTTATTCTCTCTTTCTTCTCCTGTCTCTTTCCTTCTACAGAGTGCATGAACTGCACGGGTTTCACCGCCATGAACAGCAGACTTGATGTCCTTGAATCCAAGGTAAAGACAAGTCCCCTGTACCACAGTCCAAGTATGCATATATGCTGTGATGAGCCGATCCCACACAGGCCTCCAGCAGCTCCACTGAGCAGCAGTCTGGGAGGAACTGAGGGACCATCGCTTGGCCTGTTCAACAGCACATCCATCAGTGAACAGGGTACCATATTTGGTTGTACACAGATCTACCTGAACTCTCTCGTTCCAGATCAAGCTGCTAGCAGGGCCAGGATCCAACCTGCGACCAGCCACTGGTTTTTCAGAGGGCTCCTCGCACAACGAGGTAGACACACCCCAGCCTACTCCTATTGGACCTCCATCGTACCTGCCGTCAGGTGAACATCTCAAAAACAAACACCACTCAAATGAATCAATGTCAAATAAATCCAGCCATTTTGTATATACTGTACTGCACATTGTGTGTATACTGGTGCACTCTGTCATGTCCATCTACCTCAGGCATGTGTGTAAGTAACCTGCTAACATCTGTTTCAGCATCTCTGATATATTCTCTGCACCGTTGCACCATATCACCTCTTATTTCACCTGTATAAGTCAATCCTTGTGTATATATCTGAAGATTGTTGTGTTGTAGTGTTGTTATTCTATGTTAAGTACACTGAGAGAGCCACGAAACCGGAGTCAGACTCCATGTACAGTGGCTTGCAAAAGTATTCATACCCCTTGAACTTTTTTACATTTTGTCACGTTACGACCACAAACATAAATATGTTTTATTGGAATTTTATGTGAAAGACCAACACAAAGTGGTACACAATTGTGAAGTACAAAGAAAATTATACATGATTAAAAAAATTTTTTTGCAAATAAAAAACTGAAAAGTGCGGTGTGCAAAAGTATTCAGCCCCCTTTTCTCTTAGTGCAACCAATTGCCTTCAGAAGTTGCCTGATGATTGCTGAATGATCGAATGTTGACCTAATGACTAAATAGAGTCAACCTGTGTAATCTAATCTCAGTACAAATACAGCTGTTCTGTGACGGCCTCAGAGGTTTGTTAAGAGAATATTGGGGAGCAAACAGCATCATGAAGTCCAAGGAACACACCAGACAGGTCAGGGATAAAGTTGTGGAGAAGTTTAAAGCAGGGTTAGGCTATAAAAAGATTTCCCAAGCTTTGAACATCTCACGGAGCACTGTTCAATCCATCATCCGGAAATGGAAAGAGTATGGCACAACTGCAAACCTACCAAGACACGGCCGTCCACCTAAACTTACAGGCCGAACAAGGAGAGCACTGATCAGAGATGCAGCCAAGAGGCCCATGGTGACTCTGGACGAACTGCAGAGATCCACAGCTCAGCTGGGGGAATCTGTCCACAGGACAACTATTGGTCGTGCACTGCACAAATCTGGCCTTTATGGAAGAGTGGCAAGAAGAAAGCCATTGTTAAAAGAAAACCATAAGAAGTCCCGTTTGCAGTTTGCCAGAAGCCATGTGGGGGACACAGCAAACATGTGGAAGAAGGTGCTCTGGTCAGATGAGACCAAAATTGAACTTTTTGGCCTAAAAGCAAAACACTATGTGTGGCGGAAAATTAACACTGCACATCACCCTGAACACACCATCCCCACTGTCAAACATGGTGGTGGCAGCATCATGCTCTGGGGGTGCTTCTCTTCAGCAGGGACAGGGAAGATGGTCAGAGTTGATGGGAAGATGGATGGAGCCAAATACAGGGCAATCTTGGAAGAAAACCTGTTGGAGTCTGCAAAAGACTTGAGACTGGGGCGGAGGTTCACCTTCCAGCAGGACAACGACCCTAAACATAAAGCCAGGGCTTCAATGGAATGATTTAAAACAAAACATATTCATGTGTTAGAATGGCCCAGTCAAAGTCCAGACCTAAATCCAATTGAGAATCTGTGGCAAGATCTGACAACTGCCGTTCACAAACGCTCTCCATCTAATCTGACTGAGCTTGAGCTGTTTTGCAAAGAAGAATGGGCAAAAATTTCAGTCTCTAGATGTGCAAACCTGGTAGAGACATACCCCAAAAGACTTGCAGCTGTAATTGCGGCAAAAGGCGGTTCCACAAACTATTGACTCAGGGGGGCTGAATACTTTTGCACACCGCACTTTTCAGTTTTTTATTTGTAAATTTTTTTTTAAATCATGTATAATTTTCTTTGTACTTCACAATTGTGTGCCACTTTGTGTTGGTCTTTCACATAAAATTCCAATAAAATTTATTTATGTTTGTGGTCGAAACGTGACAAAATGTGGAAACGTTCAAGGGGCATGAATACTTTTGCAAGCCACTGTATGTACAAGCCTACATGGCCAATAAACATGATTCTCTTGATACTCTCCCTGAGGATCAAGTCCACTTGAAGAGGAGCACAATTTCTTCTCCGTTAAGATACAACTCCTCCTCATATGTATTTCCAAATAACCAACCAGACATATGTATTCAGAGATGACTAACGCCACACTCAGCGACGTTGTTTGTACTTTTTTGATCGTTTCAGTTGAGAGGGGTCCTCCAGGACCTGTTGGACCACCAGGGCTTCCTGGTTCGGCTGGACAACCAGGAGTGGCTGGGAGAGCCGGACTGCCTGGACCAATAGGTGAAGTACAGACATGTCTAAGGTTTAAGGGATCATTGGGAATTGTATGGCCAGCATGCAAGGAACTCGCAGGGAGCAAATAATAAATCAATAAACAACCACTAGACCCAACTGAGGAAACACACCTGAGTACACATATAATGATATCACTGTCCCAGTATGTTGAATATTTTCTGTCAATGCCCAGGACCAAAGGGGGAGAGGGGCTTTCCAGGAGAATCTGGTCTTCCTGGACCTCCTGGTCCACCAGGCCCTCCAGGGCCCAGTTTCCATTCAGCCCGGGTGAGAGGTGATGTGTTTGGGATCGACGAGCAAGGTAAGTGGACCATCCAGTCCCAAGTCGCTCGTATTTTTCCAAAATATGCATCAGATCGTCCTGATCCCAGACAAGCCCAAACGAGAGCATAATAGAAATGGAGTATATACGCTGACCCGGGGATGCTGACCCGAGCGTGCATTTAAAACAACTCAAGCATTCAGTTTTGGAATGGTTTGGAAAGATGCCAAAACCACAGGCCCATTTTTATGATTCGTTTCTAAGATGACTCAACTTCTTCGCCCGTTTCAGACATCTACCATCTCCATCTTATGCATATGATTAGCCCATTGTTCCCTGGTCCCAATGCAATCATCTTGTCAGCCGTAACAGGAGCCCTCGCCAAATGGCTTTTTGTGTCTGGAGAATGGGTTTAGAGGGGCACAGGTGGAAGCGCATAAACCACAACATAGCTATTACTACACTTTTAAGTGAGGAATGTCTACATTTCAATGAGAGAAAAAAAGGAATTACCATCAGAGGACATATTATTTTTTTTCCTAACTGTATTACTCGGAAAAGAGCTGGCATGGTAAAAGGACCGCGTTTATATGGCGCTTTTTTAACCTACCGACCAGTCAGAGCGCTTTACAGTATACGCCTCACCTTCACCCAGTCACACACACGTTCATGCACTGATGGCGGCGGCTGCCATGCAAGGCACCAACCTGCTCACCAGGAGCAGTTGGGGGTTTCGGTTTCTCGCTCAAGGACACTTGGACACGCTCTCTGGAGGCGCCGGGGATCGAACCAGCGACCTTCCGATTACTAGACGACCCGCTGTACTTCCTGAGCCATGCCGCCTCAGGTTGTAAGTTAGTTAATTGTTTCCTGGTGTTACGTCATCGGTGTAGGTCACCTGCACTGTAGCCTAATTTCTCAAGTCGTCTCCAATAACGGAGTTGAATCTCATTGTTTATAACCCAAAACTATCTAAATATTCTGAAAGTGTCGGAGCAAATTCAAGTGTTTTCTCTACCAAGCAACTCATTTTCATGCATCTCATCCAATGCAGTATATGTTCGTGTCTTACACTTCTCTACACTTTAAAATATCTGTAAATGTGACGCTACTTGAGGAATGGTAGTTATACGATTAATCAATATCAGCTGTATGCTCTATTCACCACCAGGTGGCAGTATATGCCCATACCAGAACGATTACCTCATGAGTCCTGCTGGCTCTGATTTGGCTGCTGGCTCTGGCTGCTTCTCTGAGCCTGGGACTTTGTCTGCGGGTCTGGAACTATGTAGATCTGGGTCTGTGGGACTATGTTAGCTGATGGGGCCAACTGGCTGTAAATCAGGCCTAATTTGTAAGCTGTCAGCACAGCAGTCTGCATTGGGGGACTGGCTGAGGCCCAGGGCCAAAATAGGCTGGTTATGAACAGGGAGGAGATAGTCTGCCACTCATATGGACTTTCCCGGGGAGGAATCCAGGCAGGAGGAAAGTGTAACATTAGAAAATTAGTTCCAGAGGGAATTCTGCCTCTTCCAGACCCGTTTTGTAGGCTGAGGCCGTGATGTAGTAGTGCCGTGTCAATGCGGGGCCTGACCGACTCGAGAGTTTATGCTCGAGTGGATGGGAAGGGGGGCTTTAATGCACAAAACAGTCACGTAAAACGCCTCGAAGTAAAACTCTCACCTCTGTAATCCCCTGGATCAATTTATGCACCAACATAAACCGATGATATTCCGTAGCCGAGTTCAAACCGCGGAACGTCTTCTTCGGTTTAAGGGAACAGTTGTTCCTGTCCGTCAGCCCAACACACCAGATTTAATCCCTGCCACTGTCTGCCCCTAGTCTGACTGTTCATGTCTGACCTCTGACCTGAGTCCGAGGTAGAGCCTTTGTTTACTGTGACGGAGAGAGGAAATAATCCTGACTGCTTTATTACATCCAAGCAACAGACAGAGAAGAGCTCCTTTTCAAAAGTGTCGTGCGAGGGTGTCCGGGTGGCGTAGCGGTCTATTCCGTTACCTACCAACATGGGGATCGTCTGTTCAAATCCCCGTGTTACCTCCGGCTTGGTCGGGTGTCCCTACAGACACAGTTGGTCATGTCTGTGGGTGGGAAGCCGGATGTGGGCATGTGTCCTGGTTACTGCACTAGTGCCTCCTCTACTCTGGTCGGTTGGGGCGCCTGTTCGGGGGGGGGGGCTCTCACGCACTACGTCCCCCTGGGGAAACTCCTCACTGTCAGGTGAAACTCCTCACTGTTAGGTGAAAAGAAGCGGCTGGCAACTCCACATGTATCGGAGGAGGCATGTGGTAGTCTGCAGCCCTCCCCAGATCGGCAGAGGGGGTGGAGCAGCGACCGGGAGGGCTCGGATGAGTGGGGTATAATTGGCCAACTACAACTGGGGAGAAAAAGGGGGGAAAATCCACAAAAAAATTGTGTATGTGTGCGTGTGTGTGTGGACATGTCAATCAGATATGCCAAATCTAACGAGTGAGATAATAATGAGATAATGAGATACCCATCCTTTAAAATGTGCAGTGTGGTGTAGGTTATATTCACAGCAAACCTCCCAGTGACACACCTATTTCATATATGTTTATTTCATATGTGTGTACAATGGCTGAAGTGTCTTTTTTTAAGACGAGTGTGCACATCATCACACACACACACACACACACACACACACACACACATATATATATATATATATACATATCGACCCATAGACCTATCATATATATATATATATAGACCCATAGACCCATTATATATATATATATATATATATATATATATATATGACCACTAATTTTTGTTTTGCAGAGATGGTGGAAACTTAAAATAAGCAACAGATGGATATAAACGGTGTATAGTTTTGATTCTGCTTCTCATCTGTGTTTCTACTTTTCTCATTATTTGGTCACGCGAAGTTCAAAGGAAACTTGTTTTTTAAGTTTTTGTTTGCTCGCTCCTCAGAGGACACCTCCCGCCGCTCAGCTCTTCCTGTTCCCGAGATCGTTCCAGGTCCCCCTGGTCCGTTAGGTCCAGCGGGCCCGGCAGGTAACGTCTACACACCGTTTTTCTATTCAGTGTACCGGACATTTCGTAAAGCCGGGTCTGGAAAACGTGCCTCAAGATATAACCCTAACCACAGGTTATGAAAAAAGTGTTTCCCTTCATTAATCACCCCCCCCCCCATCTTGTGGGTGATCTTTATGATATTACAGGCCCTCCGGGACCAAGAGGACCTCCAGGTGTCCTAGGACCACATGTTAGTACGACTTGAACTGGGACTGCCCAAACGGGCCGAGTTGCTCAGGCTGCTGATGTGACTGATGATTCTCAAGTATATATAGAAATACGAGCGAGTCGTGAGCAGCATCACCAACCCCATCTATCCTATTTTACTGTATTTCAGGGTGAGGAAGGTCGCCAAGGCAACGCAGGGGTTCCTGGCCCTAAAGGAGATGCAGGAGAAAGGGTGAGGATAAAAACAGCTCCGTCATTCCATTATCAGTTTCAGTATATTTGACTAGTGGTCTCTCGTAAGGCTTTTTGTTCTGTGCTTGGAAAAACTGGTCCGAGGTGTCAGAAGATCTCTGACACGTGTCAAAGGTGGACGAGAGTAAGGTTCCCTTCAGAGAAGTGTGCTCCAAAGCCGTGACTAATCCCTTCCTTTCTGTTCGAAGGCGAGCCCTCTGTAATCAGAGCGTTCGTGTCAAGGTCCCCCGTGTGGCCGGCTTCAGCCGGGCCTCGGACTTTTAACCCGATCTCCTTCATCTACTGCCGTGATTAAAAGTTGGAGATTTGGCGAGGTGGCAAATTAGCCCACAAGATGGAGAATATAAGCCGCCTTAATGCAAGCGTGTGCACGTTATAGTCCTTATAACGTGTGCGTGCCATGTGACATGTTGCATGTGCCATGCGAGCATGTGTGAGTGGCGAAGTCCCTAAACCAGGTTTCCTCTGCTTGCTTTCTACCAGGGGCCTCTGGGTTTAGCGGGGCTGCAAGGCCTACCTGTGAGTACAAGGCTGTTCTGTTCCCTAAACACGCAAGCACATGTGCACACTTACACACACACACACAGCACACGTGAGTGACTCGGTTGGTTTGCTCCACGCACACAGGGACCGCCGGGGCCGAAGGGAGAGCCGGGAGAGGGCTGGTCTGAGGTGAGGGGACGCTGCATCATTGTCTTGTCTCTGTGAACTGAGGTGAATAAATGCTCCCCTGCTAACCCTGTCCCCGCCGTCCAGGGCGAGGGCGTGCAACAGCTCAGGGAAGCGCTGAAGATCCTTGCAGAGAGACTCTTGATTCTGGAGCACATGATTGGCATTCACGGTAAGGCGAAAGAGGGCCCCCCCCCCCCCCGATCCTAAAAACTGAAACGCTCCTGTGATACAGCGGCGATATTAGAACGCTGCGTACACGTAGTCCTTCTTGTGTAACGGTTGTCGTCCTGTCATGACACAGAGAACTCGGAAGGCTCCGGACTCGGCAGTTTGACGGACCCCCTGTCCTTCTCCGTGGTTAAAACCAAGCGCCTGCAGCCAGTTCGAAGCCCGTCTCAGCCCACGACACAGGAGAAAAGACAAAGACGAGCTCCTTTTTAAAAGTATGGTGTGACTGGTGTCTGTGTGTGTGTGTGTATGTGTGCATGTGTGTGTGTGTGTAAAGGATAAATCTTGCTCAACTAGATGTGCAATTTTCACAAACATGTTCTCTTCTTTTTTGTTACCATTTTTTGTACCGTTATGATAAGCATCTCTTTGCCTGTTTCTCTATCTTCCACTGATGACTACGGTAGTGGAGCTCTGGTTTGCTGGAGACGAAGATCTTGTATTCATGAGATGCTGAGCGTCTCATCTCTCCACTTGTTGTCTGCGTAACATTGAAAGCAGCACTTACACGAGGTTGTGCAATGAACCACAATCCCGTGCAGTGCTATTATGGATGGTGTGACGTGTCTCTGTCCTCAGGTAAAGCCTCCCGTCACATCCCGGTCCTCGCTAAGCGTCCCCGGCTGGACGTGTAAAGCTCTTAGTGGCCGCGATTTGCGTTCCAGATAAGCTGGACCTAAAACACACTCTCAAGTGTTACACATTCTTGGGTTACCTCTGGGTCCGTCCCACCTTCGCCTGTCAAACACGTCCTCCCCCTCCATCTCCGTCTCTGCCCATTGTTAAAACCGGAGCGAGAGACAAACCGCACAAATATCTCTGCTTAAAATAAGCCCAGAGAAAATGAACAGCATCTGGAGAGCAGGCATCTGGGGAGGAAAAGAGGGGGAGGCTGAAGCGGTTGGGTTTTGGCCCGGCCCTGACCGACCCCGGCTCGGCTTGCCGGTGCATCTTCACGGGACCGGGTGACGGAGCAGTGAACCTGACAGAGTTACAGTCTCCTCATCATTAGCGTCAGCTTTGGCATTTGAGATTTGAGTCCAGCCTCAACGTGGTTACAGTATAATAGGTCTCTGAGAGACCAAACCACTTTTTTAGGAAAACAGCGGGACACTGTCTGATGTGGTCCGTGCTTTTTACCCCATTAATACTTTTATATGTTAAACGTTAGCTGGAAAGCGGTGTACCTGCCTGTGTCTCTGTACCTTTCTACAGTCTCAGCTCTGCTTAATGTTATCCTATAGTCCTTTAGTGCTGAGTCTCTTTTAAAGGCATCGTCAGGCCCGGTTGTGGCGGGGGGGGCAGGGGGGGGGCTAAGCTCACTCATATGATCAGGTAGCCCACCCCATAAAGTTAACAAGTGGAGGAAAAAGTCCCAATTCATACATACTTTGAAGCGGCTCTCAACATAATTCCACATTACCTATCCAGTCATATCCATTCCTGGAGCCGGGATTTCCTAGGCATTAACTTGGCTGACGTTCTGACAAGTTTTCTCCTGAGGGATGACTTTAAAAGCCTACGTTTTGAACAGGTGGGAGGAGGGCTTGATCCTCCGGGCTTCCTTTCCTTTGTGTTATTGACTGTCCGGCCGGCCTTCTTTACAGCGAGTCGTCTGGTAAAACATACTCGGCCTTCCCTGCAGGGCGCCCAAATACCAGTTTGATTTTGCACAGGGACCGCCAATCACGGCTACCTATTTCGGGGGATCGCTTGGCCTGCCCCTTTCCCCAAACAGGCTTTCAGCACCTCGTTTCAGCCGACAGCACAGTGCAGCTCCACATTTAGTATGGATTTGCAAAGCTATTGATATATTAAAATATTAAAACTAGTATTTTAGAGAGGAATTTGGAGGTTGCTTTAAGATTTTCAGCCGCTTCAGTTGCCTTTATATCAGCCACCACCCGTCTCTGAGCTGGTTCTGGAGCCAACTGAAAACCCAATTCATTTGATGAACCCAAAAAAATAAAATAGAATAAGTAAGGCACAGAAATAATATGGCTTGAAAGTGCATACCATGATGATGCGGAGGACAGGAAGGGGTGGAAACGGATGATCCGCTGTGGCAACCCCCTAACGGGAGCAGCCGAGAGAAGAAGAAGAAGAAAGTGAATAGCATATTTTAGCGGGATTTTGTTATTTTGGAGAATTATTAATGTCAGCAGTAATGTAATATTAATTAAACACTTAAAGACTTCAGCATTGGGAATCAACAAGGGTTTCATTCGTAGTGTGAAACATTTAAACAGTAGACCTTATCTATGTAGAGGGACCCCAAGCCGCCCCCCCCCCGGACAATGTTGCAGAGCCCCCCCCCCCCCCCCCCCCACGAGTGGGTGTATAACCAGGCCTGGGCGGTGCTGTTTTTAACTCCATGTTGTATTTCAGGGGAATAATGGTTGACTTTCCAGAGGGCAGACATACAAATAGAAAGCACATCTGCTCGGGGGGGGGGGGGGGTGTGTGTGTCACGTGCATGTTTCGTTATCTTTTATACTACATCTAACTTTGCGAGGGTTGTGTTGCGTCACACACGTGTCATTTTCCAGGTTTTGTAGTCAGTGCCTATATATATGTATCCCTGTCTTTTTCTGTCGCATTAAAACGAGATGAAAACACCCCAGCCAAAGTCGCAGGCTTGTTTCTTCACCGCGGCCGCAGACGGGCGCGCGTGGCAACTTCACGACACGTCACCGCCACTCGCAAACCCCAGAAACCCGTCTCTGGCCTCCTGCTCCCACCCTCGCCTTCTTCCCCTTCATCCGCAAGGGTGCCAGCGCCATCCAGAGGGCGCTTTGTAAACATCTGACTTACCAGCGGGTAAATAGGGGGGGGGGGGGCACGCGCACTTGGTTAATGCGCGACTAACTTACACCTTTCAATTACGTTAGCTCATGCGGGAAGCACGCGCGGCTATGTATCACTGTCATATCTGCCCCCTGCATGCATCCTTTCATCTGTGCTGTGTCTGCCTGGCTCTCCCGTTCTCTTGACATCCCCCCCCTCCCCCCCCTCCCCTCCCTCCCCTCCCTCCCCTCCCTCTCTCTCTTCTTTTTCCCCGTCTAGAGAACAGAGACATGTTGATATGAGGCCTGCTTGCATGGCCACAAGGGAACAAGTCTCTGGCGCTTTTGATCCGCTGCAAGATCAGACATGTCCAACAGCAACCCCTCCCCCGACCCCCTTCCCCCCCCGTCCCCCCTCCTTCCCCACCACCTCCTATTTTGTACTTCAGTGACTGATCATGCAGCATAATGGGCAGGCACAGACAACCGAAGACATACGTATATACCCACCACCCACACATGCCCCCCCCCCGTACACACACACACACACCTCCCAACCTCCAGTAGAGAGTACTGGTGGCCCATGCATCGCCTCTGTTCAAGGCAGGGTGGCTTGCTTGCCATACACGTGGGAGTGAGGGAGGTGGTGTGTGTGTGTGTGTGTGTGTGAGTGATTTCCCCTTTCGTGCCCCCTTTTTTTTCTCCCTTTGACAGTAAGATGGATGATTGCAATCACAGGAGCCATCAGTGAGACAGAGTGTTGGTCTATGGGGCAGAGAGACACAACCATGGGAAGCCAGCCATCAGATTACTACGCCCTGCTGCTATGGGAACACCATTCTGTTTATTTGTCTGGGGGATTTGCTGTTTCATACGCATTCGCTTCTGTTTTTTTTCCCCTTTCCAGCCCTTTGATGTAAAGACCATGAAAGCTTCCTTTAAAGATATGGGTAGACTGGCTGTGTGTGTGTGTGTGTGTGTGTGTGTGTGTGTGTGTGTGTGAGAGAGAGAGAGAGCGAGAGCGAGCGAGAGAGACACATGAAGAGAAAGATCTTTTACAGTTTGCAACCATGTGAGCCTAATGTAAGTCAATATGTCTCCCCAAACCAGTACAAATGTGACAGATTTCATAGTGATTAGACCGGCCTCTTTGATCTCTTGTGAGAATGAAAGACAGACTTTTTACTCGCCAGTCGACGAATGTTTTTAAGAGAGACATCTGTTGCTGTACAAACGAGATTACTGTGTCCCCAGCCCCAAGCCATGTACGTTATGAATGAGTCGGGGATTCTCAGCAGAGTTCTGAAAAGGATCTTTATAATGAGCGGTAGCTTATAGTTAAAAAGAAAAAAGAAAGTTTGATTCAGATAGACTCGACTCCCAACTCTGGGGGGGGGGGCGGGGGGGGCTATCAGCGTCCAACCTTTTAAGTTGTCCGGCGATGACTTCACTAGCGACACCTATGAATCACTATCTCGCGTGGATCCATTCACTATTTTTCACCTCTGTTGCCAGGCAACGACTCACCTCAGCCTCAGGAACTTATTGGCCTGTGACACGAGGTGATATTTCATCCTGCAGGAGACGGAAAGAAGAACGGCTTTGTTGCCGTTTTCTTCAACTTTTAAAATGAATCACGCTCGCCGTCGCGGCCGGTGTGATGAACACGAGCCGAATGCCAAGCCTTTATCGGTGAGATGCATTTCGCGTGACATTTATTCATAGTTATCTATGCGATTAGTCAACGAGACACATTACCGAGCCGCAAGTCACCTGGCGCTTTGGGTCCGCCGTCGCAGGCTGTAGATTACCAATGCAAAACATGTACACCCCCCCCACCCCCCTGTGGAGGCCCCTGATCCATCTGGGTCAAAGATCTCGAGCCCGTTGAGCGTGGTACGCTCAGGATCAGCGGCGGGTAACGTGTAAAGCTACAAAATATGATAAGTTTACACGTGCTGAAATCGGCTGCACACGGCGATATCAAGTTTCAGGTGATGAAGGGCGACAGATTTCATTTCCACTGAAGCTAACGGCCTGTTATATCCACCCGTTATCCAGAACCGCTTATCCTGCTCTCGGGGTCTCGGGGGACGCTGGAGCCTATCCCAGCAGCCATCGGGTGGCAGGCGGGGAGACACCCTGGACGGGCCCGCCAGTCCCATGGCAGGGGCCATTATAGGACATTATTATAGTCTAATATGGGAAATGCAAAATACGAATGTCAACAAAATCGTGTTGGATGAGCAAACGGCGGACAGACTTCGCGAGTTGTCCTCTGCCTCACGTTTTGTGTTTTCTCTCCGAACACGGCGAGGGCCACAACGGAACCGGCGGGGCCCTCGGGGCTCTCGTGCCACCTCGTCCAGCTCGCCACTTGCCCACATTTAGCTAACCTAAAGCTAACCCCGTCATACTTTCCCACCAACAGTGCCACGCGTGGCATTTTCATTTCGACGGCGAGCTGAGACACAAAAGTTGTCGGGCTGTTCGACAGCCATGTTGGGCGTGCGAGCTACACTTCACCGGCGGTCAGGTGCTTTGGTCAAATCAACGACCCGCCCATTAAAGATATTCCTGCCCGGAGCAGAGGAGGCACCTCTCAAGACATTCCCATCAATGAAGAAGTCTTTGTTCTGGTCTGGTCTGGTCTATTTTTTGAAAGGCCTGGTGGCTAACGGCAGGTAGAGGTGTACGGGTTATCGGAGCACAGGTAGTGACGGAGGGAGGGAGGGTGGGGGAGAGAGAGAGAGAGAGGCGGGCGTCCTCGTACACAAATGAAAGTGTACGTACGCTGACAAAACGTACAACCGCTGTCCTCTCACCTCTTTAAACTCCTGGCTTTGCCCTCCTACCCCCCCCCCTTCCCCCTCCCCCTCCTGTCATGCTTTCTCTTAAGCCCTTTTGGGGCATCTGTAACCAAGCAGACGTGTCAGATGAAAGTCAATCCGCAGAGTTTCCGTTGGGCTGAGGCAGGTTAACGTACAGCAGGGGGCAGGAACGGGCCCCCAGTAGCCGAACATCAAACAAGCCCCGGCGGCTCTCGGCCCGCTGCAGGAAACCTGACCATGACTTGGGGATTTTCTGCAAACAGACCAACGTTCACAGGCACGCAAGAGACGCTGACCGATGCTTTGTGCGGTGGCTCTTCATGCTTAACTGTGACGTAATAATCCAGCCAGGCAACAGGCGACTGCTAGCGAAATGACAATGAGGCTTGAACCGTCTCTCTGATATCAGCAGGAGAGGGGGTAAGAGGAGGCGTAGGGGTAAGAGGAGGCCCTGCAGCCTGCCCAGGTCTTCTGCGGAGAGCAGAGTGGGACGCTTGTATGTTGGGATCGAAGGGTGCGGGGTGGTACCAAGGCGGCTTTATTGGATCTGACAGATGAGACGGAGCAGGCCCCCGGGTAGTGTTTTATACATTAGCAGTAGCACTTTAAAAAAAAAAACCACATCCAGTGCATTTTGTGTCCCATCCGGAGGCTCTCGACGCGAGTACTTGGCTCGCCGGAGAAAAGGGCATTGCGATAATCTAGACTGGATGACACCAAACCGTGAATAAAGGGCTTTGGCGTAAGTTATCGGCCCTGAAGGAATGGAGTTCAGAAATGTCTTGAAGGTGGGGAAAAAAAGAAGCAATCTTGGTGTAACTTGAAACAAAGAGCTGCATTGAGAGCGCCACCCCTAGATTTTTAACTAAAATAAGCATATGCATCTAATTGAGTGTCAATGAAAATTGATTCCACCCATATCATTTTTTTAGTATCTCTTGTGACGTGTGTGCCCCCCCCCCTCCACATTACTGTACAAACAGTATAGCCTCGTACCCTTCCTGCACAACAGACGTCCTATAGTAACTGTATAGCGACGTGATGAAAGAACAGCCTGCAGGAAATGCTGTTGTAATTTGCATAGTAATGTCTTGTTATGACTTCCTGTTTGGGGGATCTGTGCAGTCCATTTATAAATCAAAAGTGCAGGAGTGTCCATTGTGTTACTGGAGATGGGTTTTGAGCGAGGTCACCGTGTGCTGGACATAAAAGCATCTGGGACCGTGCGCCCGTGGCTGACTTGAGCCAGGACGGGCACAAAGCCGGCGAAATGACTACACGGAAAAAATGTTGAGCTCTCACCCCGGCTCCCACGTTAATTATTTATACGTGGTTCGGCTTTTCACTTTGATAAAGTTTTGCCCTTTGAAAAGTTTGGCAGGGAGGAGGCCAAGCGAGCAGATGGCGGGATTTCACAGCCATCAAAAGGGTTTTTCTAAAGACGCAAGAGAGACGAGGCGCTCTCGGACTGCGGGACCACGTCTTCGGCCTGCAACGGGACGCACCGGCAGAGGATCTGGAGCACTGCGACTTCTTTCATTTCTAATGTGCTCCATCCATCTTGCGAGCGGCCGACTAAATGCAAAATGCGAGGAGTCATAATTGGGGAGCGGGTGGTACCAGGAGACTCTTCCTGAGCAACTGCTCTTAGCATAAAGACCCGGAAGGGAACGTTTGCATCGCATTCGTTGGCGTTTATTGGCGGGGGACATGCGGCTTCAGCTGCTGATTAGTGGGCGCTTGTAGCTTAGCGGGCCTGCTGTGCCGTCCGAGAGCAGTTGGGCCCACGTCATTCGCAGTTCCCTGCGAGGCTGTCCGAGGTCCTGTACCTCATCTGTAAACAAGGCCTCCGGTTTCATAACACGCTTCCTAGTGTCTGATGACATCACAGCTGCATATGGGACTTTCGTTGTCCAGCTGCTGGAGGAGAGACAGATGTGGGAACAACCTTGAATGACCGAGAGCGGCTGCCCCGGATTGGATTTCCACATGCACGAGGTGCAATCTGTTCTCGAGCTGGGAGGCTTTTGTTGTGATCAGCCCAAAGTTTGGAACCGACAGGGGGAGGTGTCGCTCCTCGTTATGCCGTCAGGCCGACTGTCGAGCTCCTGTTCTGTCCAGACCAACAAGACACCACCGTGCATGGCATGTGGAGCTCATCCCTGCTGCTGAGGAGGGTGCGGTATTGGCACGTTGTTTACTCCGGGCCCTTTTCGACGTCACGTTAATCGGCTACGCTGCACATTGGCACAAACGAGGCCACGAGACGGCGAGCCCTGCTTGTTCTCGGCCGTCTCCGAGGAGGATGGTGGCGGGTAGACCCGGACAGCTCCGGGCAGCTGTCGTGTGGCACGGGCTCAAATGAGAGGCCCCATTATTCCAAGCCCTTGAGTCCGGGGACAGCGGCCCCATCCGAGAGCATGAACGTGTTAACTCCGCGCCAGGGCACGCACTAACGCGGAGGTGTAAATCTGAATGATCCGCATCGCCGCCTCTGGTTCCCATGGAGGACCGTCTGGAAACAAGAACCTGGGCACTTCCCTCCCCCCCCCCCCTCCTTCTTCTTCCTTTTGCATGTTTGGTTTTGTGGCTAAAATGGAAATGGGATCAGAGACAAAGGACGCCAGTCCAGTAACAACAATACAACCTTGGTCTGCTAACCTTTTGTGGGGTACTGGTGTCCAGTGTGTGTCAGTGTGTGTCTCTGACAATACGGCGTGTGTTGTGATAAAGAGATTTGCGGTGCTCATAACTCCACTCGCGAGCCACCAGTTTGACCAGTGTGACTGCAGATAGCTATCGGGCACATCTCTGATGTACAGACGTGAGACGGGAACAAGAGCTAGACTCACAAAGGATGTGTGGGTGGGTGGGGGGGTTTCTTCGCAGGGGTATTGTGCTGTTTTTTTCCACCTTGTCCCGTATGCGGTGTCAGGCAGAGGCAGTGTTAACAGGAATGCCGTGCTTAGCGTACCAGGTTAAAAAGAAACCCAAACCCCAAAAACAACTCTATATCCTCAGAAGTCGGTATTTGAACTTTATTTGCCAAAGTCACTCAAGGAATCGTCCTGGATATCAGAAATACACACACACACTCACACACTCACACACACACACACACCCTATCTCTCTTTATGTACATATTAATAGTACCCTTCTCCATCATTTCATGTTTTCCATAACACAGTTTTACATCAAATTCTGGTCGACAATAAATAACTTTGGACATTTTGTTCATTTCAACCCGAGATTCACCCCAATTTTTTTTTAGCAAAGGTACTCCGGTTTGTGCACGTATAGCTTTTCCTTTCCCCTGTCGTCCAGCAACAAGTTGTCTGCTGGTACGCTGGGTTGCCTTCATTCTGTCTACCGCTCGTCGGACTACTTCAAGACTGAAACCAGCCTGCGAGGTCTGTGACCACGTCGGTCCTGTCTTTGGCGTTTCTCACAGCCCGGCAGGCTGTGCAATAGTGTTCGCCCCAGAAATGGGGCAGGTGGACGCTGTAGCTCCTCCTCCAGTCTAGGTGATGCTGCAGCCTGTCCGGGTTACGCCTGAGCAGCAGCAGGTAGCGGGCCAGAGCTCTGACCGTAGGGAAGTCGTCTACGTGGATGAAGGCCTCGGGGGGCAGGAAGCGTTCATAGTTTTCCCTGGTTGGGCCCAGGACCACGGGCACAGCCCCGGCCAGTATGGCGTTCCACAGCTTCTCCGTGATGTAGTCCGTGTGCTGCGAGTTCTCCAGCGCCAGGTAAAACTGGTACCGCCTGACCAGCCGCACCAGGCTGCCACTGCCACTGTCCTCCGGTACGGGGCGCCCTGCGAGGCCGAACACGTCCACCTGCACATAACGGCTGAGCTGATAATAAAACGCCACGCGTGCGTGAGACTCGGACCAGTTGCTGATGACCCAGGCCGCGAGGCGGGGTCTCGGGCGTGAACGCGAGGGCCCGCGGAGGGCACGCCCGTACCGCGGTCCCGGGGCTCCGGGTGGCAGCGGGATCAAGTACCCGTAGGGCAGGAAGATATCCGAGTCCGCCCGATAGGTCATGGTGAGGTTAAAAACACCCTCGAGCCGCCACAGCCCGCGCGTGTGCGTCGGGGACTCGAAGTTCATCCAAATCCACTTCTGGGCCTGCGGCCGCGGTTCCGGCGGCAGCCGGCCCGAGTCGCCGGCGACTTCCCGGTGATGCACGATGACGGCGTCGGCGTGCGCGTACGCGCCGCTGTCGTCCGTCAGCGTGCACGCGCGGATGCCGTAGAGCGCCTCGCAGTCCGGAAGCGCGTGGTACCTGTTGAAAGGGTGCGCCCATATCAGAAGCGTGACCCGGCGCGGCCCCGTGCCGGGTCGGGGCCGGCCGAGAGGCTCGGGTGGGTAGAGCAGACTCATCGCCAGCACAAACAGGAAACCGGCGGCAACCGCCGACATCCGGGAGCTCGTCGTTTTCCAGGCGCGCCATGTCGCGCGCCGGGACGCGCCGCAGCGCCTGCCGCGTCGGAGAGTGGCGACGGACGAGCGGAGCGTTTCTTTCCAGTGAGCCACCAAGTCCATGGATGGCCGCTTCTGCTCCAGTTTCCCCCACACGTCCCCAAAAACACCTCACGCGGCGTCCCCCCCCCCTCAGGATTTGTTTGCGTTAGACATAAACCGAGAGAACCATCCCCCCCCCCCCGGTATGGAGTCCTCTCCGGGTTCAAGAAAAGTGAAAGCGGGGAAAATAGAAAAAACAACAAAAAAACTTCCCCCCCCTCTTCCGATAATCCGCGTAAAAGAAACCTTCGGCACACCCCATATAGGTAATTGTAGACTACGTCTACACGCCCTCAACCTGTCAGGTGAGATAAGGATGAATGCCGATAACGTGCAGGTGACTTTGGACTAGGGAAAAAAAGAAAAGAAGAGAGAAAGAAGCTACGTGCCCTACTTTCTAACTGCATCGTCTTAAGTTTGTCAACCTACTTGTGGTTGCGTTGTTGCAGTAAATGCATGCTGCCACCTGATGCACCAGAACGCAGCTCACACTGCTGCGCACTGCAGCGTTTGACGTGGCAGCGTCGGCGTGGGTTCCAGTTACCGCTGAATGGGGCTTTTGTTTGGCCCGCTGACTGTCGGTCAGCCTCTGAGGCGCTTCTGGGCTGGGTAAACACCTTGGCAGAGTGCAGGCCGAGCCTTCGCTGCGTGATGAGCGTTTGAATCGAGCGCTGTGTTACGGGCCCGCTACCATACTTACACGTGCGTTTAACACCCGGACCCTTTTGAGGGCACACCTCGTGCAGGCCGGCCTCTGACCCACTACGGCTGCGTATATTTTGAGGCGTTACGACACCCGACAAATGATTTCAGGTTTAAAACATTGTAACGTGCATGGATAAGGAGACACGCGGGCCGCTGGCTGGCGGGTCTGAGCCTTTAGGCGAGCGGTTAGCGATGCCTCCTGCGGTGCGGGCGATACGGGTTCGCTTCCCGGCCGCGGCACTTCCTGTGGTTGCGTTGTCCCACCTAATTCGCTCCAATATCCTATGGTGGTAACAGGGTTTGTTTTGCTCCTACGGCGACTGGCTGCTGTTCGGTTTCACCGAATACAACTAAAGGAGCTTTTGGACCTTTCGCCCTTGATCGATGGCGGTCTGACAGGACGCTAAGCTAACTGCGGGTTAAGCTAACTGCTAGCCCCCAAAGACCGGCGGTTCTGACATTCGTCCTGGCTGGCGTTCGTTCCCTTGGACAGTGATTTTTATCTTATTTATGTAACCGGTTGTTTTTTCTTGCCCGGGGCGGGATTCGATACGCGGTGTACTGCACCACAAGGCGACATCGCTAACCGCTCGGCTGAAGGGTCAGACCCGTTAGCTAGGGGCTAACGTGTCTTATTAGTAGTTTACACGTTAGCGTCTTATTAGTAGTTTACAGTGTCTTATTAGTAGTTTACACTAATAAGACACGTTAGCCCCTAACTAACAGGTCTGACCCTTTAGCCGAGCGGTTAGTGATGTCACCCTGTGGTGCTGTACACCCCGTGTCGAATCCCGCACCGGGCAAGAAAATAACCGGTTACATTGGTGGCAGCGGTGGGATCCGGAAGTGTGCAGATCCTCAGAAGTCTCTTCGGAGCGCGGGAAGAACAAAGCGCGAGGGTGCGCTTCCGGGAGAGGGTGACGACTGTAAACTACTAATAAGACACGTTAGCCCGTAGCTAACAGGTCTGACTCTTTAGCCGAGCGGTTAGTGATGTCGCCTTGTGGTGCAGTACCCTCGTGTCGAATCCCGCACCGGGCAAGAAAAAATAACCGGTCACATTAGTAGTTTACATTTATTTTTTTAGTTTTGATATATGTGTTAGTTTAAATACGTGTGTTCTTGTAGTTTTTGGGTGTGTTTTTGCCTTTGTGTTGCGCTGCTGTTGGCCCTCGGGGGAAACGGCATTTCGTTTCACAAGGGCGTGAAGTGAAACGCCGAATAAAGTCTCCCCGATCCCTGATCATCCCCGCCCCGTCAATACAAGGCGCGTGTCCACATTTCCACTGCACTGCTTGGAGAGATGACGACCGTCCTCACGGAGCGCCAAGACTTACCTCAACCCGTATTGGCGCTCTATTGAAGCGCACCGCGACCCCTGACCGCTAGGGGTCGCCCTACACAAGCAGAAAGCCCCGCCTTGAGACGTCTGCACGGCGAACGCCAAAGTGACAGCGACGAGACTCGCTTAAAATATGCAGATCCCGGCTGAAACATTTATGAGACCACGTAAATAGGTTGTCCTTAAATCTTGATCTGGATTAAAAAAAATACAAAAAACATATACGAACGACACTTAAATACGCCGCGGCGCACTCTTTCTTTTGTCCAGGCTATAGTCGTCGTCATGATGGACATGGACGATCAAGATCTGTGGAAGAATGGTTGAAAGAGGGGAGGTTGCAAGTCTTGCTCTGTGTTGTGTCTGAGCCGAGCCGGTGGGCTGAGCCGACGCTCCGTCAGCGGGACGAGGGATGTCTCCCCACGAGCCCAGCGTGTGTCATGAAGCCCCCGCGATCCGCGGGCGGGGGGAGGGGGCAGACAAGGAGGAGTGGGAGGCGATGAAGCACGAAACACGTGTGTCTCCATGGGACCCACCTCCTTTCTGTGGCAGCTATTCTCTTTTCCCCGCTGTAGAGGAAGTGTGCGTGAGTGTGTGTGTGTGCGCGAGAGAGAGAGCGAGAGAGCGCGCGCGAGAGAGAGAGAGAGAGAGAGAGAGAGCAAGAGAATAGCTTGCCCTGTAAGAATTTTTCTATTATTTATCCATTTTTTCAACCAAACGGTTGTATTTTCTGCCAGTAATTATTGTCTTGGGCTGCCTCGCGCTGGCATGAATCATAACTTATGGATAATGTATGTGGCTGGGCTCAACATTATCGGCAAATACTTTCTGTCTGTTTCTTTCAGTAAAAAAGATGAGCTAGCCAATGCAAGGAAATAGTAAATTGTGACACTGTTGTCTTCTACTACTGCTACTACTACTACTACTACTACGACTACTACTACAACTACTGCTACTATTACTTCTCCTACTACTACTGCTACTACTGTTACTACTACTACTGTTCCTCCTCCTCCTCCTCCTCCTCCTCCTACTACTGCTACTACTACTACTACTGCTACTACTACTACTGCTACTACTACTACTACTACTACTACTGCTGCTACTACTGTTACTACTACTACTGTTCCTCCTCCTACTGCTACTACTACTACTACTGCTACTACTACTACAACTACTACTACCATTACTTCTCTTGCTACTACTACTACTACTGTTACTACTACTACAACTGCTACTACCATTACTTCTCCTGCTACTACTACTACTACTGTTACTACTACTACTCCTGCTATTACTTCTCCTACTACTACTGTTACTACTACTACTGCTACTACTACTATTACTTCTACTTCTGCTACTACTACTACTATTACTCCTACTCCTACTATTACTACTACTATTACTATTACTTCTAGTACTGCTACTACTACTATTATTACTCCTACTCCTACTACTACTCCCTATTACTACTACAACTATTACCCCACTACTACTACTAATCCCTATTACTACTACAACTATTACTACTACAACTATTATTCCTACTACTACTACTACTACTACTACTACTATTACTCCTCCTCCTACTATCAATCAATCAATTAAGTTGCATTTTATATAGCTGCAACAGCCACTACTACCACTTCTGCTAGTAATACTACTACAACTACTTCTCTCAGTGGTAGATCAAGACTCCTCAGGCAGAAAAAAAATAATTTTCTTAGCCATGGATACTTCAACAGGAGAGGTGCCTGCCAACGGGAGCTTGACCTCCCTACAAATTGCACCAACCTGCTATGCCAACAACCAGATACTAACTGCATGTTAATTTGCAGAAAACGTGCCAGAAATAGAGCCACAACCCGGTCACGTTGTCACCTTTTGAACCCTGTGGCTCAGCCCAGCTTAAAACAAAGATTGCAGATATAAAGCTGGTTCTTGTGTCTTGGTGGGAGAGAACTTACCCTCCTCTCAGCCTTGTGGCATACCGACAACCCACACTGTCTGATCGATACCGCGTGTTTCTCTGGTATAGCCGTTCCACCCTTTGTAACGAGTCACCAGTCGGCCACATACATGCATGTGTGCACACACCAGCACATACCTTCTCGTGTAAGCACTTGTGCACGCAGAGAAAAGGAGAGAGTACAAACGAAATTGGGTCAAATAAGCTACTGTCTTCATATCAACCCGTGTTAGGTCGCTGCAGGGAGCATAGCAGTCCTCTTGTAAGGATGAGGCGATAAAGGTCACCCTATCATTTGTTGTACCATTGTTATAACACGTGGAAAACGGAGACAGATTGCAGGTCTTCTCCCTGTGCAGTCGTCATAGGCAAGACCTGTGTTTATTGACGCCTTTGTGTTTGTCGGAATGCACGTGTGCACGTGTGAATCGTATCAGCGCGGAAAGCAGCGCTCTCTTTTTGATGGGACCCCCAGCTCCTCACTCATCTTGCTATTGATTTTCTCTTTGCTTTCCTTTTTCTGTTTTTCCTTTGCCTCTGCTCCCGGGGGATGGGAACGTCTCAATTGGGCCCAGTCAAGAGGGAAAGAGCGAGAGAGACTGCAAGGGAAAACGACTGAGAGGAGGAGAAAACCCCCCCCCCAAAAACAAAGAAAAACAGGGTAATTGAAGCCAGAGATAAAGAGAGAGAGGAGGGGCTTGGCCACAGAGGCCCTCGCTGACCCCTGATGTGGATCTTGACCTTAGAGGCTACCCCAAGGGTCAGAGGTTGTGTGAAAGCGGCGCTGCGGCGATTCACTCCACTGCCGGGTGATGATGATCTTATGCAGCCTCCTCGGCCTGTCTGCCATGATCAGTGTTGCTCTCTGCCTCTGGCTCCCAAGGGCCACGCATCCATCTCCAACCCTCGAGGCCACGCGAGGCCGGCTAAAAGCACCTTACAGGCAGCGGGGACGAGCGGGAGGGACAGGGAGACAATAAGTAGCCCTGTCAGGGTAAAGTGAAGTTTTGAGTGGTGGTGACACGAAGAATGTGTATTATCTCGTCTCAGAATTTGTAACCGAATGCCCATGATCCAACATACATCCTTCGATTGGTTAAAAGTGTCATATTCATTCTTCCGTCCTCCAGAAATGGCGTGCAACATTTGAGCATTTTTTTCTCTCTGTTGGCTGGTTTTCTTGCAGAGTTCGTTGTAAAAAATGCGAATGGATGGAAACAGCTTGTGTCGTTTACGCCAGATGTGAAAGCTGCTTGACAAATATGATATTCGAGTGATCACTCAGACCCCTCCTCAATACAGTGTTGTAGTCGAGTCACTAAACCTCGAGTCCGAGTCGAGTCTCGAGTCTCCCCAGTGTTCGAGTCCAAGTCCCCAAAGAAGAGTCCGAGTCGAGTCCGAGTCGAGTCCCCATTACTTGAGCCCGAGTCCGAGTCATCAAGGTTGAGTCTGAGTCGAGTTCCGAGATGGGCTCCAGTGCTCCACCCTGGCACCGTAAAAAAGCTGACATACAAAATAATTATGAATATAGCTATCAATATCTTGTGCAATATTATTAGGGCCTCTTACAAACAAAAAACTAACAAAAACAAAAAAAGACTTCAATTCAATTCAGTTTATTGTCATTAAGAACAATGTGCAGGCACATGTTAAAAATGAAATGAGGGCTGTGGCTTCACCAAACAGTGCAAGACAGACACAGACAAACACAGTATAAGATACACACACATGAAGACCAAAAGCTAAAAATAAGTTAAAAAAGAGCCGGAGCACAAAATATTTAAAAATATCTACAGACATTCAGTGGGTGGCCAGGTTCAGGTGGGCAACAGCTTGTGGAAAGAAGCTGTTTTTAACAATTAACAAGTCCGAGTCCGAGTCCTCGTCTCCAACTTCCGAGTCCGAGTGCAGTCAATGCTCGAGTCCAAGTCCAAGTTCGAGTCATCAGTGCTCAAGTCCAAGTCGAGTCACGAGTCCTGAAAATCAGGCCTCGAGTCCGACTCGAGTACGAGACCTGGACTCGAGTACTACAACACTGCCTCAATATGTACTCCGCATTAATCTGCGTTCCTGATGACGCTCCAGCCTGATCTAGAACTCGGCTCAGTGTCAGTTTGAAGCCGTGTTTGAATACACCGGCCTGAGCAGAGCTCATTTCACAGATGTCAAGGGTTTGGTGATGTTTACAACATGAAGGAATTTCAAGTTGGAAGTTTCTGGTAACTTGATACCGAACAATGGTGCTCTTCCAAATGTGATGTTTATTCCAGTAAACACTGTAGGCACTTCAAATTGGAGGACTGCGCACAAAGGGCACGTGTGTCTTTAGATGTTTCCTCAAATTACACCTTGCTCTGTGCACTCGAACCTCCAGTCATTGTGTCATTTCGCCTCCAAAGTAATACTTAGCGCCAGGGTAAAATATCAAACGGCGTGTCCTGGTCAAAATAGGTATGGGGCTCATTTCAGTACTACCTGGTCTAGATAGGCCTGGATGGTAATGGTACACCATTTCACTTCCCTAAAATCGTCCAAAAAATAGTTTTTGCAACACCAGACGACGCGACATTTCCTTTGGACTACTACAGTTCCTGCTTGTGATGGCGAGACAAAGCTACAAATGCAATGTTAGAGACATCCTTTAAACTTTAGACGACTGAACCTGCGATGCGAGCATTATCTTAGACCGGTATTTCGGGTTTGGCCTAATGATAGGTAGCAGCTCATCTCACACCAGACAGCTACGACACTGTAACCCTGTATGCCAATACAGATACAGGGTTGTGCGAGCGACATGTGAGCGCTGCGAGATAAGATTCCTTTACTTATATGTAGTAATTTAAAGTGCATGCCGTCTTGCCGCTCTGCTGTCCGTCAGTAGATTTATTAGTTATCTGTAGAGTTCTATTGATCACAGTTGTGGGTAAAGATAAAGAAAGCTTGGTGCATCAGGGATCAGCAACAGACTGTGACTGGTAATGTGAATCATGCCGTTATGATTTCAGTTGACGTCCTGCCATTCACTGTATATTCTTTGAAGCAGACACTCGTATCTATGGTATTAAATTTGAGGCCTTTAGATGTTATTTTGTACATCTTATCAAAAGCATGTGATTGCTGCATGATAGGCCAAAACGAGCCCGTTTCGAATTCCCCATATTATGTCCATAAATTAAGTATGAAATGAGGTGAGGTTACTTAGGTAAAATATCAGTTGACCAGTGACCGTCCATAGAGGGTGGAAGGAGCAAACAGCTCCAAATCCAATCAAGCAATGAGCTTAAAGCTGAGGCAATTCAAAGAACAAAAATATCTCAATTTATGTGCACAAAAGTGGAATGAAATAGGCACCATTATCTATGGTAAATTCCAGTTCTATTTTTAGTGAACACTAGTGAAGTGTGATGGCTTTGAGCAAGTGAACGTTATTAGGGAGGAAAACCCGTCCTTCAAAACGTTCTTTTCTGTTAAAGGGAGGGAGCGCCACTGGAGGGGCCGTGGGCTTGGAGCATTTGAGCGAAACTCAAGAGAGTGAACGCAGGCCAAGATTTTTATGACAGTCACAGCATATGCACAAACAATTCAAATGGAAATGTCATCTAATGTTCAAGTTGAAAACAACATGCTAAAGCATGTGTTTGTTTTTTGATCATTTGCTTTGTTGAATCTCTCGCCCTGTGCATCAAGCAGGTTGACATCGAGGACGAAGCATGATGTGTTTTAAGGTGGGCGAGGCATCACTTTTTACAGGAATATTAGCATGTTTGCTCTTTGCAAAGGTCATTTACATACCTGTCTAACACACACACACACACACACACACACACACACACACACACACATACACACACATACACACGGGTCAGAGGGACACCAGAAGGAGACAGGCTGGGGCAGCGGGAGATTTGGTGTTGCCAAGTCACTAAAGTGAATTTGGCAAGATTTTTATACATTGTCACTGTGAATTCTGGCCATTCTGCTCCAACACCGATACGGAAGACTACTTTCTTTTATAAGATGTACGGTTATTTTCTTGCCCGGTGCGGGATTCGATACGAGGTTTACTGCACCACAAGGCGACATCGCTAACCGCTCGGCTAAAGGGTCAGACCCGTTAGCTACGGGCTAACGTGTCTTATTAGCAGTTTACAGTTGTCACCCTCTCCCGGAAGCGCGCCCTCGCGCTTTGTCATTCCCGCGCTCCGAAGAGACTTCTGAGGATCTGCACACTTCCGGATCCCGCCGCTGCCACCAGTGTAACCGGTTATTTACTTGCCCGGTGCGGGATTCGATACTGGGTGTACTTCACCACAAGGCGACATCGCTAACCGCTCGGCTAAAGGGTCAGACCCGTTAGCTAGGGGCTAACGTGTCCTATTAGTAGTTTACATAAGAATTTGATTTGCAAACAAACAAAAAAGAAAAGAAAAGAGAAAAAAATTCTGACTTTAGCTTCCATTCAGCGCATCAGCGGCGATAATCCGATCGATATGATTTTCCCAACGGCACTTTGATATCCACTACTACTACTTTTGGCTGCTCCCGTTGGGCACTTCGGCATGATGGATTTAAACCGATTACGGGGCGAATTCTTTCCCGGAGCAGCACAGAATACCTACACGCCTCCTGCGCCAGGTAAAAGTCCAGTCCATCTTTTACCAAACCGCCAGCGGTCAGTTCAGCAGAACTACTCCATCCCCCGTTTTTGCTGAACATACTGAGCTTGTGCCGTAGGACTAACTCTCTGACCAGAACCGGCATCATAAACCATGCCACTTGTCAAATAGTTATTTAACATGAGCCACAGTTGCGAGGTTTTTTTTTTTCAGACGCAGCGTATCTTCCTCGCTGGAAGTCCACTGGAATCTGACACACACACACACACACACACACACACACACACACACACACACACACACACACACACACACACACACACACACACACATATCGCTTCAATTTCAGTTCGCAACCGCTACATTGGGGACGCCGAATAAACACTGCCGAGGCGCTATCGCGGCGTCGGTAGGGCAAGCGCTCCTCGCGTTTCGCGACTCCATTCCGTACGCAGGTTCGCTCGGCGGGGGCCTTTGTTCGGCGAATCCGCTCCGCGTTTTGCGCGCCGCCCAGTCCTCCTCCACTGAACTCCAACCCTCGCGCTCTCTATCAGCATCTCATTCCTGTCTCAATATGTCTCAAGATGGCGGCCAACGCAGGATCGATGTTTCAATATTGGAAGCGGTTTGACTTACAACAACTACAGGTCAGTTTCTCTCCCCCCCCCCGCCGCTCTTTAAATTGTTCGCGTTGCGTTGTGTTCGGTCGCCTCGCTCCGTGTTGGGCTCGACGTTTGGCGTCGGCGGTCGGCCGTTCCGTGTGTGTGTGTGTGTGTGTGTGTGTGTGTGTGTGTGTGTGTGTGTGTTCGCGACGAGAATTCAAGACCTCTGCTCGCATCGATGAGAGTGGCTCTCTCCGCCGATCAGAAATTGATCCCCTTTGTTCAATTCACATCGATCGGGGGGACGGTGAAGACCGGCAAGCCGGGCGATGCCGCGGGGGATGGTGTGCCAAAATAATAAAAGAAGAAAGAAGAAGCAGAAAAAGGGCAAATCTCCCCCCCTCCCCGTTCTTTTAGCAAAAGGCTACGGCGTATTTTTGTTGTCTCTCTTGGTCATCCTCGTCTCCCCCCCAACTTTACAGGAGCTACGCCGTAGTTAGCCCGACGCTTTAGCGTTTAGCGTTGGGTATTTTTGGGGGGGGGGGGGAGAAGTGCGACTCACTACGGCGGCGCTGTGGCGACACTGTAGAGACACGGCCAGTGCAGACGTAGCGCTTCGCTTCGCTTATGTGTGTTTTTTTTACGCTCGCTGTCAAATCGCCAAGTTTACTCGCCGCAAAAATGAAAACATTAGCTAGCTAGGTAGCCCACCTTTACTTTAACCTTAGTTCAGGTGGAAGTCTGCGTGGTAATAAGGGTAGATTATTGAATTTAAAAAAAAATAAATAAAAATACCCAGTTGTTTATTCGGCGCCCCTTGATCGCCGGCAGTACACCACGCGTTTATTTTTTTTATTATTTTTATTTTTTTATACACTGATCGCTCGCGCTTGCTTCGCGAGACGGTGCCACGTCCGTGTGAGGCGGACGGGGTAGTCGTTGTTGACACGAAGCCGTTGAGAAATAGGAACGCGACCTTGTTGATGAGGAACCCAAGAAACGCTCGGGTCTCGCGCGCGTCACGAACGCTGGCATGCGCGGAGGAGATACCCGGCGCTGTGTAGCCGATAAGGAACAGGCCTATTCAGTATGGGAACATAGCCTGTGTCCATTTTGGCTTGTTTGACCTATTGCAACAAAAAAGAAAAGAAAAAAGTAGACAATGGTGCTATTGTGCTTTTCGTGGAAATGTAACGTGCGTACTGCATTTTAAGTCAAGAATTTTTTTTTTGATGTAGCCTTGTTACCCGTAAGGCTGTATTACATGCCACAGGACTAATTATTCCCACGTTATTTTGTAGATCGCATAGGTGTAGGATTGAAACTTATTCGGGTCATCATGCCCCCAGGAGTGGGTAGACAAAAGACACGCCACAGATCTTGTCAGCAGTCTTTGTGTACTTCTGCCACATCATCAAGGCTTCAGTTCCATTGCTTATTTGATCGTGTTTGGTTGGCCTTCTCGGGCCTCTTATTCATGCATTATATTTAAAAAAAAAGAAAGGAAAAAAAAGTCTGTGTTCCTGATGCCCATTTCTCTCACCCTCCCTCTCATGTCCCTTTCACCCCCCCCCCCGGCTCTTCACCCTGCCCTCACTCGTTTTTCCCTGTTTGAACTGGTGTGTGTAAATTAGTCTGAGATCAGTCTTTTTCATAGATTGACTGCCAGAATAGTGAAGGCATTGCTAGCAGCCAGAACATGAAAAATGCATCGCATAAGTTTGTGATAAGGCCCTGGGTAATTATGGCAAAGGCCCTATCACAAGCGATTAGTCAGGACAGTGAATCTGAGCGTGTGCAAAAAGGCTGGCGGTTGGCAGGCCTGTCTGCAGGATAGGAATCAGTCGGAGTTGTGTGTGTGTGTGTGTGTGTGTGTGTGTGTGTGTGTGTGTGTGTGTGTGTGTGTACACGCTTGCAGTAGTGCTCAGAACATTCACTGTCTATTATTGATGACATCTTATTTACTCTCCCTCCCACAGAGAGGCTCCAAGAGGATAGCCTTCAGAGAAGAATGATTTTTTTTTCTTCCTTATCTGCTTTCGGAGGAGAATGTGGGACTAGTATGATATGATCACAGTCTGCACACAGACATGTCAGCTTATTACAATTTAGTTTGCTGCTGTCCTCTGACCAAATGTTCAGTGGCGTTATACTAAGGTTCAAGTGTGTGTGTGTGCGCCGTATGTAAGAGGAACCAGCAAAAGAGTGAGGGCGTTTGTGTTTCTCATGTTGATGAAAATCTAGCAAAGCCTGGATGTCAACAGCAGAAGGCCAACATTGCGTCAATTCCTTAGGCTCAGACTGCTTCTACTCATTAAAATCCTGTTTGATCACTGTGTCCCATTCCTTTTGTAAGGAGCTAGCTTGATGGTTGTTAGAGGACAGTGAGTGCTTTGAAACAGCACACTGCGCTGTCAACTTGCCTTCGTTTCTGTGTTGTTTTTTTGCTGCTATTACAAATCCAAACGGGAGCAACAGTGATGCTTTTAGCAAGGTCTCATTCACTGGGAAATGGATCAGAGATTCAGCGATGATGGCAGGGTGATAGTGAATTACAGACAGTGGAGGTTTTAACATCTGTAATCCCTGTCCATCCATTACTGAGTTGAGTTTCTTTAGAAGGGATCATCACTCACTCTCCTGTTTTATTTTTTTATTTTTTCCTTTCCTTTTGACCCAGTACAGCAGGTTGCTGGAACATTGTGTTTCTATTGACAATTGGTGTTTTATTATTGGGCAGCCATAGCCTGGCTTAGACATGGACCTTATATTTTTGGTGTAAGACATGGAAATTAGAAACAGACCTTTTTGTAATTCACCAGTCCCAATTTGGGCCTAATAGCCCACATCTCACCTCATAATGTTTCCTGGAACAAAGTACCCCAGAGCCATTTAGAAAAATGGTTGACTATTTCAGTAGATGGCTAAATAGTGACCGAGTTGAAAACTGATTTAGAGCTGGTTCTTATGCACCACCTCCTAATGGGTAAATTTAGGAAAGGTTTTGTAAGCCGATCCCAGATCTGCAGTTAGTGGCAACCTGAGTGTTTTAAATCTCTCAGCGACTGCCCTGCTGTTGTCTGCAGGAGTTTTAGTGTTAATTTATGAGCTGGTTGTCTGGACTCACTGGTGGGATATTTTTACCCCTCTGTTGCTGCACAGGCTTGGGGAGTATAGAGGAAGGGGCATCACGTCATGCTTTTACTGTAGCCAACCCGTTCTCTGCCCAGTGACAAAACCTGGCATGGTTACTGAGGTTTAACTGTGTGTTGGTGGGTGGTGAACAACTAAGCGTGAGTCAGAGAGAGACGCACGAGTGCATGTCATGTCTTTGGTCTGTCTAGTCTTCTTCGGCCGAAGCTATGTCATGCTGTGTACCGTAAGAGCTTAGTGTTTCCTTGAGAAGGTTTCCCTTTGTAGGACTGAGAGGTATGTGTGGCTTGTGAGAACTGTGGAAAAAAATTCTTGCTGTTCATCTACCCTATCACTCTATCACTGTCTAATACTTAGTGGGGGGGGGCTGTTCTCCCCAGTGGTTCAAGGCTCACCTCACACTCGACGCTCTGTTTTTCTCACCCACCTTCGATTTCCAGGAGTGCCTGAGTTAGGCCCACCAAATGCACTGTAAATATAACACAGCGCCGGGGTACTCAGTCTGCCAAATCAATGACCGAATTCTATAACAATTTTTATCTTACTTCTGTACAATCTTTGCGATAAGTAATGGAACAAAACAGATGAAGTGGTTCACAGTGAAATCTAAAAATAGTGAGATACCACAACAGATGGATTTGGCAGCTCTTTGCATAGGCTTTGTTTAAAAGTGGGCCCATAAGGCTTGCACAGTAAGCGGTGCACAGAAATTGGCAGGTTTTGAAATTAGTGGTAAACTGTGAATGAGTGGTCCAATTGATTCGATCTGTCCAGTCACAATTTCTTGCTAATTAATTAGCTATAATTAAGCAGCTCTAATTTTCCATCTGTTGAGATCTGCTTTTGTCATATTTACAGTTTCCACTCCTTGAAACTCAGGACATATTTATTTTTTAGATTACGTTGGGAAATAAACTAAATAAGTCCCTAAATCGGCCAAATAAAAACAAACAGCAGGTCTTAAGGGCTGGTTTTGTGACGATGATTTTCATGTGCTCTGCAACACTGAAAGGTGTCAATAATTTCCACAGTGGTTTTGTCATAGCCAACTCCATAATAACAAATCGCCAAACTCTTAAGTAGGCCTTGGCAATAATTCAATATGATCGTTTATTGTCTTTCATTGTATCGGGATGAAATTCAGATAGTCATATCGTGATACAGTTTTGTGAATTTATAATGCGGAGAGTCAGTTACAACTTCCTCATTGTTATCATACCAGAAAGTTCAATGTGTACCATGGATTCTTAAATATGGTATTTTGACGTATGGTGATGGAGAAATTCCATGATTATTGTGATCGTAATATTTTACATATTGCCCAGCTCTAATTGTAAGGGACGTGAAGGAGGAAGCCTTGATAATCGCCCATCCCAATACCCCTGTACAGGGGATGAACGATTAGCCATTAATCATCTCTCAAATAATGATAGACTGGTTAACCCTGCACTTAAAAGATAAACACGAGGGTTAAATTAATGTAGAAACACTGAAATAATGGTAGTGCTGGCAGGTAAAATAATGGATTTGAAATTACCCAATATTGTAATCTTTAGTGACCATAGCAGGTCGCCCCGTAATTAATCATGCAGTTGGGTGGTTGAACCCTTGCCTCCATAACAATGCTGATTTTAACAGGATGCCGTGCCCTTGAGTTCGGTTATGTCATTGGTGAACTACATGCCCTCCCTAATTTTAGTGCTGTTTATCTTGGTGTTATCAAGAAGTCTCGGCTAAATAAGATTTGAGGATCATTTTCTGTAAAACTAATCCCACGTCAGCTGTGACTCCAATAACACCGTCTTGTTAGATCATTGACCACAGATATTGAATTCTAATAGGCCTATTGGTGCGCCTTAATGGTCCAAGTATTGAATTATGATATTGGCATGGGGTGATGGCCTCAGGATTGAATTATGATATTGGTGCGCTGCAGGCTAATGGTGTCGGTATTGAATTATGATATTGGTGCACTTTGATGGTGTACGGATTGAATTATGATATGGCTCCCTATCTGCTAATAGCTCACACTGTGTAATTTTCAGTGTCAATCATGGCTTGAGTTGCTGGATCCATAACTGGCCTTTAGGCCAACCCCATCAATCAAATCAGATGAGAGGGACCCTCCTCCTGCAGCATTGGCTCTGTCTGTTTCTCTCCCATGCTCCTGTTTTACTTACCTCTCTCATCTAAATGCTCTCTTCTACTGATTAATCCCTCCAGGATGTGATTTTTTTTTTTGCTGCCCCATTCGTTTCTTCTACATCAAATCAAGAGTTGCCTGCAAATAACCCAAGTATGGACTGACAGTTTTATTACTTTATCTTATAAATCCCTACATATACCTCTAAAAATACCTGAATTGAACCTCGTAATTTTACATATTAATTAATGCTCGGGAGAAATCACCGGTCGAAAAATGGGTCGTGGTAAATTTGTCCTTTTTCTTGCACAATTACAGTCAAGCTAGTCATGTTTTTCCAGAAATAAACACAAAACACTGCACTGTTTCGTTGCGTTTGAGTAATGTCTACGAACAACCTAATAGCATTACGAGGACGGAGCACAGTGTTAGGTGACATGCTCATTGCTTAATCTTAGCTCTGGTCAATGACGTGCCAGCTCACTGTTATTACTTAGGAAGAGGCGCTGGAAGAGATCGCTAGTATTTGCAGGTACCACCTTTTCTATTATGAAGGGCCTGGCATTTAAGTGACGGCGTCGTAGATGCTGGGAATCTGGGCCAGTTTTGTTTCTCTCCGCGTCCTCACTTTTGCAGTGTTTAGGTTGAGCTTAGTCCCATTTTGATAGTTAAAGAGCAGCCAGAGCTGTGATGGTCCTGCTGCCAACTCGCAGAGTAAATGGACTTGCTGCCTGTGTGTCAGACCTCTAAAAATAACACAGTCTGCTGGCTGGGATCAGCAGAAAACTACCACAAATTATGATGATTCAACCACCCTGTATTTACAGGTGTGTGCGTGTGTGTGTGTATATATATGTGTGTATGTGTGTGTGTGTGCGCGTGTGCGCATTTGGCTCATTGGATGGAAGTGTTTTGTGTTGAATAGAAAATTTGCTGTGTGTTTTATTGTCAGTTAAGTTTTACTTTCAGAAGCTGTAGATGAGCTAACAAGTCTGATCATGGTCTAACTACCTGTATTTCATCTGGAAAAAAAAAACACAGAGAAGTTTTTGTCCTCCCAGTTTGTTGGGGTGAAACAAAGTCATTGTGTTGCTAGTGTGAATTGTAGCGGTCTTACCTTTAAATCGTGTAAATCCCCGTCATCCTGGTCATAATAATGCGGGGGCCCAACCTAAGGCAAGATCAAAATAACACTAGGCAGCGTTGTTTCAATGTATTTATAAATCACCATTAAGAAATGACACAATTCTGTAGCTGTTAATAACACTAGACATCCTCTGACAATACCTTAACCTCTCCCTGACCTTTGACCTGAGCAGCTGTCAGACTGGAACCAGGGTTCAGAGGTGGCCTGACCTCGCAGATCTCATTATGACCTGGACTGTCTGGCTGGCCTAACCTTTGGAGCTAACAGATGATGACTTTGCCATCTGTTTTCCCTTTAACGGAGCTAACTGCCTTGAACTTGAACTTGCTTTGTGGACGACGGAGAGCGGGACAGACTTGTTTGTAGCTAAAAGCACTGGTTGTGAAAATGGTTTCACAGTTAGCCTAGACTATTCTCCCTCACCTGTAAGTTTTTTTTTCTTTTGATTTCACAAAGGACAAGGTGACTTGTACCATGCTATACAAATGAGCTGTTGAAGCTTAGATATTAAGTCTTCACTCGGTTTCTTTGAGTTCATTTCTCTTATGAATCATTTGTGTTATCAGTTAAGATATGGGATGTGGTAAGATGACTGCTCTGTATTTGGAGTGGCTTTCGCTGTACAGAATGAAAAGTGTGAAAATCTGTGTAGACTGCCCAACCTCCTACACTCCATGTTGTTGGGGTGAGAGTTGTCTTCTCAAGGTGGGGAGGGGGGGGAGGGGGACTGAGTGTTTAGTAGACGCGAGCCCATCCGTTGACTGCTGTCTGACCCCGAGTTCAGCCTTATGGTTATTAATAGGCCCAGAGGCCTCCAACTTCCAGGAGCCCCTCTGATCAACTCCAGATGTGGAATGGCAGAGGACAATTCTTAGTTACCCTATCCATGTTTCACATGAGGCAGAACGTGGGGAGATGGGCATGTCGAGAGACTGATAAAGAAGGAGTCATGGAGAGAGAGAGACCCTTTCACAGCGGGACTGTGTTTTGTGAGTCTTTGTTTTCATGTCTCTTTTTTTTTCTTTTCTTTATTATACTCCCTGCCCCCAGACCAAAAGACCATAAAAAACGTATGGCATCACCATGGTGACCATAATAAGCACCTATAAAACAGCGTGTAAACTGTAAAATAATACAAACAGACTAGAGCAGCACTGACTGACTGGCTGTCTGAATGGCCGCCTTCCGCCATAAAACTATTTGAGAGCCAGACTGAAGGAATGCCTTGGAGGCTGCGGTGGCTGTCACGACACATGAAAGGATTAGGCTCTGCGTTTTATCTCCTCTTTATCTGATGGTAATGGATAAGCTGAGTGTAGCGTATCATCTGACACTCAGACCCAGGGTTTGATGTTTTAGTTGGGTGAGGGTTTGTTGAGTTGACCGCTTTAGTCTATTGATTGCTGTTTGATGGTTTTGATATGTAGGCTGTACGGAACAGGTCAGGCCTTTTTATGCAGTGAAGGCTCCAAATAGCTTTTAGCTGTCCTTCGCCCCCCTCCCTGTTTCTCTGGCGCTTCGTTTGATGTTCGGATCAATCAATAGAAAGAGCTTCGGCCGTTTACACATGCTCCAGCTTACTTCCCCACTGTGTTTGATTCGTTTTCCCTCATTGTGTGAGCGCCATATCACATTCTCTCGACACAGAATAAATGATATAATTACAGCCCATTACTTAGCCTAATGCAAGCTAATTATTCTGTCATTACTATTAGGATTAGCTATGCTCATTCTCCTTCTTTTGCTGTGTGTGTCCCCTGCATTTTCCACTGAAAATTGTGCAAGTACAACAGACTCTCTTACTCATACAGTCTGGTCACAGTTGTCACTAGACAACTCTGTCTGTTGTCTTGGCTAGACAACTTTGTCAAGGTTGCCACTAGACAACTTTGTCCAGTGACAACCTTGGTTAGGCACATAAGTCGTAATAAGGAAAGGCTAGCCTAGTCAGTCGTTTTTACATAGCTTTTCACTTTATGCATGTAACTAAACGTTATGTTTATGGTCAGCGGGAAAGCTCACTCTATTGTGTCATCATTAAGCTCTGAGGCAATTACTGCATACCACTAGGCTAACACAAGACTTAATCACAGAGTGGAAACAGGCATCGTGCAAATGAGAAGTTTTTGAACTAAAGACACCTGGTGTTGATGCAGATCTCTTTATCTCTTAACGTTGCCAGTTGCGCTGAAGACCAAGCTAGCTGTCCGTATATGGAATTCAAAGAGAATTACAACAAATCAAATAGTGGGCTAACTTAATGAGAGCAGAGTAAATACTAATAGAATTAGAACAACTTTGCACAGTGCTCCATTGTTTAAACGCATTGCTTAGGCCATGTAGGTTAGCTGCTACACAGTCCATGATGAGTTGACGTCCGCAGCTTTGTTTTAGCTCGCCTGCACTAATGGAGTCGTTGATGACTGGGAGTTGCTGGTGTGTATTTGCTGTGTTATGTAGGCTTATGATGAGGATTTCAGTCAGATTCCAGAGTGTTTTGGACCTTGGTTTGTACATTCACTCCAGAGCCCTGAGAGCTCCATTCTTCTTCCAGACTTGATTAATCCCTATCACCCCTCTCCATGATCGCGGTTTCCATTTTTTAGCCCCTATCTCTGCACTCATCCCCTCCCCAATCTCTTCCCACTGGCACAGAATGGCTTCCTGGCAGAATCGAGGCATTAATTCAAGGATGAGAGGTGTGATATTCTCTCTCTCTCTCTCTCTCTCTCTCTCTCTCTCTCTCTCTCTCTCTCTCTCTCTCTGTCTGTCTGTTCTGTTTGTAATGCGTGGCCTTTATCGTAGCTGAAACAGCTCACTACCCTCTGATCCTATCTCAGATCTCAATATCCCAGCCGTTCCACCCTGTAAACGCAGGGATGAAATATCTTGCCCCTTCACCAATGCATTATACCCTAGCATATCGCCAAACCTCTCTCCTCTTCTCGCACACTCCACACCCCTCACCTTTCGTGACACAGGCCTCCAGCTAAATGCAAACCCTATGAAATGAGAGCAAGTGTGTACTCCCTCTATACCAGAAACCTACCAGGTCTCATTATGTGTGGACTTAGGCTTATGCTTGGACTCTGGAAGCCTTTTTTGCAGACAACAGGTCGGATACAATAATGAATAACCCTGAGTAAGCTTCAGGAGAGTTGGGGCTTGGATGGTGGCAGGATGAAACAACTGCCAATCTCTGACCAGAGAAAAACGGATCAATACCAATGGGAATGCAGTGTAAAAAGGCTGTTTTTGATCCAGGCTTGAGTCAGCATCAGCTTGACAGCTCTTGTGCTTTTGCTAGATATGGATCTGTGGTTTTTTTTTGTTTTGTCTTTTTTTTTGTGTTGTTAAGGGAGGAGGGGGGTCTCAGGAGCCTTGGCTGTCTTGTTAAACTGTGGAGACTGTTTGGCGGACATCCACCCACACCCCTTCCACACACTTATGCACAGTTATCCACTCATGAAGGCATGTATACGCAAATGCACAGGTAGTCAAATCATCTGAGAGCTCGTTCATTGCAGTGCAAGCGCTACACGCATTAGCTGCACAGGTTGCAGGTTGGGTAAGAGTAAACTCGGAGATGGGGATTGAGCATGGTATGATTTGACTCATGCAACCCAGTGTGGTTTGCATATGCAGCATCTCCTGGCACATTTGGAGCCATGCATACACCCTGCTATGTCAGAGGAAGGAAGGAAGGCAGACTGGCAGGCAGGATTGTATTCTCTTATCTGTGCTCCTGTTGTGCTGTGTTTTGAGGGGGCGTGCCTGTGATCTGCGATCATGTACCGTGTCATTGTAGCAAGTGTGGCTGTCGCTCCTGAGTGAGCTGCCACACCACGACTCCACCCCCACACAGTAGGTCTGGCATACAGAATGCTCAGCTACATAGAAGGTGGAACAGAATGAGGGGAGATGGCAAGGGGGATTTCAGATGGTAGGCCTTACAGATCATAGATAAGCCATCTTTTCAGACGCCTTTACTGTTTACTATCATAACCACATAACAGCTTCAGACTTGTCACAGATGAAGGGAAAGATTAGTGACTGCACTGGCAGGGCAGAAAAACCTTCATCTGTGTCATACTGCTAAATGCAGAGGGTATAAAGGGCCTCCCATTGTGCACTGCACATAGAAATTTACATTTTCAAACATCAACCTCTTTTTGTAGCATGATTGATTTGTTATTACAATGCAGAACTGAATGCATTTTGTTTGATTCCTTCCGTGCATGGCTTCAGTTCAAGAGCTCCATTAGATTAATACTTAATACCAGCATTGAATGTGGAATAATTTTATTGTTGTACTAAAGGAGTAGCAAACTACTTGATACAGGTGACTCAAGAGAACACACAAACGGGGTGTTTTTACCAGTAGCAAGGGGCTTTGCTGGGAATAAAATCTGAAGCAGCCAATCTTTGTGTGATAATGACTGTCCTTATTGCTCTGCCCTGGTAACCTTGGCAGTACAGAGGACTATCAGATTAGCGCCATGTTGTGTACATATCAACAGTTTTGTTGTCATTCCTGCCGTCTATCTGCTTTTGCATCATCAGGGTACGAGGGCATAAGGAATCCCATGAAGTTTTGATGCCTCAATTAAAGTGCATCTGTCTCCCGTTATCTCATTTAGTCTGTAGTCGATATGATCACCATAATCAGACGTGCCTGATAGGAGCCTCCTTCTTAATTAATCAATCTCACTGTATCATCACCTGTGGCTCATTAGAGTAATTAGAGTGAATTAGTCAGATAGAGGGCCTCTCACTGCCTGCAGAGGAGTAGAAAGAATTTCATTAGGATGGTGGAACACATGCGCGCGCACATGCACACACACACACACACACACACACACACACACACACCTTGTGTCTGATGGCCAAGGGTAATAGGATTTGTTTAGCCATGACTGTTATCGGTGATTAGCATTATTACCACAGTGGCTGGCTAGATCATGGGTCCCTAGCCTTTTTTACATGGCAGCCCTGTTTTCTATAAAGAATATTTTCATGGCCTGGCCAGTCTGCCATCTGAAAGGGAGAGGCATGGCTTCATGACGGAAGCACTGTTTGACATTAAAACTGCAATATCTTACAGCCATTAATTCGAAATTTAACAGATTTAGAGGCTAATAAAATACAGAGCAGTTTTACCTATTGGCATGACCAGGGGCGCCCGCAGAATTTCTTTCCATGGTATGCAAAAATACCCAAACGAACAGCAAATATACTTCAATAGGCTATAACACAACAATCACCTTTCCAATATTTCATGTTCCAGTCACATTAGCCTGTGTAGTTGAACAGCTGAAGAATAGTTAATTCTAGCAAAGGCCTTCTTCATGAACTGAAATGGTAAGGTTCGGCTCCTGTTGCTGCCGTCACAATCATCCTGGAGAAAAAAGATGAGCCTGTTGTGCTGTGATATGTTTCAGATTTCTCTTGGAAAAGGGGAGCGCCAGGCACATCATTAAAAATAAACAACCATGGAGCACAGGAATAAATGCTACATACGTACGAGGTTATGCAACGAATACGCAACGACATTGACTATGGATATTGTATGTTTATCCAGTCCTTATAATTGTGGTTTGGTTTAAGGGTGGAAACACTGGGGGAGAGAGAGGACAAACATTGCGTACAGATGCAGACGGTGCCAAATTCGATGTAAACTATTGTTGTTTCTTACTCAGGGGTTTGCACAGCCGGCAATAAAGGGTCCGTGTTTACACTGCCCGGCAATAGGTGATTGTTGGGGACCACTGGGCTAGGGAGCCTCTCCTTGCCTCGTGCTCCCAAGAAGAATCGTCTTCATTCAAATTCTCCACCTTGTATTAATTCGAACACTCATTCATCATCCAAAGCGCTTATCCTGCTCTCAGGGTCGTGGGGATGCTGGAGCCTATCCCAGCAGTCATCGGGCAGCAGGCGGGGAGACACCCTGGACCATCCTTAAAACGTTCCATACCTTACATGTAACTTACCGTAACTTACCATACATTAAATGTACAGTACTTTAAATATAACTTGTCATCATACTTTAATTTACTCTACTTTAAATATACCATACTTCTGCTGAACCTTTACGGTGGAGAATATGCTACAAGGCTTTTCCCTTTTTGTACTGACTTTACAATGATGTGGCAGGACTGGGTTCCCCAAGCTACTGCACCGAGGCCTGTGCACTTGTGCGGTCATGTGTCCGTGTTCATGTCTTAGCTCACGCATGCAGGGTAGTGTGCGGGAGACTTCTTGGCCCAAGCCGTGTTGAAGTCTCTCTAGGGAGTGTTGGCAATCTGTTCCAATAGTCTTTACAGCTGACCAGACGACCAAATGAACCAAGACAGGGACCGCTGCTGTGGGCCAGCCCAGCCAAGCCAAGCAGGGCTGTTAGGGCAATCACATAGACATTACAGAGTACTTTTATGGTCTTCTGCACTCACCATGGGCTACTTCATTCCCTGCAAAACCAGGCAGACAACACTAACCAGGCACAGCTGGACATTAAAATAATACAGTAATTAATTATAATTAGTTGGTGGAGAAATCTGTGATTCTGTGATCGGCGAACGTATCGGAGAGAGTGCAATGCTACGTGGGAAATTAGAGAGGCTACAGAATCACGCCGACAAGCGCATCCCACTTGGCGTGGCTTTAGTTCCCCGAGTGCTTTCCGTACTTACTGTTGTTGGTGTTGTTGCTTAGCGACTGATTTTAAAGATCACAGCGGGCAAGAGAAAACTGAAGGGGTTCTTGCGCCCTGAAATAAATCGCTTAAAATTAGGAAATATCACAACTGCATCGAGAGCGTGTAATCATAAAGAGCTGCACTGTGTGCAGCACAGTGCTGGATCACAGGCCAAGGTCAACAATAGACGACCGCTTGTTAGAAACGGGTTATTTTTATTCTAGCGGACTGCTATGACAAGTTGCACTTGTGAGTCAAATGTGTTTTTACTTTGTTTTTTGAAAGCACTTATCTGCCAGCAGTTTTGCATGAATGAATTCCCTGTTTTTTAAGTTGAAAGCTTTATTTTTTGAGCTTCAAAGCTTTTAAAGCATTTTTTTTAAGATTTGTATTTTTAAACTTCATTTTGTCCATCAGGTTTATAAATAAATGTTGATATTTTTACAAGCAATTGAGTTTGCCCACCGGTTTTATAAAAAAAAAATATTTCTGAAGGGTCTGTAGACTTTTCTTTTTTCTTTTTTTCATTCATTCATTTTCCAAGCTGCTTATCCTAATTAGAGTCGCAGGATGCTGGAGCCTATCCCAGTGCTGGTTGGGCTGGAGGCAGGGAAACACTCTGGACAGGTCGCCAGTCCATCGCAGGGCAGACACACAGACAGACTCATTCATACCTAGGGGGCAATTTAGCATCTCCGATCCACCTGACTTGCATGTCTCCGGACTGTGGGAGGAAACCAGCGATCCCAGCGGAAATGCGGACGTGGGGAGAACACGCAAACTCCACACAGAAAGGACCCTGGCCGGGAATCAAACCCAGAAACTTCTTGCTGTGAGGGGACAGTAACGGCACTACTACTCTTACTGATACCGCTTATTGATCTGGTACTTTAACGGTGCTCTTATCTTATCAGTTCTCTTTGTTATATTTTTTTCCAAGAGAAAAAAAAAACAAATTAAGATCATAATTAACATTGCTTTATCATCTTATGTCTGGACAGAGCGTTACATTTGATAATTAACCCATATTTGTGTAAACTACTAAGAAGACACGTTAGCCCCTAGCCAACGGGTCTGACCCTTTAGCCGAGCGGTCAGTGATGTCGCCTTGTGGCGCAGTACAGTATCGAATCCCGCACCGGGCAAGAAAATAACCGGTTACATTGGTGGCAGCGGTGGGATCCGGAAGTGTGCAGATCCTCAGAAGTCTCTTCGGAGCGCGGGAAGAACAAAGCGCGAGTGCGCGCTTCCGGGAGAGGGTGACGACTGTAAACTACTAATAAGACACGTTAGCCCCTAGCTAACGGGTCTGACCCTTTAGCCGAGCGGTTAGGGATGTCGCCTTGCGGTGCAGTACACCTCGTATCGAATCCCGCACCGGGCAAGAAAATAACCGGTTACATCTGTGTGATTTAGTTAGTGAACTCTTGTGTGGGCGCTAGGCTGCTAGCGTACACGACGTACCTGAGGCGGACGGGGCAACGAGAGACGAACTACGAGCCAGGCCGTCGAAAACTGCATTTCTCTGCCTGTGTTTGATGCACTTCCGCTCGGTGTTTTGAAAGCTTGCTTGTGTTTCTGCCCTTACATGCAAAAGACCTGTTGCACTTGTGGAAACGAGCATCGTCAGCATCCACTCCAGTGAAGCGTAACCACACTTCTGACCGTTGAGTTCTTTCTCCGCCATTGCCTTTTATGACCAGGCTCTGTGTGTGTGTGTGCGCGAGAGAGAGAGAGCGAGGCAGCGAGTTGGCCCCGCCCCTCAGCTCGCGCATTCGACAGGCTCCGAGGGAGAGAGCGAGAGAAATCTCTGGATTGGGAATAGCGAACATGCATCATAGACAAATGTCTTCATTTTATTGCAAATCAGAAACGGAGTTGGTGAGATAAAAAGGCGCAAGATGACGTTTATGTAGCCTAATTAAATAGGAAATTAATTTTCTTAATTTCTCCCAGTACCGATAGCAGAACCGTTAACGTCGGAGCTTATCGATCCTACGGTCTTTACTAAATTTATTTCTGATTTTTCTCCCAATTTAAGTGGCCAATCGATCCCTGTTTTCATTCAAATACCCACCCTCGCACTGCGTGCGTTCGCCAACTGCGTCTCTCCGGCCGGCAGTCTCGAAGGAGGCGCCTCCCCGCTTCCGGGACGAGGCGACTCCGGGCCGAACCACTGCTTTTTCCGACACACACGGAGACGCGTTCACGTGACGAACACAAGCCGACTGACTCCGCCCCCCTCCCGAAGACAGCGCTGCCATTGATCGCTGCGTCATCGAGTCCGGCCATAGTCGGATCTGACGAGACCGGGGCGCGAACCCCCGGTCCCCAGTGGGCCAACTGCATCGACACAAAGCCGATGCTTAGACCGCTACACCACCGCGGACCCTAAGATTCTACCATCTTTAATAAGCACGGGTGCCCGTTTAATACCGGGTTTCGGTACCCATCCATAGGCGACAGCGCTAACCACTGTGCAACCGTGCTGCCCTGGATCTGTAGACTTTTTTTTTTGTCTTAAAAATTATATTTTTTTAATGGTTGCAGAATATTGCACAATCTATATAAAAAAAAATCCGCCATGGAATTTTAAATTTGTTTCAAAGTTGATCCAATGACATGACAAACCTTTTGGGTTTTAAATCCCCTGATGAATTCCTATGAAAGATTGATAACCCGGACCTATGTTGCTGAATTGCTGTGACATTTTGACAACCTAAAGCTTTATAAGTACTTAATGGGTGTGTAAGGGATGACAAAACATGGATGTGAGGGCCGTGATGCAGTATATAGAGCAGTTTGATGAGGACAAAATGTAGCCTCTGTGTTAACTGGTAAGTAACCTCCTATTGTACGGAGACATTTGTAGAGGTATATTTGTTTCTCACTGTAACCAGAGAAAAACCTTTTTTTTTGGTAAGGCGCCATTGTCAAATATTCCATATTGTCCAATGAATAACGGTGTGAGTCACACGTGGGTCTCTGATTAAAAAATAGCTGGAGCAAGGAAAAACTGTTCTAGCTGGACCCTCGGTTTAGAAATCCCGTGTTTCATCTAGTGTGTGGTTTATGACCTTTTCTTCTTTAAAAATATTGTCCTGAATATTGTACCGATAAAAGTCACCCAGAGCCAAAGACATGAATTTGAAAATATATTACAGCAAACCCAAGATAACTTCTTGTGAAATGGTGCTCGACTCCTGGGCGCAGCGGTATACCACGGCGTGCTCAGGTTATCAGTGTGATCGGTAGCACATTTGCCCACCTTTGACAAATTTAATTTTGAGCAAATGAAAAACTTCACTGCCAAATCATTGCACTTTAGGGGATGTCCATATCTGCACCATAATAGTAAGCTGCTACTCAATTGGACACTGTAGTGTTTTCCTTTTTGTAGCTTCTTTTTATCTTGTTTGCATTCTTGCTTTTTTTTTTCTTTCTCTCCAAACAGTCTCACTTAGGGAGTTTTTTTTTTTAATTAAAAGTTTGATGCTACTGATTTAATAGCGCATCTTTACGAAGAAAAAACGTTGCCCCAAATTATTAAGGTGCTCGTATTCTCTTTTCTCACACTCCGCTTGACTTCCGCCAACAGCTTGCAAGTAGTTCAATATCTTTTCATTTGTTAATATATTGTTCTCTGTTTGTCTGTCGCAAAATGGATGCATAGCTTCTTTTCTTTTTTTGTGAATTAGTAAGTTCTTCCTTTGCCAAAACTAATATATACAGATAAAAATAGGTCGGAAAGTAAAATCAATTAAGTGGCTCAGATTAAAATTTATTAGGCTCTTCCCCTCGTACCCAGCTTTGCATGAGCTCCTGCGCACGCTCGAATTCACTAACTGCCACCGCAGCTGCTCCGTGGCCACGGGCGGACAGGCTGCTTCATCAACTGCTCCATGGGCAGGGGAGGCAAGATGGCATGGAAGCATGTGAGCATTTTTGAGCACCCTGCGTCGCTGCGTAAAAAAAAAAGGAGAAAAAACCCACTGCGGAGCACGGTCCGCCGTGTTCATTAACTTTTTTCCCCCCATGTCAGTCTGCAGATAGAAGAAGATTGCAGTTGGTCAGGGACCTGACTTAATGCTGATGATGGGGGAGGGGGGGTTGCGTCTAATTAATACTTGATTGTGCCGTTTCTTCAGAGGAATATTTGTGTATGCAAAGTGCTGAGGGGATTGGTAGACGTTTGCATGTGCGTTTTGGGACCTTGTCAGCAGACTGGGCCACGAGGGCCCCCATAGTAATGTGTGTATTAAATGATTAGTGCGTTAGTTAGCATAATGGCCCTTCAGCAGCATTTAATCACTCTCAGGGGTGGGCGGCCTCACAGGAGGTAGAAAAGAGGTGGAGGAGAGGAGGAGGAGGGGGGTGTGGGGTTGAAAAGACAGGCAAGAACTAACTGGAGTAAGGATAGCGCTGCTGGTAGAACATGGGAGTGGATCGTCTGAAAAGGACGTAGTTGGGGAAATGAGAGAGACGTGTGCATGTCAGAGGGGGAGAATTGAACAGAAATATATGCCGGCGCAGCTCAAACACTTGGTGGCAAGAGATACAATCTTAACAAGCCCTTAAAGTCTAGTTAACATCAGCATTTGGCCCGTCGACTGGAACAACTCCCATAAACAGCTATTAATAAGAGTGTAAAATGGATCTGAATAAAAGAGGGCTCTGCCTCAGCCTTGACAACGCTGTTGTTGTTGATGATAATGGTGTTGTTGTATTATTGTTGTTATGTGGGGGGGTGTCTGGGGAAGCCAGTTAGGAATCATTCCGAGCTGTGTGTGTGTATGCTAATGCATGTGCATGTATGTTGGCAACACAAGTGCCGTGGTTGAGGGAGATATTTATGCTGAACTGCTGAGATATCACATGGTGACCACGCCACCGGTGTAGACTAACCTTCCCTGTCCTGTAACCAGTGTTGCGGTACTATTCGGCGTCCATGCCGCTACAGTGCGGCCAACCAAGTTGAGCAACGGCGATGCCTGGTCTGCTGTTCTCTAGATGGGTTCAGAAGAAACTAAAGATTTCCCCTGTAACACTTTGCCGTCTAACCAAAAAAGCACCCCCTGTCTTCCTGTTCTGAAAAATGATTTAAGTAAAACTGGAGCAAATACTGACACGTAGAGCAGTTCTCTCATCAACTGCATGAATGTTTGTGTTGCAGAAAGAACTAGATGCCACCGCCACACAGCTAGCCAACAGACAGGATGAAAGCGAACAGTCCAGGAAGAAACTCATCGACCTGAGCCGTGAGTTCAAGAAGAACACACCAGAGGTGAGAAAATTAGACACAAGCAGTAAGGTATGCACACGTAGACACAATCCACAAACGCTTCACGACTATCAGAGCTGACTTCATTCCTTTGCTGTACCTCTGTGTTCCTAACAAATCCAGCCTTGAATATTTACCGAGAAGGCACGGGAGGAGTTAACGGCTCAGAGATGCGGGCTTGGCTCTCCAAAATAGTCTCTCCATTAGTTTCCCTGAAATCCTAAAGAGACAAAACAGAAAAGCCCACGGGAGTTTGTATTATCTGACCCAGTTTTTTTTGTTTTTTTGTTTTTTTTGTTTTTTTTTCATGCTTGCAGAAAGTGTGGTCTGTGTCTGTGTGCGTGTGTGTGTGTTGGAAAGAGTGTATGTGTCAGAGAGAAAGAGAGAGTGTGACAACAATACTAAGTGGGATCAGGGGGGAATTCTGTCTTGTTCCTGTGTTCCCATCACTTCTCCTGGGAATATTTGTTTCATCCCTGTTACCAAGGCAACATGCTCATTTTAAGCCACACAGCGAAAACAAAGTATTGTTGTGTTATTATTGGTAATGTCACCATGGTAAATTATTGATGGTTGTATGAATTATGCATGAATGAAGAGCGTGGATAGAAGATCCTCAACTCTCCATAGAGTAGACAGTAGGCCTAATGTATTTACCACACAATGAGGATTTTGGCTATAGACTTTAGAATATAGCCGAACCTTGTAGAGGAATAGCCACCAGACAAAACAATGCTTGCATACAAAAGATGCTGATGATGCCCTACACGTTCATCTTTAATGTCAATTCAAAGCACAACTACATAGTACCTGACAACCAACATGGAAGGGCAAGGAGACTGGCATAAACAGGGCAGACACATATATGCTTGAACACACACACACACACACACACACACACACACACACACACACAGATGTCACAGTTGGGCAAATACAACCAGGAAGGACGTATTCGGATACACATATGAAGAAGTCAGCAAAAACATGTGCACACACAAAAACATGCGCACAAACAGATAGATAGAGCTATGTATGTAAAGAGGGGTGTATATAGAGGTAGTTAGACACACACACACGCACACACGTATACAATCTACACATACACAAATGCACACAGAGGCAGATAGCCTAGATCACAGGGAACAGGACACACACAGTCATCAATGTAACAAGGCTGTGATTTAGGAAGACTCCTCTGGCGTCTGTGTGGCCCCTGGCATCTCCCTGGTATGTGGAGGAGGAACCTGAGCCAGGCCAGAGGAGCGACAGACTTCATTACTGGAAGTTTAACAGGCTCAATAGGAATCGGTGCTAAAACTCTATATGACTTGTGTTCCAAATAGTTTTGCACACGTTTGTCAGCCTGCGCTTATAAGGTGTGTTTGTAGGGCGGTATTTACCCCTTGTGTGTGTCCGTCGACCGGCCTATAGAACAGTCAGTCAGGCCTCTGTGGTCCAGAGCAGTCAGCAGAGATCACAGTCACATCAGATCGGACTGCATTAGGCTGAACGAGAGTCTGTCTCTGATCCATTATTCAGCAACCAAGAGACCGGCCGATGTAGACTCTGTCTAGTCTGCTGAGCCGTACTCGGCGTGAACCGCAGTCACGGCCCGCATGATAACATGCAGAAGCACACACATGCACTGACACACACATGCTTGCTCACTCGAAGGCTCCGTGGTGTTTTCTGGGAGTAGTGCAAAAGAAATGCTGTGTGAAAACAAAGTTTTTATAATTCATTAGGGCTGACACACTGTGAAAAAAAATTTTTGGAATGCGTCTTGCTTCGCTTCCTCGGTTATTTGAATTATTAATCCAGTTCTTAATTTCTTTTTAGATAGCGAGGGCTCTTCTGCTGTGTTATTGTAGAGGTAAAGGGTGGAAATGCTTGTAAAATTTCCCAAAGATTTCCAGCCAGAGGCTATAGTAGTAAAACTACTTTGTTTTTTTTTTTAAGTGTGTGTGTGTTTGTGCACACATAAAACATCCCCAAAATTGTTGGCCAGCGGCGCAGTAGTAAAACAACTGTGTGTGCCTGCATGTGTGTGTTTGTTTTGTGTGTTTAGCTCCGGGGCAGACAGACAGCGAATGGGAGTTCCATACTCCCTGGAGGATTCCTCGGGCTGGCCTGTCTGCTGTCTGCCGGCAGCTCACACACCAGCCATCCATCTCCCACCGCCTGCCCCCTTCTGTGCTCCTCACACACACACGCACACAAACACACACACACACACACACGCACATTGTCCACGGTGTCTGTGTGTTCATTGTTATGTTATACGGTCATAAATCTTTGGTCCTGCTGGGGGGAGGGTAGGTGATGCAGCAGAGAGTGGACCAGAGGAGACTTTGGGGTTTTTAGATTGTGTGTGTGTGCGTCGGGTAGGAGGGTGGAGCTTTTACGTGTTATTTGAAGACGTGTATCATTGTGGTCACTGCGTGTTCTTCTGTTGGAGCTCATCAAGGTTACTTCAGCTAAGAATACGTCTCGGGAGGACGAAATAAACATTTCAGCAGTGTGAGAAAACACTCAAAATACAGTGTGTGTGTGTCCGTGGATGTGTGTTGTGTTGTGTTGTGTTGTGGCGTGGTCTGTGTGCATGTTTGTGTGCAGGTGAAATTGATTCTATAAGCTCTACCTTCATAATGTACTGATAAAACAAACAAGAAATTAATTCCAACCCCCCCCGTCTATTTGGATAACAGCCAAAACGTGAGTAGAAAAGAGGAAACTCATATAGAAATTGAGAAGGACTATAGATACATTAATAGGCATTAATATGCTCCCTATTTTCGCTTTTCAACATTGAATGCCAGAAATAACTACCTGGGTGCATTCTTAAACGAAGTGAATCAGTAAAAAAACAAACAAAAAAAGCCCAAAATAAATTAAATGAATGACTGTAATGAGAATAGAAACCAACAGGGGCTATCTAAAAACTGCTACCAAACTGAAATCAAAATGGAAAATATACCAACAAAGCCTAGTGCAAATCACAGAATTGGCATCCCCGTAGCATGCGTGGGTGATTTGTGTGTGTGCCCATCGTGCATGTCTGTGTGAGAAATGACGAGACCAAGTGGGGTATCATTATTTCTTGCAGGGGGGTGTTGAATTGGCCCAGACAAACGGCCACAGCGACCCCTGATGAGGTAACAATAGAGAGGGGTCAGCACGGTCATGACCTGTCCTCAGCTCCAGACTAGCCCAGACAAGTAGCCTGTCTGGACTGGCCTGGGATTAGGCTAGCCTCAGACACTGGTCCCAGGTCAGTTTAGCATACACAACAGCAGCAAGGTCTGGGGCTAAATTGCTTTTTAGACGGAGGCTTCTAATAGGTGCAGCGCCTCACTAGCACACATCTGTCGTTGCCCTACTTCACATCTTCACCGGGCAGCTTTTGTGTACGTCTGTGTCCAGGAGCTGTGCGGAGCCAGTGCGCCTGCACATAATGTCCTATTCTGCTATTCTGCTTTGCTTTTTAACAGTACAGTACGCTCCAGTTCAGTTTGTCAGGATGTAGGCTCAGTTAACAGGCAGCGTGGTGATTTGCATGTTCCCCCGATACATACTCGACTGGCTATCTCATCTGAAAGCGCTGACTCCTGCTGGAAAATCATGCAGTGGGACTTTAGGGACAAAAGGCATTTGCTTTATCATAAAAAAAATGGCATGCACACAATTTGCATTTACTATAGGCCTACTCTGTCGCTTTCTGTCTCTCTCTGTGTTTCTCTCTCTCCTTTGCACGTGCTCTCTCTTGCTCGCTCTCTCTCTCTCTCTCTCTCTCTCTCTCTCTCTCTCTCTCTCTCTCTCGCTGTCTTTTTCACACACGCACTATTAGTGCCTCTGGGTAGCCCAGGTGGTGCTGCACCTGTTCATATGAGGAACATGGTCTCTCAGAGCACCTCAGGATACAAACCTGCTTCTCTTCCTCTACACTAGTGCGGTGACTCACCCACTGCACATTATTCATTTGTTGGAGCAAGTTCTGTTGCCACAATGTTTATCTTGTTATTTATTTAGATCATTATAGAGACTACCACTATTCAACTCTGAAACCCCAGCAAGTTTTCCATGTGTCTATATAAAACTGCAACCCAGACGTCTTACTGTTCCTGTGCTCTAAAAAAAAAAAAAAGTATTTTCAATTTCTCCAACTCACCGAACTCTCCCCTCTTTATATTTTCAGGATCTAAGGAAACAGGTTGCCCCTTTGCTCAAGAGCTTCCAAGGAGAGGTGAGTGTGTTATTGTGTGTATGGGTGAGTGTGTATTGACATAGCGATAGACTCGCAATCTCAAACACAGCCTTCAAACAATGCAGTTTCAGGGCACACTTGACATTCGTTGACCGTTCGCTTTATCCCCTTCCATGCCCTTCTTTCCTTTTTCTGCCTTCGTCTTTCCTCTCAAACACTCTCCTCTTTCTTACTCCCCCTATCTCCTCTGTTCTTGCTATCCTCTGTCCACTCCCCCCCGCCCCTTTGCCCGTCCCCGCTCTTGCCACTATCTCATTTCCCTTCTTTCCTCTCCCTCTCTTTCTCCGCTCTGCTCGGTTCTGTTCTTGATTTTCTGTCCTATGCATGATGTCCTGTAGCCCGGGGGTGTGTTTAAATTGCATCCTGCAAAGGAAAAAAAAAAAAAAGAAAAAGAAAAGGGGTGGGGGGGGGCACCACAAAACCTTGACTTTAGCCTATCACAACTCACAGAATGCCGTGTCTTTAGATTTCGCTTGGCCGCCTGATTCGGTGAGGCTGCGTGTTGTTTTTCTGTTGATAGGATGAATCACAAGCCCGTTTGACTGATTACTGGCACATTCGCTTTTGGTTCCATTGAATCCTGCTCAATGTTTTTATGCGCCTTGACCTTGATGAGATTTCTGTGTGTGTGGGTGTGTACGTGTGTGTTATATCCTTCTCTCACCTCTCCCCATATATTCTCCTCCATCATTTTTTTTTGACCTATTTTCATCCCGACTCCTGCTTTCTGTCTGCCGTGCATTCCCAGTCAATTCCCACTCCATATGCGAAAGTCAGAGGGCAGACATAGAATTGGCTGGTTTAGACTGGGCCGTTATTTGAGGGTGGAGTGGGTGGGCATTCAACCCCAACAATATCACTTCCCCAGCACATACACACACACACACACACACACTTACACACACACAGAAAATCATCTCAATAGATCGTGACAGGGCTGCTTTGCCACCGGCCATAGAATATTACAGTTTAACACTTGGTTAGTTTCCATATTCCTGTGTTAAAGCAGCGACCACAGCCAGTGGTTATGTGAAAATGCTGTAATTTATAGTGGTTCCACCATGTTCTGCTGATGAGCCACAGTCTATTTAGAGAATAGAAACGCTTGCAGTGTAATTGGGGCTTTGTCAGCTGTTTCCACCGTTCTCATGTTGACACACCTCGACACACACGCACACCCTGGCTCACTGAGGAGCGACGTGGGTGGTCTGGGAGCAGAAAGACACCACAGAAGACATTATCTTATGATTTTTTTTTTCTTTTGGCGATAATACAGTACACCCGCTCCATCCTCTGCAGCCTATCAATCAGATGACTGTTCTGTGTGGCTGCGTGCCCCGACATGAGCGACTCCCGAGACAACGTAATTTTAGCCTGGCTTTGTTTGCTTAGCCCTTGATCCGTTTGATCAAGGACAAGACAGTGCTCTAAACTTCTTCCCCCGACTCCATCCCTGAGTAGGGGGCACGGGTCATTGCTAGATGAAGGCTTGAACCATACAGAACAGTGAAAAGTTTAGGCCCGACAGCTTTGAGGTCTTGGGACTCTCTTTAAACTTTGTCATTGAAAAGCAGCTTTCCTCCGGTTATAGTAATTACCAATAACAGGATACCTACAAGGCCCTTCTTTGGGAAGCTAGTTAGGCTCAGTTAGGCTACGTGGGCGTGCGTGTGTGTGTATTTGTTTGTGTGTGCATATATGCGTGTGTATGTGCATATTGCCTGTTCGGTGTTCCTTGTTGGTCCATCGATCAGATAAGCTTTTCCATTATCCCAGGCTTCAGTCTCTGCTTCCCATAGCCTCCCCTTATCAGACTCCACTGGGGCCACACACACACACACACACACACACACACACACACACACACACACACACACACACACACGCATGCACACAGGTCAGCTTGATGCCCTTCACACACCATGGGTAGATAGGGGAGTGAGGCAGTGCTGAGTGATGGTGGCACAAGCTGCTGACGTGTGTGTGTGTGTGTGTGTGTGTGCGCGTGTGCACGTGTGTGCATGCATTGGGGGGTGGGGTCAGTTTGCAATTGCAAGCACTTCTCATCCTACAACTGATACTGGTGAAGTATCATTTGTGTCAGTTCATTTGTATCACTAGGGATGTATGCGTGTCAGCATGTGTGTGTGTGTGTGTGTGTAAGATGGGGGAGGGTTTGTAATAGTAGTTGTCATTGGGTTCAGTTGAGCAAGCTGCGGTCAGGAACGTCAGGGTTGTGTTTGTGGATCCTGGGTGGTCTTCTAATGGCTCTGGTCCTGCAGTGAACCTGCCTCTAACTGTAGGGTGTGTCCTACATTAAATGTCTATTTCCTGCCTCCCATGTTGGGCTATATAAAGCTGCTGTACCACTGACCTTGGCCCAGACATTCTACAGTCACACAGCTGGTTCCCTTCAATGCCATCAGCAGATCACCGTTTCATTATTGTGTGTGGGGGTGTGTGCTTGTGTTACCATTTGATCTTTGTATTAACAAAGGTTTTGCGTGGTGTGTTTTTGTTCCCATTTTAAGTGATCATAGCATGACCCTTTGATAATATCCCCACTCCATCAATAGCATTTCTCTTTCATTTACCCCCCCACACACGCACACACACACCCACACACACATTGTTGTGCAGGTTGTGTGTTGGTGTGTGATTGGCATTAGTAGCCAGTATCAGTAATCCCCCATTAGTGGCCTTGCAGTTGGGGTCCTGACCACTCAATGTCACGTGGCACATGAAAAAAATAGTGACTTGTACTGTATGGTGTGCAAATGCGATCTATTGGTTGGTCTGGTGGTATAATGTGTTTGTGTGTATGTGAGAGAGCTAGAACAAGAGCATGCAAGTCCTCGCCATGTGAGACTGTCACTGTGCATGACAGAGAAGACAGACATGACATGCATGTGGGGGAGACAGTGAAAAGTGAGATTGTGGGAGGAAAAACGACAAGAGGGAGAATTCCAGAGAGATTGAGACAAAGCGAGAAGGGGGGGTGGGGATTGCAGAGGGAGGGGTGCTGGCACCAGCCTACTCAGGGCCAGATGTTTTGCGGCTAAAAAACTAGAGATGAATCAAAGCCATGTGAAGAGATTTATTAGGCTCCCATAGGAGACCAGGCAGAATTACATGTAGCCCACTCTGTTTACAGTGGCAAGAACTCCTAAACCACCCATCAACTACACTACTGGGTTGGCTGGGAATGTGAGGACTTTATACTAGGACGTATATAGGCTTTTGTCTCCCCCCCCCCCCCACACACACACACACCCTGCCCCCAGTAACTTTGCTGGATGAGTTGGAAGAGACACACAAGGCTGTTTAGTCTGAGTGCTGGAGCCAGAGTTGTCAGCTGTAGCCCTTCCCTGCACAGTAGCACTATTTGAATGTCTTTATTGGGCATCTGTTTCTCTCAACTTAGATTTTATTTCAGTTGCATGCGGTCAAGTCTGTTTGTATACAGCCCATCTTGGTGTGTGAGTGAGCTGTGTGAGCCCTGTGTATGTTTTTGTCCTGGTGATTTAGGATTGATAACTGTCATAAAGTTCCCCAAGTATGGTTTTAGGATTAATCTTTAATAGATCCATTCTAATGCCATCTATTTCAATCATATCCGTGATGGAATGAGTGACGTTGGCTCCGTTGGCGATGGCTGCATCCAGTAATGCATCTGCACTATATTGCTGCTAAGAGCTAACTGAATAATCTGCTCCTGCTGCGGCAGGAAGGACCGAGCCAGCTGTTTAATGATGTCAGCATGCTTGCAGGAAAATGCATGCACAGATCCATGAACTCACACACGCACACACACAAAACACGCACACACACACACAGAGTAAAATAGACTCACACATACGGACAGGCAGACATGCACGCACGTTCAGGCACACACCAGCACACACCAAATGAGGCGCGTCCGTCATCATTTGGACAGCTGAACAGACTTCACAGGAAGGAAACACCAACTCAGCCACTGTCATGACAGCCTTGATTACACACAAGATACCGACACATAGTCAGGATTGAGAGATATGTACTCTTGTGTCGCTTACTGTGAGAATTGATGTGCCTGGCTGTGAGTGCACAGATGTGACATTCAGATCTGAGGTGGTGTAGCTGATATTTACATTCCCGTTCTTCTCTTTTCTTCCCTCAGATTGATGCCCTGAGCAAAAGAAGTAAAGAAGCAGAGGCCGCCTTCTTGAACGTGTACAAGAAATTAATCGATGTCCCAGGTAAGAGTCTGTATAATGTGTGTGTTGGGGGTGGAAGCATGCCACGTTATGTGTGTTTATGTGTTCGGTCAAGACAACTCACCAGTCATTATTGTCAAGCACCTAATCAGAAAGCTTCGATATCTGTGCAGACAGCACTGACAGGGGAAGAGAAAAACCGTGATACTGTCCCTTCTTGTGCTCCTTCACTGTGCACCCAGGCGTGTGCAATGCCTTAATGTATCCCCATGAGATCCCTTCCCTGCTGGTGTAGCCTTTAGAGGCTGAGAGCAGAAGGTGCGTCCTTATACGGTTGACAAGTGCGTCTGCAATTTGCCTGCTGAAAAACTGCACGTGGACATGATCGGCGTTCCGGTGATGAAGGACACACACACAGAGTACAGAATGGCACAGTACACACACGCAGACAGTTATTGGGGTTGGCGATATTCCACAGAAACCGAGGCCTGGTGGGCTGTATATGTAGGGATGGGAGTGTAGCTGAGTTCATCTATAGAGTAAGGAGGTCATCGTACTCCCATATGGATAGCGCTACAGTAATATCTTTGGATTGTACTGCTCCCAATAAGTCAGCGCCAGCTCTGATGGTGCTATTCTTAACTTGGAATGAGACAATGATGTAATGCCTGATGCACACACAGAGGCACACATAAACACACACACACACACACACACACACACACACACACACACACACACACACACACACACGGCCTGACTAATGCAGTGGTCTTGAAAGAGGAAACAGTGTGTTTTGTTCTGCCTTCTGTCAGCTGAAGGCCAGGTTAGTCAGCCCCACTGTGCTCCACTTCAGATTTAAGTCGTCTGGCTGGAGAGTTCAGCAGCAGCGGACTACGAGTCAAACTGCTCTTAACAGGCGGTACAGTTGATTTGGAAAGGCCCAGTGTTAAGGAAAACGGCTTAAGAGGAAGAGAAAGTTGATTTCCAAGGGCACTGAGGCAGATAGGGGACAAATCCAGGTCCAAACCTTAACTGTATGTTTGACTGTGCTATACCGCTGCTGCTCGTGTTTGTGTGCGTTTTTTTTTTTCATGTGTGTGGGGGTGTGTGCATGCGTGCGTGTGTTCACGTGTGATTTGATGTCAGAACTCAGTGCCGCATGGTGTGTCACCTTGACAACATAAAATCAGCATGAAATTCCCCAATCGTGCTCTGCTGATCTCTCATTAGCATAGTTAAGATATCTAACTGCGTCAGACATGACACACACACACACACACACACACACACACACACACACACACACACACACACACACACACAGCCCTTACCCCCAGCTGTAAGCTGTCAGTTCCTCTTATCTGTACAGCACACACACACACACACACATACATACACACACACTTACGCACAAACTGCTCTTTTAGCTGGCATGCTGATGAGCGTTGCCTGCGTCTCTTGGCTGCCTGTCACCAGTCTGCCACCCATGAGCACCAATCAGATGCGATTGGCCTGACTGACAGGCCTCTCTTCATCACGGTGACAGTTAACCCTGCTATGTGTTTATGGAAACGCTGGTAGAACAGCCTGTGGAAACTTCTTTTTCTTCTGTCACTCTCTGCATCTTTAATGTCGCGTTTGTTTTTTCTCAGGTTTTGTTTTAGGCGTCTTGTCGTCTCCCTCAGCCCGTGTTCCTCCTCTTCTCTCTTATTTTCGGGCTGAATCACAGGAAACAATTTGAGTGATCACAGTCTAGTGATCACGGTTGTTTATGTCTGTCTCTTTGTGATTGTCGCTCTTCTAGTTCAGGTTGGGCAGTGTGACGGTGTAGACAGCGTGATGAGAGCGTAGAGAGTCAGCTGTACCATTGCCGCCACGGTAGCCTTTCCCTTTAGTGTGAGCATTTCTCAATACCAAGCACTCCTCCAGGCACAAGCTTGCATTCTTGAGGAGTGCATGTTTGACAAGTTGGGAGTACAAACTCATAAGTTCACAGCTTGTAGAAAAGTCAATTACATTTGCGGCGAGAGGGGTTTGCAGGGGTTACGATCACATTAGGGACGCTCCGATCGGAGAAATTGGTATCGGAGCTGATCAGGGTTTATTTTAATTGATCGGTACCGGCCATATTAAACCCGATCAAATTCCGATCCATTGTTGATTCTACTGCTTTGCCCTCCGTCTGCACCAGCTGTCGTACAGATGTTGTGAACTCCCCATTACACGCCGTCTAGGTGTCATTAAACTGATAGTGTCCACAATTTGCAGCACCCAGACACGTGTTTTAAAAAGTCAGCAACAAGCAGCTAAAACGTCTGCAGTGTGAAATTTCTTTAGGTTCGAAAATCAAAGCAGCCTAACAGCCACTTGTAATTTCCGCGGCGCTGATGATCCGCGAGGCAGTAGTAACTGAGCTACTTTCAACACGCCTAATATGATAAGACACTTAAAAAGAAATCATTTGAAGGAATACTGTGGGTTCATATGTTAGTCTTTGGAGTGTCCTCTCTTTTTGGTCGTTGTTTTTATATCTGTTCAAGCTATTGTACTTAATATATTGTATAGTTTACTTTTTTCTATTCCTGAAAAAATTAAATGAAAATCATTCACGGGCAATTGCGACACTATTAAGATTGGATTGGTTTCACTAACTTTAATGCCCTCAGTGTGCAATGTGCAGTTATACTATGCATGAAAATATAAATATCTGATAGGAAAATGATATTGGCAGACACTCAATATTAAATGACTTGGATCAGTGACAAAAAGAATGCGACTTATACACCGAAGCAACTTATTTGTTTTTTTTCCCTCGCAACATGTTTTTGCTGAGTACGACTTATATAATGGTGCTACTTGTAGTCTGGGAAATACGGTATTCAATTCACTAGATTAGCCAAAAATAGGCATTACGAGTTATTTTATGTATAAACCACTTCGTAATTGAATTTCCAGAAAAATACTATATCGTGAAATGTACCGAACACTGATCTAAAATTACATATAACAGAGCTCCAGACTAAAATTTCAAGTCTCTCAGATGGTAGCACCAGTTTCCAATTTGGTGGCTTAAGTTTAGCGGCATTTACCATCAGACGTGTGTATATTTATGGGGTAATTAGGAGAAAGAAACTTCATACGAAATAAAGACTTGTGCAACATTAATGTCTCATGTTGTGGCGGCACGGTGGCACAGTGGTTAGCGCTGTCGCCTCACAGCAAGCAGGTCCTGGGTTCAAACCCCGGGGTTGTCCGACCTTGGGGGTAATCCCAGGTCGTCCGCTGTGTGGCGTTTGCTTGTTCTTCCCGTGTCTGCTGGGGGTTTTCTCCGGGTATGCTGGTTTCTCCCACCATCAAAAAGACATGCATGTTAGGGTTAATAGTCCTGTCTGTGCCCTTGACCGAGGCATGGCAAGACAAACTGGACTTGGTTCCCTGGGTGCTGCATGGCAGCTGCCCGCTGCTCCTATCTACACAGCTGGGATGGGTTAAACGCAGAGCTGAATTTCCCCACAGGGATCAATAAAGTATCTCAAAAAAACAAAAAGTTTGAAGTTGGCTGTGGCTGTACCAACTTTGTGTCGCCAGCACTGAAAGCACCACACTCTGCACAGTGCATTTCGTTCTTTTTCTTGTTGAACCTCAACCAGGAAATTCAACTAGCCATTCCCATCGGACAACGTATTTCTTTTCGGCTGGACCGGCCAGCAGGCCCAGACCTACAATCGCGAATGTCCCTGAATGACTGAGTGATCAGTTTGACACGAATGGGCCGCTGGATCAGGTGAACAACGATGGTTCCAGCTAGCGGCAACTAACGACATCATGATTGGTCAGCCGAACAACGATGTCGCTGGTAAACACGAAAGTGGGAGTTTCACTATTGGCCCAGAATCAGCGGATCACACGCTAACGAACGCGATATATTGCTGCTCATGGATACTACTGAAACTCCTCATTGCAAAAAAGTCCAATTCACAAACACCAGCACTGGGGCGTCTGGGTGGCATGGCGATCTATTCTGTTGCCTACCAACACGGGGATCTCCGGTTTGAATCCCCGCGTTACCTCCGGCTTGGTCAGGCATCCCTACAGACACAAATGGCTGTGTCTGTGGGTGGGAAGCCGGATGTGGGTATGTGCCCTGGTTGCTGCACTAGCACCTGCTCTGGTCTGAGCGTGATCCTCCCATGTGCTATGACCCCCTGGTGAAACTCCTCAGTGTCAGGGGAAAAAGAAATGGTACACATGTATCGGAGGAGGCATGTGGTAGTCTGCGGCCCTCCCTGGATTGGCAGAGGGGGTGGAGCAGTGACCGGGATGGCTCCGAAGAGTGGTGTAATTGGCCAAGTACAATTGGGAAGAAAAGGGGGGGGGGATAATAAAAAAAACAAAACAAACACCAGCACTGATAGCCACACGCAGTTAGAGTGAATATTATTAGCGTCTTAAGAGAGTTGGCAGTAACTGAAGTGCATTCATAAGGGGTGTCATGCCCAGACTTTCCAGTGGTCACGGCAGCAGCGAGTGTAGCAAGATAATTATTTTCATATAGAAAATGAATTGGCGCTATTTAACTGTAGGAATAATCAGGGTGTGAAAACTGCTGACCCAGTACATCGGCTGTTCATGGAACCGTTGTCAAAACAGCTGCTTTTTAAATGTAGTCACACAATAGCAGCCGCTTTCCAAATGTAGTCGTGGTCCAGCCATATACTAGGTTTTAACCTAGTATTGTTTTTAGTAGTGTTTTCCGGCTCATCGTTCTCCTCCTGTCTCTTCCCGTGTGCCTCATCTGCATCATCTGCTGCAACGTTACTGGGTACAGCACTTGATACGCTTGGTAGAAGATACGACTTGATAGTACGTTTCATCGACACTCGCTGCTATCATCCGAGTTAGTTTCAGTGTTTGCTATCAGTAGCCTACCTGCAGTCATTAATGGACAAATTGTGCATTAGTAAACGTTGCTATAACAACTCAGGAGGCGTATAGCCTGCAGGAGTTGTCCGTAGTTGTCTCGGCACCATTTCTACAGTAACTAGATTTATTGTAGATGTTTGTAAGGCACAATCATACCAGTTTCAGCCAGACAGTGAAAAAAGAAATTGTTTTTTTTCCCATAACGTCCATTAATTGTGCAGTTGCACCGGTGCTACCTTTAGAAAAAAATAACTCCCATCTTAAAAAGTGGTTGAAAAATGCGACCAATTTGTCACAGTCTGGAGCCCTGATATAAGATGATTTTGGTCATATCACTCACCCCTCCTCTCAAAGCAACAGTATTAAAACTGCCTCAGCAGTAGCTGCATTAAACTGTTCAGTACTATACACCGATAACATGCCAGTGAACAGGTTTTGCACTAGCTGTTTGTAGGCGTCCTCGATTCTCTGATGCCACTTTGGCCATACATGTAATGATCGTTTTACGCCAGTGTGATGTTCTGCTGATTGCCGTAGGTTCGCCCCTTTTAAGTCACCTGCCTTTACAAGGTCAGCGTAGCTACAGAACAGCACACACAGTAGGGATTCATTGCCTTGTTCAAGTACACTTAAGTATGGCGTATGTTTGATCTTATGGGGCGGGGCTTGAAGATGCTTCTCCTGCGCGAGTGGCGATCAGACATGTGCCATTGTTTGCCTTGGGTATGATGTCATTCTAATCAGACAGCTTATCGAGGTGTGTTGTTTTATTTATGAAAGTTGTACTTGTCTACGAAAAGATTTAAATCTGACAATGCAGTGTTCTGTCCAAGTAAATCCATACACACACAGTGCTATCGATTAGACCACCAAGCTGAGGATCACAGCTGTACTCCACAACACTACCCTGCCTCCGGCCATATATATATGTATATATATATGTGTGTGTGTGTGTGTGCTTGTGTGTGTGTGTGTGTGTGTATGTATGTATGTATGTATATATATATATGTATATATACAGTGGCTTGCAAAAGTATTCATACCCCTTGAACTTTTCCACATTTTGTCACGTTTTGACCACAAACATAAATATATTTTATTGGAATTTTATGTGAAAGACCAACACAAAGTGGCACACAACTGTGAAGTACAAAGAAAATTACACATGATTTAAAAAAAAATTACAAATAAAAAACTGAAAAGTGCGGTGTGCAAAAGTATTCAGCCCCCTTTTCTCTGAGTGCAACCAATTGCCTTCAGAAGTTGCCTGATGATTGCTGAATGATCGAATGTTGACCTAATGACTAAATAGAGTCAACCTGTGTAATCTAATCTCAGTACAAATACAGCTGTTCTGTGACGGCCTCAGAGGTTTGTTAAGAGAATATTGGGGGGCAAACAGCATCATGAAGTCCAAGGAACACACCAGACAGGTCAGGGATAAAGTTGTGGAGAAGTTTAAAGCAGGGTTAGGCTATAAAAAGATTTCCCAAGCTTTGAACATCTCACGGAGCACTGTTCAATCCATCATCCGGAAATGGAAAGAGTATGGCACAACTGCAAACCTACCAAGACACGGCCGTCCACCTAAACTTACAAGCTGAACAAGGAGAGCACTGATCAGAGATGCAGCCAAGAGGCCCATGGTGACTCTGGACGAACTGCAGAGATCCACAGCTCAGCTGGGGGAATCTGTCCACAGGACAACTATTGGTCCTGCACTGCACAAATCTGGCCTTTATGGAAGAGTGGCAAGAAGAAAGCCATTGTTAAAAGAAAACCATAAGAAGACCCGTTTGCAGTTTGCCAGAAGCCATGTGGGGGACACAGCAAACATGTGGAAGAAGGTGCTCTGGTCAGATGAGACCAAAATTGAACTTTTTGGCCTAAATGCAAAACGCTATGTGTGACGGAAAACTAACACTGCACATCACTGTGAACACACCATCCCCACTGTCAAAAATGGTGGTGGCAGCGTCATGCTCTGGGGGTGCTTCTCTTCAGCAGGGACAGGGAAGATGGTCAGAGTTGATGGGAAGATGGATGGAGCCAAATACAGGGCAATCTTGGAAGAAAACCTGTTGGAGTCTGCAAAAGACTTGAGACTGGGGCGGAGGTTCACCTTCCAGCAGGACAACGACCCTAAACATAAAGCCAGGGCTACAATGGAATGGTTTAAAACAAAACAGATTCATGTGTTAGAATGGCCCAGTCAAAGTCCAGACCTAAATCCAATTGAGAATCTGTGGCAAGATCTGAAAACTGCCGTTCACAAACGCTCTCCATCTAATCTGACTGAGCTTGAGCTGTTTTGCAAAGAAGAATGGGCAAAAATTTCAGTCTCTAGATGTGCAAACCTGGTAGAGACATACCCCAAAAGACTTGCAGCTGTAATTGCGGCAAAAGGCGGTTCCACAAAGTATTGACTCAGGGGGGCTGAATACTTTTGCACACCGCACTTTTCAGTTTTTTATTTGTAAAAATTTTTAAAAATCATGTATAATTTTCTTTGTACTTCACAATTGCGTGCCACTTTGTGTTGGTCTTTCACATAAAATTCTAATAAAATTTATTTATGTTTGTGGTCGAAACGTGACAAAATGTGGAAAAGTTCAAGGGGTATGAATACTTTTGCAAGCCACTGTATATATATATATATATATATATGAAATGTTACTGGTGTTGAGGGTTAATTTGGCATGCATCTGCCCCCTCCCCCTCTAACCCCCGCCAAACAGACCCTGTGCCTGTGTTGGAGTTGGCTCAGCAGCTGCAGCTGAAGCTCCAGAGGATGCACGACATTGAGACAGAAAATGCCAAACTTCGTGAGACACTGGAGGACTACAACAAGGAGTTCGCTGAGGTCAAAAACCAGGGTCAGTGACATGCAAACATAAACACACGTACACACTTTTTTTGGGCTTTTGTGATGAACATCACTGGTTCTGCACAGCGATGGGGTGGCGAGGTAGTGTGCAGCGCTTGATGAACTTAATTCATTTGCCTCATGCATGTTAAAAAGGCAAACAATGCCGAGAGAGTGCCTCATATCTTCTGTCAGGCGGCGTTCAGACACAGGTACCTACTTGTGAATGGAGGCTTCACAGATAGAAAGTAACAGAACGGAGGGCAGAGACAGATGGAACAAAGTGACAAAAAGTGTCAAGATGAGCTAGAGAGGCACAACAAAGGCATATTTGATATTTGAGGAGAAGGGAGGTTGAGTGAGGGAGCAGGGAATGTTTTGGAATCCCCCACCTCTCAGCGAGAGTTAATTGGAACAGCTCGATAGCGGCAGGGTTCCATTCTCCCATTGATTTTCCTGTTCCCTCATCCTTTATCCCTCCTTCCTGCCTCAATAGATGGGGGATATTTAAACCCCCAAACACACTGTGGAACTCCCGCTCCTGTTAAACACATGCCTGCCCACACACACACACGCACACACACACCTTAAGAGAGCAAGGGCCATTGATCCCTGCAACCTAAATGTTTAAAGTTCAGTTAAGCAGTTAAGGGGTAAGAGGGCTCTGAGGGAACTCTCTTCTATTGATTATGTGTCAGAGTAGTGAGACTGGAGTTTAAATCACACGCACAGACACACACACACACACATGCACACTCTACCGCACATATATATATAGTATACACAGGCACACATGCACAAACAAAGTGCTAAAGAGCCCTCAGTCAAAGGCAGCAAGCAGCAGTGCTCTTTATCTTTGTCTCACTCACTTACATCTTTCTCCCAGACACACACACAAACCTACATGTGTGCGCGTGCGTGCACACACACACACACACACACACACACACACACACACACACACACACACACACACACACACACCTCCTATTTATTACCCCAGTTATGTGTTGAGATTTATTTCAGGCTGCCCCATACAGAGCTTAGCCGTCAGCAGGTTATGGGGTTTCAACACTAATGCACTCTAAATAAATTCCCCATATCTACAGTTAGTGAATGTTGAATATTATACACTGGTCATGGTGGTGGAGATTAGACTGGAGACACTGGGACCAAGGCCTCTGTCCGTGTTGACAGAGGAAGAATGCAGGCTATGAAACACTGGTCCCTTCGTAAAGGTCAGTGTTTGAAAACACGATCATTGTAATTGCCATCTACCATTTCCTGAAACTGTATAGCCTTTTTTTCAATCTCAACTGGGTTTTTATTTTTTTATTTTTTTATTTTTTGTCTCCTGCTGTATCACATCTCTCTTCCCTGTTTTTCTGCTTCCTTTTCCCTCCCAGAGGTGACCATTAAATCCCTGAAGGAAAAGATCCGGGAGTATGAGCAGTCCCTGAAGAACCAGGCAGAGAACCTTGCCCAGGAGAAAGAGCTGCAGCTACACAATGACTATGCAGAGAAGGAGAGGTATATCTTCCCATGTGTGCTGAGCACATGCATGTTATGTTCTCGTGTTTTAAGTAATAATTTTTGCATTTCAGGCAGGCCTACTGTCGGTTTTTATATAGCAGTGATATTCCTGACTCGCATGTATTTTTGGCTGGACTGGCCGGTGGGCCACCCTTACAAACACGTATGTCCCTGACTGAGTGATCATGTTTAGAGTGACTGAGTGATCAGTTTGATCCGATTGGTCCACTGGATCAAATGACCAAAAACGTAACTGAAATTACATGATTGGCCAAGCGCCGAGAGGCATGAGGGAGAGCCACAGTTAAAGCACCCTAAATAACCAACACTCTTGACAGATGTACTAACGGGGTGAATTCACAAAAGGATTGCACAGCTTTTGTAATTCTCAAAGCACTCGCAAAGGAGGAAATGCACCTCTAACTGCGCTGCCAAGCAAATAGCGTCTCGGTGCTCCAGTGCTATTTGCACATATTTAAATTAGGTAATCACATAAAGTTGAATCAGTTCATCTGGACACAACGTCTTTCAAGGATGAGAATGTGCACATCCTTGATAGGGAGGAACACTAGTTTGAACGGGGCGTAAAAGAGGCCATCTATGTGAAGAGGGAACAACCATCCCTGAACCCGGGGGGGGGGTGGCGGGGGCTAAGAGTACATCTGTCTCCATCTTGCAGTGCTGTGATTGCAACTATTCCCCAATCCTCTGTGAATAGTACACATTGCCATTGTAACTCTAGTTGATGGTCACAGCAATTTGCATATGAAACCGATCGTTTTCGGCTGTTATGCCACTGTATTGTTTATAAGGGTGGGGATACCTGCAGTTAGTTGAGACTAAGAGGTCACTTATATGAGTGAAGAAACGTTTCTCTCAATAAATGTTGTGTCCAGATGAACCGATTCAACTTTCTGTGATTTCCTTACCTGGCTTATTGAGCATGCATAAAGAAATGTATACATATGACACAAAATTGGCCCCTTTCTACGCAAATGAGCTTAATTGCAAACCAGCGCTAATAGCCACACGCAGTTATGCTGCTTTCAGACACGGTGCGATTTGTGCTGTGCTCGCCACTGTTTTCAGCGCACATCTGACTAGGTGTTCGGGGAAGCTGCGGAGGACAGGGCAAAATAGGTGGAGATTTCAAAACTTATAGCGGGACTCTTCAAAACTTCTAACAGGACAAGTTCATCATTATCTTTATTATCTTTTTATTTTTATATCCTATTTTATTTTTTTATGATCTTTTCCTTCCGTACCTAGCTGGCTGCCTTGTTTCTACTGGCCATGCGGGTGTTTTTCACAGCATGCCGGCACATTGCTTGACGCGGTGAAAAGCCATCATGGCGCGGCGCAAACCATTGGAAATAATGGGTTTCAGAGCAGAGTGGTGCCGTTGTGGCGTTGTGTCTGAAAGGGCCTTTAGAGGGAAAGTTATTAGCGTCTTCAGAGAGTTGGTGATAACTCAATCGCATTTATAAGGGCTGCCACGCTCAGACTTTCTGGTGATCATGGCAGCAGTGGTTGTAGCCAGGCGAAGGCGTCGTCATGCCAGGCTGGTGAGCAGATATTTTGCAGGAGAATATCACTTTCCGATATAACTGAGACTGAAATCATTCGCAGATACAGGTTGCCAGGCCAAGCAATTCTTGCTGTACTTGATGACATAAAGGATGACATTGAGCCTTCCTACTGTGTTCTTGGCGCAAAGCCACCATTTATACTTTGCCACATGGATAATTGCAATCAGACGCAAAACAAGGGCAAATTGCACTCAGCTGCAAAACTTAATGGGTGTGTTTGCACTGTAATATTGTTAGTGCAACATCTTTTGTGAATCGGATCTTGAGGTGGGGCAGATAGCGGTTGCAAGTGATACGCAATTCATGGTGCCATCAGCGGCCGCAACCATTCTTTGTGAGTTGGCCTGTCAATACAGAGTGATTCCTAGAAAAATGAGAGACATCGGCAGATAGAAACAGATGAAAGAGGACGGGGAGTTAACAGATAATTAGAATAGTTATACTTACAATTAAATTAAGTTATTTTTGAAATCAAACATCTCAAGATATGAGTGGAAAATTTTGTTCTTGCAGCTGCATTAATAGCCTTTTTAAAAAAAAAAAATATTCGGAACGTAGCTTAACCTGTCATGTGATATGCTACTTCAGTCCACTTTCACAACAAATATTACTGGGACCACTACAGAAAATTGCAGATGAACATTTAATGTTCAGGAATTTACTACTGATTATCCCTGCAACAAATTGGCCACAATTTTGAACATTGACCATACACGGTCCAGCCATATACCAGGTTTTGACCCAGTCTTGTTCTATCAGTTGTGCTAAGATTTCTCTTCTACAGTCAACTTGGGAGGGACTGTCATTGACAACTTCGTAGTAATTGCTTTTCCTAGATCATTGTCCTTACATAAATGCATAAATGGAAAGGACATTCGTAGAGGACAGGGTCATCACTTTTGGCATATACCGGGTGTTTGACATTCTTTGTCTTTACTGGAGTCCACTCCTCAGAGTGTTGTTTGCCATACCTCCCCTTTTTTCCCCAACTTTGCTCTGAATCATCAAGTCCATATGCCACTAATGTAATTTGGACATATCTCAGGTATCAGCATTTCTGAAGCATAATTTCTTTGTGCCGTGATAGTGCTGGAGGAAGAGCCCTCCCCCTCATTTAACTCATTTGAATGCACTTTCAAGTGTGCACCTTTTCTTACACTGGAAGCATGTCACAGTAATGAACGAGGACCAATATTTTCTTTTATGTCAGAAATGAATATGATGCGTTAACCTATCCAAGAAAAAAACGCAGAAGAAGCTCTTCCTGAAGTTCAAAACTGAAATTTAAAATTTGTAGAATTTGCAAAACTCATTGCTTATGCATTGTGATGATGATTATGCCAGATAATGTTTTTGCAGTTAGTAAAAACACAATTACGATTTTCCGAGGGTAGGAATAGTTTTTCAACCTGAAGAAATCAACAAATTACTTAGAGGGGAACAGCCTCATCCTTCTAATTACCATATTTCTTGGTCTATAAGTCGCTTTTTAAAAAAAAATTTTTTTTAACTCGTCTGGCTGGTCCTGTGACTTACTATATTCCAAAGTGACTTATACAATGTAATTTTGTTGGACGAATACACTGCATTTCAGCTAAGACCACTAGGTGGCAGTGTTTAGTCTTGCGATATGTTTTTTTCCCCCTCGCAACAACGTATTTTTTTGCTGGGTGCGACTTATACTCCAGTGCGACTTATAGCCCGGGAAATACGGTACTCTAAAACAGCTTTAGAGGGGTAGTCTGCTATTAATGTTCTCAAACACTGCTAGCAGATGTGTAAGCCAGTGAATTATCATGTATTAAATCGAAAAATGTTGTTTCTTTGTTATGAAATGAAAAATCTGCCTTCACCTGCCGTCATTTTTCTGCATAGAATGTGGTTTTTTTAAACCACTGTTCAGAAACTATTAGCAGTCTTATCTACTTTCATACACTTGCATTAGATCTGACTTTGATTTCAAGAGAGTTCAATTTTAAGTTTGTTACCCTCTTAGTAATTCTACTGCTGTTAACACATGCTGACTTAAGCAAGAAGCCTTTCTGTATGATCAATAAGATCGTCCTCTAAAAATCCGCAACCCCACAACTAAAATTAGTTAATGTTTGTTTGTGTAATCTTCATCAAGTATGCATTAGAGACTTGGTGTTTTCCCCAATCAGCTCTGGGCTTTTTTAATGTAACGACCAACTAAATTGAAGCCCATTTTCAGACCATTTTCAGACATACAGTTAAGGATCAATTGTCCAGCTGCATTTCCTGTACGTCAGTGTTTTATAGGCCCCTTCCTGTCAGCGGAGAGCTGACTTCCTGTGTCTGAGAGTGACAGTAAATGGATGGCACCCCTCATGAATTTGATCCTGCATGGAAGGAGAGGGAGAGTGATGAAAGGATGAAGCAGAGGGGCAGAAAATGACGATGACAGGAGAGAGAGAGGCAGCGAGGGGAGAAGAATCAGAGATTCTTAAAGACTCCCTTTGTGCTTGATTATTGATATTTTTACAGGCAATAGCACTTTCTCGGCAGAGCTCAACTTTTTACATGCTTAGTATGAATTTATTCTCTCCTTGTGGTTCCTCTTGCCTGCCCCTTCCCCTCTCACAGTGCCTTGCTCTCTCTCTCTCTCTCTCTCTCTCTCTCTCTCTCTCTCTCTCTCTCTCTCTCTCTCTCTCTCTCTCTCTCTCTCTCTCTCTCTCTCTCTCTCTCTCTCTCTCTCTCTCTCTCTCTTGCTTTCTCTCCCCCCCCCCTCTCGTGCCCCAGTGGGCAGACATTCCTGCCTAATAGGACTGCTTAATGAGGACTGGGTTGTGTTGGGGAGGATTTTAGTGGGGAAAACACTTCAAAAATTGTGGGAAAATGGGGAAGAGTTAGGGTTGCCAAAGAGTGTGAACCAAAGATTTTCTTACTGAAGATCTCAATGTGTGATCTTTCTGCTCCCTGCTAAATCTCACCATCTGTCGGGTGCAGGAAACTCCAGGAGAGCCAGGACTCCATGTCCTCCAAGCTGGAGGAGGCCGAACACAAGGCCCAGTCCCTTCAGACAGGTAACTGTCCAGTTGGGTCTTAATTGACCGACACACTCTTACACTCACGTAGTACACCTCTTCCCCTTCCGTCATTTTACTCAGTGTTGGTGAAAAGCCTTTTTCTTTTAATCATTGAGGATGCAGAGTCCATTTTCTTTCTTTTCAGCAGTCCTTCACTATCAGATATTGCATAACAGTCTAAGGCACTTGCATCGAAGGCTCAAAACCAAAATGTTTTTCTTTTTTCTCCCCTCTGTCTCATAGTACTTGAAACAACTCAGGCAGAGCTCTTCGATTTGAAGGCCAAGTATGACGAGGAGTCCACAGCAAAGTATGTTTCTGTCCTCCCGCTGATAGTGTCTGTGTGTGTGTGGGTGACTTCTCCCTTCTGGCTCTCCCATCATCTACTCCTGACATAATCGTTGTGTTTAGTGAATTTGCTTCCCTGGAAACCCCCCTACACAGCTGGATTGTCTCCCACAGCGCTAAACGCTCTCTAAATCCCACCACTACCGGCGCACAGTAAATACTAACAGAGGCTGCACGACATTCTGCAGCTCCAGCAAGCAAGTTGTCACATTTGAGGGATTTTTTTTTCCCCTTCCAGTGTAGGTTAGATCTCTGACTGACGTGGCCGTGATGGTGAAAGCGGGTTGATGTGGGTCGACTTTGAGATTCGAGACGTAAAGCCACATTGGTGTCACACTGGACCTCTGAGATAAGATAGCTTCAAATACTATAGCAATGGAGGGGGTGTCTGTCGTTATTGATCTATGGTGGTCTGTGAGGATGAGAACAGAAGCTTTTCCATGTCGCCACTCCGCGCTGTAAAGTGGCACTTAGTGACAATCTCTCTTCTCCTTCCTGCAGATCCCCAAGGCCAATACTAAAAAAAAAACCCCAAAAAAAAAACAGAAACGACGCTAGCATTTGTAGCCACAAAAGAGTCTGATTCATATTCCTGAATAGGAAAACAAGGCCTTTTCACGGAACTTCGTTGGGAATAGATGTACTTGACGACAAAGCAGAGCAGTTTCCCTGAAGCGTGAAGAGGCTTGCTTTTTTCAGAGCCGTGTTTAATCTGGGACTCAGGTTTAAGTGGAAAAGGGAGTCCAGGTTCCAGAGGCAGATTTGCATTGCAACCTATAAAAAAAAAAAAACCACTGTGCCCCCACAATTCCCTCTGTCTCTCCGTTTACCGAGTTGTTGAATTGATTGGCATTAAAAACAGTTTGTTCCCTTCTCTCTCTCCACCCCACAGCCTATTTTCCTTTTCACCACTCATTTGAACACATTTTCTCCCACCTTCTTTGTTGTGTGTGTACATGCGTTTGTATGTGTGTTTGTGTAAGAGCTGGAGAGAGAGAGAGAGGAGAAAAGGAGGATGAAAAGGCGTCCGTGGGATTTTACATGCAATGTAATAGCACTAATTGATATTTTGATTTTCATACCTTATTGAAGGCCTCTTCGTTCTGTCTCCCCCACCGCCAAAATTACATTGCCTCATCATATTTCTACCCCCCCTTTTTTTTTACACTCCTTTATTTTCTCTGTCCTTGTCTGTTGCTTTCATGTCGCAAGAAAATGAATGTATTTTGGAAAAGACACATACAGTCGGCCCCATTCCCTCACCAACTAATAAACACATGCCCGTCTACACAAACGCACACAGACACACTTGCTCACTCGTGAGCCTGAGGCAGTCAGGGTCCTTGACTATGTGGCGTGCTGTGATCTGAAATTTTAATGCAACGCTTTAAAGCACACACACACCCTCCCTAACCCTGCACCCTCCTAGTCCTTGGAGTCCTTTCCCCCGTTTACTGCTTGGCTGAGCAGATCGCCAGCGTTTGGCTGAGCACGACGTTAACCCTTTGACTGCATATATTTTGGTGCTATAAAAACACACACACACACACATGCATATCCTCCACTTTGTCATACACACACTTTTGCACACAAATGCACACGCGCGCACACACACACACTAATTCACACACTCGAATTTAGTTTCCACTAAGGAGGACATTGCGTGACAAATCCCCCATCCTCTAGCTGCATTTTGGTAATCTGCCTTTTAAAACACACACACGCACACACACACACACACACACACACACACACACACACACATACACACACACTTACACTTTCTGAGAGAATGTGGTCGATGTTACAGTGCCTGGGGTGTGTGGGCTTCAAGAAGGGGTGGGTGTGCAGATGTAGTGTAGCCCCCTCTCTGTGCTGGGGCTGTGAGGGTCCGGCCAGTCACATATTGTACATTTAGTCCACGTTAAAGATTAATGATATATCGATCCCCAGCTCTGTAAGATAGTGTATGTGTATGTGTGTGTGTGTGTGTGTGTGTGCCAGTGCATGTGTGTGTGAGAATATATACATATATGATGCACGATGTTGGCGTTTTGCTGATATTCAATATGCAGATATTTTCAAACTCATTTTTTGATACGGATATTTTTTGATACACTTTTATTTTTTTTGCTATTCATTGAGGAGAACACCAAGTCTCTCCTGTAGTAGAATTAACCGATTGCTCTGACTGTGATGACTTGTCAGCGATAAAGACATAAGCTATTTCCTTTGATCCTGCCCTAAATGTATCCTTTTACAAATGTAGACATTCACTCACGGTTATCTCACTAAAATGGAAGGAATCTGTCTGTTTGTCTGCAACCGGACGAACAGCGCCACTCCGCCATAGCAACTCACGTATTGGTTGGAGGGGGCATTACACCCAAACAGGCATTGCACTAGTCTGAGTGAACGGCTGGTTATCAAGAGCAGTGAATTCAATAATGTTGTTGGTAAGGGGAGGCTTTCACCTTTGGGTGGTCACTACTGTATTTCTTAGCTTTGAATGAAGTAGCAGCTGCTGACAGGTTTTTGCCGGCGCTGTTTTTTTGCCTACTTTTCAGAAACTCTTCGTGGTGTTTAGGATGACGGCTTTTAAGATGCATAATTAAATTGGTAGTATTAAAGGGGTTTTGGTTTTACCCCTCCTCACATCACCGGTGTTTTACAAGCATAGCAAATAGCAATTTTTTTTTTTTTATCTGTTTCAGATATTTCGAAATACTTCCATACAGGTGGTATGTTGAAGCTTGTTGCTGGCGCTCACAATAAATATTTAGCGTCATTGTGTACGCATAGTTAACACGTCACCTTATTGGCCAGGCACATCAGCAGAAATGTTCATATGTGCCGATATCTTACCAATGTCGTGCATCCCTAACTATATACTATATACACACACACACACACACACACACACACACACACACACACCTTGGTGTTCCTGGCCGGGGAATGTCCTGTCTGAACAGCCCAACTGGTTAACATGGGCACCAAAAGGAAGCAGGCAGTGCTTTGCGGCGCTTCCGCCTCCTGTGAACCCAGCGTTTGTTCTTGGCCTACGATATTTCAGAGAGAAGTTTTTATTTTAATGATTTTTCTGTTTGTTGTTTATATTCTGTCTGTTCAGCATCCTCCAGTTAGGTGGTTGTGAACACTGTGAACCCCAGGTGGCGGTGGGGTTCACAATGTTCACATGGGCATTTATTAGTTCAGAGTTTAGTTTATTGGTTTGAGTGGAGATTAGGAGCTGTATGTTGCTTTTAAAATGATTTTCTTTTCAACCATGTTTATGGTTATACGTGTTTACTGCTGGGTTTATGAAAACCATAAACCAGTATTACATATATATGTTCATAATTATTATAATAGTGTGTTGAAGAACAGTTATTCTAACACTTTAATATGGAAGTGTGATACAAACAAAAAGAGGATTGTTACACCTATTTACACTTTTAGTTGAGTACAAATACAAATAATTTTGCTGCCTCAACAGATTAACATACAAGTACTGGGCTCTCTGCACATCCCTAGTGTGTACGTGGGTCTGTGTTTATGTGTGTCTGTGTTTGCAGGCATTCAACTATGTTTGAGTGGTCTGTTAAATCCTTAAAAATCTTTATGTGTCAAATGTTTGATACCATTTTTGGACAGCAATTTAATGGTGATAATAAGGCAAGATTCAATAAATAGGACTTTTCCTTTTCTATTCAAGCGTTGCATTTTACATATGCGCGCATGCACGCACACACACACATACACTTACCGAGGTCATTTTTTAAGCCTCCTTGAAATCCCTGGGGTAGCACACTGTGAAAAAGCACCGTGGAGCAAGCAAAAGAAAGTGTGGGAATGGAGTGATGAAAGCCAGAGGGCAGAAAGCAAGCTGGGGCTGCAGGCTAAAGCAGGGAAAGAGGGATAAGAGAGTGGTAGAGGAGGGAAATGAAAATCTAAATCAAGGGAATATCCTGCTGGCACCAAGGACAGAGGCCGAGGAAGAGCGGGTGAGAGATGAGAGAGGGCTAGGTGGAAGGGGGGAGAGATGAAAGGAGAAAAGTGGAGATTTGGAGAAAGAGGGTGAAAGGGAAGGACAGAGGCAGCCGGAATAGAGGAGCGGTTGAGTGAGGCGTGAGAGAGGAGTTGATAAGAGATGAAAAGGCCTGTCTGGGGTGGAGGAAGTGTAGTAGGGGCTAAGAGGCTGTGGGCTTGTCTCAGAAGTCCTACAGTACTGACGTCGCTGGGTGCACCCGTAGGCTTCTGTGATACAAAGGAATGTATGTGCGTGCGCAGTATGTTTTTTGAATGCCATTGTGCATGTGCTCTCTGGCTCCTCCCTGTGGCTGCTCCACAGATGTTCTAGGATCAGCCTCGAGGTCGAAACACAAAACCTGCATTAGAGGTTACCATTATGCAGAAACATCGCTCCACTGTTGTGTCATCCATGAATTGTGCAGAGGGCATCAGCCTGCCACGGACCGTTGCCTCCCCGCCCGGTGACTGACCAACTGTCTGTATCAGGATACACAGAAAATCCCCCCGCTTGTGATCTGCTTTGGCCCTCAGCCTCTAGCTTTGCCTTTATAATTCCCAAATACAGACAAATCCAAAGGTTATTTAAGATGACTTTGTACATCTGTACTTTGATTAAATGATCACATTTGAATCAGGAGTGGGGTGTATTTGGGTTGCATTACTACCCACAAACACTTTCCATTACAAGCTTTTCTGCTTTGTCGGCCCGCTGACCTTATATTCCCGCGAATGTGTGCACATGCGGCCGTGTACGTATGTGCACTGCGGCTTAAGACAGGATAAAAGCTGGTGAGGTAGTGGGTTATTGTGTTGTTGTTTTAAATGCATATTAGACCCATTCAGCTGTTAGGGAGGGAATAAAAGCGGCGAGTGAAAAGCTCTCCTACCCACACTAGATTCTTTTTGCTGCATCGCCCCTGGCACAAAGTTGACCTAATATCAGCTGTGTCTGTTTTGTTAAACACATTCAAATCAGTAGCACTCAGGCCTATGGGACCCAGCATACTCTTATTTTTCATATGTTGTCACACGAACACACACACAGACAAAAGCTGCGTGGGTTACCGGGTTCACCGTCCTCGCTATCAAAAGATTACAGACAAATCAAAATGGCACACGCATCAATACGTGTTCGCACAACGCATTTCGATCCTCAGCGCCACCCATGTAGTTTTTTCAGCATTCGAAGTAATGTCTTAAATGATGTACAGACAGACGTGTGTGTGTGTATGTGTGTGTGTGTGTGTGTGTGTGTGTGTGTGTGTGTGTGTGTACACCGTCCATTTTTGTCAATTTTTTTCCACCAAACACCACCCATGTCGTTTTATCAGCACTTGAAGCAAAGCTTTCCCAATTTGTGCGTTTTAATGATTACGAAATTTTTCCTTTGCTGTTATGTGCATGTGATACTTCTCTTAATGTGCGAGTGCACACACAGGGGTAATTAACAGATAGAGCATTGTAATTTAGGCAATGAAACAGTTCTTGCTGTATAACTTATAATTGGATAGTCGTGTAATTAAAGTCTTTGTTGGAGTGTGTGAGTGTGTGGGCGTGCACAGCGTCAGGTTCGTCCACTTGCTTTGTTCCAATGCTTAATTCAACATCTCCAATCTATGCGGATTACAGATAGTTAGATTTATCATCCATAAAAGAGGGTTATTTTTACTGTATTTCCCAGCTTAAATAAGAGGGGGGGGGGATTCTGGGGATGTGCCCCCCCCCATCTGACATGCAGTGAGGGGGAGAGGTGAACCGTGGTCTCCATTCAGACCATTAGTCAGACAATCACACAGCTTCATAGCAGATTAGTCTGCTGTATTAGGATTTAGAGCTCTATTAGTGTAATCCCTCTGTTTTAGTGTGGCCCGAGCTTAGGGGCTTACATGTGCACCCACACACACGTTTAAATACATGTATGCACGCACATATACAAGCTGCTTGGGTTATGAAATTCACAATCAATGGATTAAGGTGAAATTTAGAAGGCATTTTAATGGACACAGTTAGGCCATGTGTTGCATCACGGCAAATGCATACTGCAAGTGCACCTACGCCACTGCTAAGCTGGGTTTTTTTACATTCACAATTCTTAATACTCCTTTGTGAAGTAGTTTTGTGTGTGTGAATGTGTGCATGTGTTTGTACACTTATCACATTCTCCGTCCTGTATACCTGTAATGGAAACTGTATGTCCTCCTCAGGGCTGATGAGATTGAAATGGTGATGACGGATCTGGAGAGAGCCAACCAGGTAAAGCCTGGCCCGACGGCGTCCTCGGGGCACATCGTTACACCGCATATTCCAAAGTGTGCATCACTGCATCACATTTAGCCTACATCAGTTTCGAAGATGTCACTTGCCGCCACTGTGGAGAGAGTTTGTTTGTAAAGAGAGTCACGTCATTCTTAGGCCACAAGTATCATAAAAGATTAAGGTGTAACTCATGTTTGGGGGGGTGGTTGGGTATTCTTATTCGAATAAACGTAGAGTAAATTCAGATAGCTGTGGATTAATCAAATATTTGTCCACGTAGAACGGATAAAGTCCGGCCTGCGTTAACAAACAGCGACAGGATTATATCTTTGAGGGCCGCTATTGGACTTCCATGTTTATTAGACACCTTCTTAACCCTTCTAGCTTTAATAGCCCCCCGAGCACGCCCCCTGCCCTGTAAATATTCCTGTGGTATCCGTTAATGTCATTGTTGTTAACTTTCATTATTGGTCAAAGAGTATGATTTGTGGCTGAGGGGGTAGCACAGGCCATGTAATGCTAATGTTAGCCTCAAGGTAAGGAGCTCAGACTATAGTGCCACATGCATGCTTACACACACACACACACACACACACGCATGCACACACACGCACACACACACACACACACACACACACACACACACACACGCACGCACACTATTCACACTTCTGATGTGAAGTTTACAAAGGATGACGGCATGCCTCCCAGCTTACTCCCAGACTTTTTATATGCTGTTATAAAGAGAAAATGGGAAACAGGATTTTTTTTTTGGCGAGGATAACGACTTAACTCTACCTCAGTCAATAATCAACAATATGGTTGCAATTAAGAATAGTTTGGCATCATGCTCCTTGCAAATTACTGCTTAACAATGGGAAGATGGCAATGTTTCATATTGACTGTAATTGTAAAATTTTGTCCCTTTCTCGGTATTCTTTACCTTTTTTTCATGTTTGGGTGCCCTCTCTCAATATCTTTTTGCCCTACTTAGAGAGCAGATGCAGCCCAGAGAGAGGCAGAGTCGCTGAGAGAGCAGATGGCTATGACTAACCAATCCCTGCAGCTTGCCAGCCACATCCAAGCTGACCCCGACACGGTAACGTGATGTATTGATTTATTGATCAACTGGATTGCTGACAAAGATGTATTGATTGAGGATTGTCCTTGCTTTTTTGGCCGGGTGCCAGAGCCGATACATTGAATAAATATAAGATTCATTGATTCATCATTGCATCCATTGTTCTTTAAGGTTAGGCACTGGAGACGTTATATTGTATTGATTTATTAGTTGACCGCTGTATTGATAAACTGGGGCAAGATGTGGAGGAAGGAATAGGTGATTGGCGTATTGATTAATGTTATTGAATGATGTGACCTTTAGTAGCACACTGCAATCAATTTTATTGATCTTATGGTGGTAGGTGGTTTTGATTGGTTAATGGATTACCCATAAGAATTTATCTGAAAGGATCAGGCCTTTGAGAAGATGAGTGGCACGTTGTTGAGACCTCCTCACTTCTAAGTGTTATGGCTGGCAATGGCTATATTGATTGCCCTATCAATGAATCGAATCACTCTTTAAATGCAGGAATTGGCAGTGGAGATAGTGATTGATCCACCGATCTGTTGAAATGACCTCTTGAGTATAGGAGCAAGCTGTGGAGGTATCGATTGGCTCATTGATTATTTGTGTAGCTATTTTGACCACGTAGGAGCAGGCGGCACAGTTGGTGATTTAATCACAGGCTGAAATTGTATGGTGTTTGGCCTATAGGAGCAGCCGGTAGAAGTGGCGTCCCGCTCCAGTCTGGAGGCGGAGCTAGGGGCCAAAGAAAGGGAGACAGCCCAGCTGGTGGAGGACGTCCAGAGACTGCAGGCCAGCCTGACCAAACTCCGGGAGACCACCAGCTCCCAGATCACACAGCTGGAGCAGCAACTCAGCACAAAGACGGCCACTCTCAAGGTAAGAGGACGGACAAACGCACACAGTCATGAGCCCAGTCAGTCAGCACAGCGTTTTAGCTTTTTGTTTTCAAGGACTTCAGTTATCTTTGGACAAACAAACCATTCATTTCTAATGTGACGAATGTAGTGTTGTTTACTGCTTTGGTGTGTCTCTGAACCTACAAACACTCACTGTTGTGCTCTTGTTTTCTGTTCTTTTACAACAATTTGATTTAAGTCACCAGAAACAGCGTGTCGCATTTAGGGATCAAAGGTTTTTGTTTTGTTTTTTCTTGTCACAAATTTTGCAGTTGTTTCACTTCTTTGTCATCCTCAGGAGCTGGAGGAGAAGTTACAGCAGCAGGCTGACTACGAAGAGGTGAAGAAAGAATTGAGGTATGGAGTACAGCCTGAAACAACTGTGTGTGTGTGTGTGTTTGTGTGTGTGTGTGTGCATTGCCCTATTTATTGCCTGCTTTTGATGTCTTAACCATGTTAAACATGATGCGTGTCCTTGTTTGATATCTCTAATTCAATTGCACGCATTTCTGAATGAGAAGTGTGTCTGTGTGTGTAGCACTGTCTGTGGCTTGATCAAGTCTCTCTCTGTCTCTCTCTCTCAGACACACACATGTCTGTTGCAAGGGGAGCATGTCAAGCATGGTTTTTTTATATATATACTTGTGTGCATATATGTCTATATTGATTAAAAACTTGTCTTTCTCCTTAGCATCCTCAAATCTATGGAGTTTGGGCCATCAGACTCGGCGCAGGTAATGACTAGAAAAACTCACAGAAACGATTACAGCAAGGGCATGTTATTAGAAAAATAGTAGAAATATTCTTAATCGTTCTATCTGAAAGTAATTGTCAATGCACATTAAAAAAAATTAATGTGAAAATTATGCAGGAAAAAACAGTGCAAATGAGCATGCCTGGTCAGTCATTTTGACTGGTTTCCTTCTTATACCTGCTTATTTTGTTCACATGTCCCCCTCTCTTTCATGCAGGACTCATCGAAACCCCTGGAGGTGTTGTTACTGGAGAAGAACCGCAGTCTCCAGTCTGAGAGCGCTTCTTTGCGCATCGCCAACACCGAGCTCAGTGGTAAGTCTGACCTGGGTGTAAGGTTGTTGCCGGGTACTAGGCAATAAGTTACGGCTAATCAAGGGTTTGGGGATGGCAAAGCCTTGACTCAAACTTGTAGGAACACAGCCCGGAGCTTTGCGCCTCGTTCATGGATGACTAGGGAATGACTAGGCCCCAGGTAAGTCTTTGAAGACAGGGTTGTGTAGAGGTCAGACATCATTCTCTCTCTCTCTCTGAGAATACTTGTAATTTTTGAATGTCCTTGTGGTATTTGACAACATTAGGACTTCAATACAGGCCTTTTTTTTTTTTTACGAAATTCATAAGATGAGACAGGAGGGTGCTGCCAGGAAAATAATGGGTTTTTTTGAACATGTGGTTCTTTTTGTTTGCACTTTTAAGAGAAAGAGGAAAGGTTTCTCTGGTGTCTTATGAACACTCCTACACGCAACATAACCTGAGTCGTAGTTGCTGTACCTAAATATGAGGACAGCAGTGTATATGCCCTCTACCTCAGCACTCCTGCCCTCTGCACCAGTGTTTATGAGTATGAAATGTCATGGCCAGTTGCTTTAGGCTTGAATAGCTGAATAGCTATGAATTGATTAACATTCATCATAAGGGGAGTTTACTGTCCAACTCAATCATGTAGAATCTCCAACTGGTTTTGCATTTGAATAATTTTTGTGCTCAGTTGCTTGCTTATCTCCACAATGTTTTCCAGTAGTCTTTTCCATATTTAGAAACTATAGTTTATACTATATTGATCCTGGTAAAAATTCCATGATTCTTAACTGTAAGGAGAAGTAATGATATGAGCCCTTGACTCAACATGAACAGAACTAAACAGACATTTTGTTGAGTCTCGTTTTCATGTGATTTTTTTTCCCCTCTCACCTGGATCCAGATTACCTCTTTTAAAAAAAAATCGCTATAGAGTGTGACTGCTCCACTTTCTTCTTGTATTGTTATTTTGAATGAAATAAAGACTGTTTATCCAACACCTGCGATGGAGTGATGTACTGGCCACCAACATGCAGAAGAGGACTCCTATGATGTATTGGTTATCTGTGGACAATCATCATCAAATGCCCCTTCCGATTACTCCTGTGTTGGCTGCTTGAGAGAGACTTAGCCCCGGGCAGAGCTAGTCTGAACAGTGTGAAGTTGTACAGTGTGAATTCTTTTTCTTTTTCCCTTCCAGGCTGTTGCTTACAAGAAAGGTACAAATCACAAATGCATGGGCATATTGTCTTGAGGGGGTTGTCAAAAAAAAAATAAAGAAAAAAGTATATTAATTTGGAAAATACTTTTGATTCAAATAACGTTTTTTTTTTTTTTTTTTTTTTAATTTTCCCCCTCAACGTTTTAATTTTTCTCTTCTTGGAGCCCCTTTTTTGTTGACTCCCCCATAATGCACGGTGTGTTTGACCTTTCTTGTAGGGTCAGCCGGGAGACAAGGGACCGAAGCCTCCACACCCAAGGAGGAGACCATGCCCAGCGACCCCTCATCTTCGCCCCCTCCTCCTGTCCCCTCTCTCCCTTCCTCTTCTCAGCTCCCCCTATCTCGCTCTCATACGGATCCCCTCAACACACCCACCACCGCCAGCACCACTGAAACACACCCCTTCACTCCCACGGGCATTGGACAGGACTTCTACTCCCCTACCTTCCCTCTTGTGGGCAGTAAGATGGCCCTGAGCTCCCTGCTGCAGCGACAGCTGCTTCAGACCTTCTACTCCAAAGCCCTACAGGAGTCGTCTGGAATTCCAGGTGGGGCTCTCCTGTTTGCCCCTTTCACCCCGACCCTGAGCTCCATCCCTTCCTCCACCCCTGGCTCCGGGTCCGCCACTGTTCCTCTGGCCGCCAGCAGCCCCCAACCTCCTCCAGCCAGCCCCGACATGGCTACAGTTAACGGAAGCAGCACCGCAGGCAGTGCTCCGTCCCCCTCCCCCAGCCACTCTGACGCGACCACCGGTGGCATTCTGGATGGGGAGGACATGGACACAGCAGAGATTGCCCGACAGGTGAAAGAGCAGCTGATCAAGCACAACATTGGTCAGCGCGTGTTTGGCCACTATGTTCTGGGACTGTCCCAGGGCTCGGTCAGTGAGATCCTTGCCAGGCCCAAGCCCTGGAGCAAGCTGACCATCCGGGGGAAGGAGCCCTTCCACAAGATGAGGCAGTTTCTCGCCGATGAGCAGAACATCCTGGCCCTGCGCAGCATTCAGGGACGACAAAGAGGTGAGCGCTTGTGTTTTTGTGTATGTACGTATGTGTGTGTGTGTCGTGTGTGTGCGTGTATGTATGTATGTATGTGTCTGCAAGTGCGTGCATAAGTGTGTGTGTAAGCACAGCCCGGTATATAGTCATTGATTAGCTTATATGGGGCTAGCTTTTTATTTTTCTTTCTCTACCGAAAGGCCCCCCCCCCCCCCCCCGTGCCGCACCTGTGTGTTTTTAGTGAGTTGCTAGTCACGCAAAGATCCCAAGAGCCTCTCAACTATCTTGATCAATACAGAAACCTTTCACGGATCAATTGTATTGACTTGTGGGAGCAGGGAGGAAGGCAGGGGTACTATTAACTACAGCGACGTTCGATTAGCCTTGGCCTGCTTCTGTTATCGCATCACGGCATTTTCTGACTGACGGAGGTCTTAGTGAAACAGAGACTGAAAGGAACATATCTGCCAAATAGCCAGTCTGTCTAAAGACTTTAAAGCTGCCGTTAGTTGGCCCCTGTTAGTGATGTACTATTAAACTGCAAATGCCACAAATGTCTGGCTTCATGACAGGTCATTGAGGAGTGCGTAGTGCTAACAATGGCAAAGGGGTGGGGGTTTGATTCCCTCGTGGGCCACACATCCTAATGACAGGGGAAGTCATGATGTTGTTGTTTTGGATAAAAGCGGGCAACAAATGGCTTATCTCATGTAATACGATACAAACAAAAAATAGCAGGAGTGGCTAGTATAGTCTATAAGCAGAAACACACAAGTGCAGTAACGTAGTGTGTGTTATATTGTTTTTAACAGAGGGCTCAGGCCAGCCCCAGCTTAGCCGAGTGTATCAGGATGTTCCGAAGCGGAGAGCCCTCTCTGATACAGCTTCGCACACAGGTCTGTCCCCTTCACACAGAGATTCTAGCACATTCTGTCTGTGTGGCATGCTTGTGTTGGGATGAACAGTATCTGTAACGTGTGTATGTTTGTGTGTGGGTATGTGTATGTGTACATGTGTATGTATCTGTGTGTGTTTTGTGTTATTAATTTGCGGGCAGGCATACAGTCATAAACGTGCCTTGAAGATAACTGCTCATACCACAGCTAGAGTGACTTACGTCAATGCAAAGCCAGTGTGTGTATTTAGGGAGTTTATTGGTAGTTGTTATTCTGTGGGGAGCGTTTATAGTGTGAGCCCAGTAGCGTATGTGCATGTGTAAACTCCAGAAGGACCAGGGGAATAGTGAGTCTCCCTGCTGTCTGGTTGCCTCGTTGCTTAGTAGTGTCATTCTTTGTGCAGTGTTGGATTCTCCATCTTGGGTGCCTACATGGCCTGTGATACAGTTCCTCTCCTATACTTTGTTGTTTATTTCTCCTTTTTTTGTTATCTGATTAGAGGTATCATCTCCTCCCAATCTCCCTCAACCCCACCCCCTTCTCTAGGTAACATCACCGCTCGTGTCCGCACCCCAGAGGCAGGTTCAGATGAGGCCATCAAGTCCATCCTGGAGCAGGCCAAAAGAGAGCTGCAGGTGCAGAAAGCTGGTGAGTAGGTCGCCGATCTCCCTCGAGCCCCAAATATGTCAGGGCCTTGAAGCCGACTGGTTTACAACTGTCCATGTTGCTCGGTGTGTTCCCCTGACATCTCTGTTCTCTCCTCTCCGAACAGACCTGTCCCACGTTCCCCCATCATACGGAGGACTGAAGGGAGGCGGTGGTTGCGGAAGTGGTGGCGGGGGAGGGGGAGGAGCGGGCAGCGGGTCAGATGAGGCTATCCGCTCTATCTTAGAGCAAGCACGGAGGGAGATGGAGGCCCAGCAGGCAGCTCTGGAGCCCATCCTCAAAGCCTCATCCTCCCTATCGACATCTTCCTCTTCATCCTCATCGCTGTCCCAGAGAGATCTTTTGAGCTCGCCGCTCACTGCCCCCCTCCCCCCGTACAACCCCCTGGCCCTCTCGCTGAAGAAGCCTCCCACCACCCTCCTCTCCTCCCCGTCCTCTCCGTCCCCCATCCTCGACTTCAGCTCCAGTATGAAGAGGGAGGGAAGGGCCCCGTCGGGCATAGAGTCCACAGCCGAGGCTGCCCTGAGGCTGGGCAGGAACTCTGAGGCCCAAGCCCGCTCCGGAGGTAGCGGAGGCGTGGGTCACTGGAGGGAACAGTGGTGGAGCAGCATGCATGCGGACCACCGCAGAACAGTACCCTCCTCAGGAGAGGAGAACCACACACACCAGGAGGACTCCAAAGAGGTAAGGAGGGGGGTTGACATGTGCAGAATGGTTTAAGGTTGGCCCCAGAGATGTAGAAGGACACAAACTCGTCAACTTTAGGAAATGAACACTTAGGTTTCATTTAGGCATGTTAAATTTCCTCTGCTTTGTTGATGTGTTTTGTGTGTGCATGTTTTTTTTTTGTTTTTTGTTTTTTTCAGGGAATATTAAGCGACCTATCTCGACCCAAACCATGGAACAAGTTAAACCAGAGAAGCCGAGACCCATATCTCCGCATGCAGCTGTGGCTCAATGGAGACCAGGGCCAAAACACTCAAATACACCAAGCGCAGAACCAAGGTAAGCCATCTTGCAATCATACACAATTTCCCATCAAGACTACCTGGTCTACTACTTTGCTCTATATGCCCAGTAATTGCTAGCGGCTACTTTTCACTGTCACTATGTCACTCAATCCACCCTCCCTCCCTTCCACCATTCCTTCCTCCCCTACCCCTCCAACCAGCCCCCCTCCCCCGTCCCCGGTGCCGTGGCTGTGTCAGCCAGCAAGCTGCTGGTTTGTCATGTCGTAGACAAGCTAGTGTTGCAGCGCCAGATGGCAGCTATGGATGCACACGTGTGTATGTATGTGTTTGTGTGTCTCTCTCTGTCTCTGTCTCTGTCTCTGCCTCTCGCTCTCGCTCTCTCTCTCTCTCTCTCTCTCTCTCTCTCTCTCTCTGGGGGTGTAAACAGCAGCTAATGTACACTGACAGCTCCTCATGACTGCTCTCTTCCAGCCTGCTGAGCTGCACAACAGTACTAACACAGTCAGAGATAGAGAGATGAACGAAACGCAGGATGAAGCCAAAGGGAGAAAAAAAGTCTCAGACAAATTTTATAATGTTTGCCAGATTTTAATTCAAAGTGAACCAGTTGGAGTGTTAGCTGTGTCAGCCATTTGACTAAAGCCCCTCCCAATCCCGTAGGCCCCATCAATTTAGACTGTAGGCCAGGGGTTGAATAACTATAGCGTGTTTTGCAACCTGCGCTCTCATCTCATCTCTTCTCTTCTCTTCTCCCTCAAGCAGAGGGCACTCCCAAGACCTCGGCGAGCTGTAGTCCTGCTCCAGAATCACCCCTAAGCTCAGCGGAGGAGTCAATCAACGGCCTACCAGGAGATCCACTCGCCTCCCAGTCCTCCAGTCTCAAACCCCCCTCTGAGGAGCCCTCAGGTGGGGAGTCACAGCCCGGCACTCCCCTCCCTCTCCCTGGTCCCCACTCAGGCCTCAGCATCCAGGAGATGGTGGCCATGTCTCCGGAGCTGGACACTTATGTCATCACCAAGAAAGTTAAGGAGGTGCTGACTGACAACAACCTCGGTAAGCATGCAGCCCTCCACCCCACCACTACCTTTCTCCCCTCATATCAGTCTTCTTTCCTTATTAACCCTCCCATCCACACACATACACCCTCTCCCTTTCTGTCCGCCCATCTTCCTCCTCAGCGATGACATTGTAACTTTGCGAAAATGTTTGGTTGCTGTATCAGAGATCCAGCTTGGTCGACTCAATGCCCCCCTCCCCTCTCTTACCCCAGGCCAGCGTCTGTTCGGGGAGAGTATCCTGGGTCTGACACAGGGTTCAGTCTCAGACCTGCTAGCCAGGCCCAAACCCTGGCACAAGCTCAGCCTGAAGGGCAGGGAGCCCTTTGTCCGTATGCAGCTCTGGCTCCAGGACCCCCACAGTGTTGAGAAACTCATGGACATGAAACGCCTGGAGAAGAAAGGTGTGTGTGTGTTTGTTTTTTCTTTGTTGGGTTTTACCACACAAATACAACAAAGTCACATGCTGTCCATGCAGTAAAACATGTCTATTAAACCTGCATACAACTGACAGAGAAGACATCTATGTTATGCATTACAAAAATAAACACAGGATGAGGCCTCTGAATCACCCACGCGGGTATGAACACACAATATCTTCTGTGCAGCACAGGATAGCATGTTGTGCAGATCACAGTCATCCTGATATGATGTCAGTACTAATCATGACCGCAGACATCAAGAAGCGTATTAAATGTGACAGCTAGGCGGCTGCCGGGGGCCTGCTTACTCATAGTCATCAGCACTCTTCTTCATCATCGTCATCATCATCCCCATAATTATCATTGTCTATAAGCATGTATTTTAATCATTAGTTAGCCGCTAGCTCACTTTATCCTGTTTGTAGTTGTTCACTTCTGTGTGTATAGCTGTTGACAAGAATCAGTGAAGCCAGGAGGCGTCAACTCCCCAGCTGCCTCAGAGTGAACCCCTGGCACCACACATGGAGCTCTCCTCGAGCAGGGATCGAGTACACATGTTTGAGTCTGCCAATAGGCATGAGCATCCAGGATCACTTTACCCCCCTGATATCACAAACTAGGCACAAGGACAAAAAAACATAACTGACCTTATACTAGTATCTAGGGGGCATTTATTTCATTCAAATTCATTTGAGTTCACTGACCCATGAATAATTTATCCAAAGAGCACTGAGAACAGTCCCAGCCAATAGCAGAGCCTAGAGGAGAGGCATAGACCTATCCTAGTGAAGCCATATTTGACCTCTCACCCCTGTTGTTTAAACCTGGGAGGCAGCGCACAACTTTCAGAGTGGTCTAACCTTGCTCTGAGGGCTTTCCCCTGTAACAGTATTATCTTTAGCAGCATGTATTTGGGTTTAAAGAATGTCAACTACATGCAAGACTGCCATGAGCTGTGGTTGCCTGGAGAGTGGACAGTAATGATTTTATTTCCCTGGGAGAGGTGTTTTAATATTTGGTGGGCCAGAGTGAGGCTACAGCACCATCTGCTGGTTATTGTGTGTGCTGATGCTCTTAGTATCATACATATTTCGTCCAATTATTAAATGTCTTATTATTACTATATTCTTTGAGGTAACTTGTATGTAATATGTATGTTTAATATTGATTCCAAAAAAAGTTTGTCTTGTTTTTTATGATCCACTAGTGCTGTTTGTTGAATGCTGACTTTGCCTTTTGTTTTTCTTTTCAATACCCAGCCTACATGAAGCGGCGGCTGAGCTCTTTCAGCGATGGCCATTCTATGGACAGTGGGCTAGCAGGGCCAGATTTTATACAGGGCTCCCAGAGCCCTGGACAGCAGCAGCAGCTGAAGAAACCAAGGGTGGTGCTGGGCCCAGAGGAAAAGGAGGCCTTGAAGAAGGCCTACCAGCAGAAGCCCTATCCCTCCCCTAAGACCATTGAGGAGCTGGCCTCCCAGCTCAACCTGAAGACCAGCACTGTTATAAACTGGTTCCACAATTACAGGTCAGCATGGAGGGATACTACGACTCTGTGGGGGAGGGAAATTCATCATGATGCACTCCAGTGGTTGAGTTCAAAATTTGGTGATAAAAGACCTCTTCATGAGATATTTAATATGAGATTACATTTTAGGCAAGTTTACTTAAGCTCTGTCACTTACGTAAATTTGATTTAACCTATGGTAGATTACACTTCCATCTGAAAATAATCTTCCCTTTGTTAAGCCTTATTGTCTCAGAATTGACAGTTCTCGTAAAGTTCATGAAGTTGTTAAGTCTTAAAAAATATATTCTGTTGTGAGAATGAATGGAAATTATGTCACGAATGAAAACGATAAATGAGAGATCCTCACACAAAGTTGAATCAGTTCATCTGGACACAAGATTTATTGAGAGAAACAGTTCATCACTCATGTAAAATCCCCTTTCCACTACATGGTACCGGCTCGACTCGACTTGCTTCTGTGTCGTTTTCCATTACGGTAACAGTACCCCCTCAGGGTAGGTTTTTGGTACCCGCTCCAGTTTTTTTGGAACCTCGACAGGCGGTACCAGAAAAGTGGTAACAGTTACCAAAATGCTGGTACTTTCCAGTAATGGAAAACGAAAAAAGGGCGAGTTGAGTCGAGTTGAGCTGGTACCATGTAGTGGAAAAGGGGCAAAAGTGACCTCTTCAGTCTCAACCGACTGCCGGTATCACCCCCCCTTATAAACAATACGGTTGCATAAATGACTGAAAACAACGATTGTTTTCATATGCAAATTGTCTTCTTGGCTTTGACAAACGCCCAGTTAGGATAACCACACTTCACCAGGGCCTATTTAATGTGGGATTTCTTCCCTTCCCCAGCCACTGTGTCGGTGGGGACATTGTGAGCTCGGTGGTACAGCGTCCTGATGACTCCTAGTTTGTGCTCCAGTTGATGATGAGAGTCAAACCTTAAGTACTGATCAGTATGTGTTGGTTTACGGTAAACATCAACAATCAAATGTCCCCCATCACCAATTGCAATTTCACAGTCTAAGAAGGCTAACCTGTCATTTTTCACATCCTCCCTGGTGAACGTGATGTGGTTGTACACAGAGTTAATGTGGTGGGTGAAATGTGGTACGTCCTGAAATTTAATTTTAACCCAGGTGTCATCCACAAATCTTACCCAATGGCTAGGTGGTGCCCCTGGATAGGACATCAGAGCCCACTTTTCCACTTCTTCCATATACAAGTTGGCCAATATAGGTGAAACTGGGGAACCCGTAGCACACCCATGCTTCTGCCTATAGTACTGCCCCCTGTATGTGAAGTACATGGACTGAAGACACAGCTTCACGAGCAGACGACACACTTGGTCAGTCTTAAAGGTTTGTCAAAGCCAGGAAGACGCCCAAACAGTGCAACAGCCAATCGAGGAGAGGAGAAGGACAACGGCTGCCTAAGCGTAAACCAGTGGTGATTCCTTATGAAGTGGGGGTTTCGGAACAGTTGAGATGCCTATTTTCCAAACATCGCATCTCAGTTGCTTTCAAAACTCAAAACACACTGCGCCAGAAATTGGTCCACCCCAAGGATTGGGTCGCCTGGCACAAACAGAGCAATATAGTGTATGCTGTTAAGTGACGAGAGGATTGCCGTGACTTGTAAATCAGGGAATCCAAACAGACATTGGCCAAGAGGATGGCACAACACAAGAGCTGACGTGTCAGGCCAAGACTTCGCAGTCTACACCATCTACAGGCCAGTGGTCACTTTTTCAAGGATGAGGATGTGCACATCCTTGATAGGGAGGAACGCTGGTTTGAACGGGGAGTCAGAGAGGCCATCTATGTGAAGAGGGAACGACCATCCCTGAACTGAGGGAGGGGCCTAAGAGTAGATCTATCGCCATCTTACAATGCTGTGTTTGCAACCATTCCCCAATCCTCTGTGAATAGTACACATTGCTATTGTAACTGTAAAGTTAATGGTCATGGCAATTTGCATATGAAACCTATCGTTGGTTTTGGTCGTTATGCCGCTGTGTTTTTTACAAAAGTGGGGATACCTGCAGTCAGTTGAGACTGAAGAGGTCACTTAGATGAGTGATGAAACGTTTCTCCCAATAAACGATGTGCCCAGATGAACTGATTCAACTTCCTGTGATTTTCTTACCTGGATAATTGAACATGCATAAACACAAATACATGAGAGGGCTTTCTGCCTTCTCTTGATGATTTATTTTACGATCATGATTTGACATTTTGTTAGGAATAGAATATATGAATTTGATAAATGAATTGAATTGATAACTTTCGGTAGATTTTTTTTTTCACTGCCGTGTGTCAGGTCTAAGTGAAACCGGTTACATGTTCTGAGTAGTCTAATATTGGTCATGTATCCCTATGTAGGTCACGTATCCGACGAGAGCTCTTCATAGAGGAGATCCAGGCAGCTGGCGGAGGAGGGCCTGGTAGTGAGGGGGGCTCCCCATCTCTTCGTGGGCCCAAATCCGGGGAAGGGGACAGCTGTGATGGGACAGAATCTGATGGCACGGTGGAGACACGCCAGGGGCTGTCCACTGGTCTGGAGGAACACAGAGGAGCATGCAAGGACATGGAGGCCGATTCTGAGGCAGGGGCCTCTAATAATTCCCCTGCCCAGATAGACACCTCAGGCTTAGCTGGGCCGGGCTCCAGCTGTGGGCAGGGCGGCTTGGGGCTCTTCAGTCTAGCAGAGGCATCCTCCAGTGGCTCTGCCCCCAGTAATAACATCCCACCTTCTGGTCCTGCCAGAAACCCCAGGGACAACAATCTGCGGAAGAAGAAAGCAGCCAACCTTAATAACATCATCCACAGGCTGGAGAAGGCTGCTAGCAAAGAGGACCCTTCAGAGTGGGAGTTCTAGCTCCCACCGACCATCCCTCCATCCCTCTTGTCTCATAACCTCACAACCTCTAAACTTGGACCCCTCCTGCTCTGTCACGATCGGAGAGTGGGTGCAGCCAAAGTCAAGCTCAGCAGCCATTTTTGTAACACGCAAAAGCTTTCCCGAAAGAGGAAAGAAACAAAGAGTGGTTGGCAAAAACCTTAAAAAAAGATATACTGAATACGAAGAAGAACAAAATAAGAGACCTAAAAGGGTTTCTTGTGTTTTGTTTAAGTTTTTTTTTTTTTTTTAAACTGAGTTGTTTTTTGTTTTGTTTTTTTGTACTGAGAAAAGCACTTAGCCGTCCTGCTGGCCTCTGGCCCTGCTGTACCTCCCCCCTATCACCAGCCACTGGTGCACCGGACTGGTTAGTCCTGAGCTGGGGTCAGACCCACAGCTTGGGTTGAAACCTGGACTCAGTAAGACAGGCAAGGCCTGACACAGCAGCTCTCACAGTGATAGACGCTGATAGATGATAGATAGAGACAGGAACTCTCTGACGAGAACTCTCACTTTCTTAAAGGAGAATTTTTTTTCCGCTCTTCTCACCTCCCAAGTGTCCACAAACCTTCCCTCACACAGTGAGACGCCTCATTTTTTTCACACTGTAGAGTGACTGTTACAAACCCTTTGCCTTTTTTCACTCACTGCGTGTGTGCGTGCGTGCCTGTGTGTTCGTGTGTCTGGGGTTGTGTCGGTGTGCACGCGTATGTGTACATGCCCAAACGGGTTCGTGTGTTCTCTCCTCAGAGGCAGCATGGTTTTTTTTTTTAAATCTCACTCCTCCGCTCTCCGTAAGAGAGCGGTCAAAAAAAAAACAAAACAACAAACAAACAAAAAAACCGTGTCGGCCCACGCTGCCATGGTTACTGATCTAAGAAAGACGAACTTTGACCTGTTATTTCCTGTATCCTATCCTGCTGACAGCCATGTGATGGCCAGAAGGATCGCTCAATTCTTCACAAACACATGCACCCATCTGAAGAGGAAGGAAGGAAGGAACCCTTTTTCTGTCTCCTCAAGCACTTCCTTTAAGGATGAAGGATGATCTCTCTCTTTTTTGATACAGCAATTCGGTTGCCAATAAGAGATTGCACAGTCTATTGACTCTAAAGAGTACAAAATAGGGAATTTTAGGAAGCATTTTTAATTAGTACAAGATACGAACAGCAAACAACAAAAGAGAATGATGAGTTACTGTTTGAAAACACACACACACACACATTAGAAAGAAATGGTGTTGCGTTGTTGAAATGCGATGTGATGAAACCACATAGTACTGTAGCTGTCTGACATGTTGATTATACTGTACGTGTCTCTTGTTTTTAAGGTTGCGCGCACCACGGTGAAATCCGGCATCGGAACTGCCGGATTTTTTCTTTTTTTTGTCCGTGCCACCCGACAAATTTTCTCTCTTCACAACACATCTTTTTATAGGCCAAATCAGGAAGACTATGTGAGCGTGTGTGTGTGTCTGTTTGAGAGATTGCGTGTGTTGGTACATGCCTGCATGTGTGTGTTTTGCGCGCGTGTGTGTGTGTGTGTGTGAGTCGGGGTTGAGGTCAGTTCACTTTGGAATCGGATTTTGATAACGGATTCCCTTTTAAATTCGAATAGTTTAGTCCGGGGGGAAAAAAAAAAAGAAGATTCTGACGTACAGGGATGCTCTTAAATAAACGAATAAATAGAAATCGGCCAATTTTTTTGCCAACGAATTCCAATTTTGTTGCGCTGATTTGGAATTAAAAGTGAATTAGCCCTAACCCTGGCCTGAGCGGTACCCATCTTCTCCAGTCTGTCCTGTACCCAGGGATGTAAGTCTTTTGCATTGAATTCTACTGTATACACTAAATATTATAAGGCATATCACCTCCTCCCTCTCCCACACAAGCCCTCAGTGCCTGTCAGCCCACTGCCTCCCCTGTGCGTGTGCGTGCGCGCGTGTATTTTGTGTTTGTGTGCGGACGCGGGCGCCTGTGTGCGCCCGTACATGCTTGTGAAGGAGAGCGTGTGATGGAGGAGCGTTTAATGTGTCAGACGAGTGGGGTCATATTTCATATCTTCTTGCACACACTACTAGTGCACAACTGCCACCCACTTCTTTGAGCTGTTTGATGAGTTACCATTACATTAATCTTCTCACAAAGTAGTGTAATACTATGATTTACTGTAGCTTGGTTTTATTGCTATTTTGCATTTATAGTTTGGATTTTATTCTGCTTATTTATAGGTGCTGTATTTTTCATTTAATGTCTTATCATTTGAGTTGTCTATTTTGTAAGGGATTATACTGTTCCTGAGGGCAAGTAACATTTTTATTAGACATATAGACTGCCGGCAGTATTGGTTATTATTTACAAAGATGTACTAGTTCTCATTTGTTTGTATATTCATGAATCCTAAAGTTTAGTGTCAGTTCAATAGCTTTGAGAAATGTGTTTGCTACAGTACATGCTCCCAGCAGCATAAAGCTTTTTACCACGACATTTATGCTCTTAAACTTGCTAGCTAGAGAAATCAAAGGACATATCAAGGTCATCTGCGTGTTCGATCGCGTCTCTCATTCTGTCCCCCCCCCCCCCCCCCCCGCTCCGACGTGTCTTCGGCAAGCCTGATGTCCGCGATGGCGCGAGAGAGCCCGCCGCGTTCTTAAGACGAGCCCCCCCCCCCCCTCTCGCGCGAGAACGTGAGGGGGGAGGGGGCGCTACAGGGCCGCGCTCTTGGCTAGTTAGCTCGTACACGTGCGTCAAAATGGGTCAAACGAAATAACTTGAGAACGCAAACTTGAAAGAAGTCATATCTGCCAAATTGAGATTAGAGAATCCTACCAGCTAGCAGGCGTGCTTACGCCAGATCGAACGGAGATAGCCAGTCTATGATTATGCATAATCTATATCGCAGTCCAGAACAAAGCACTTATTAGGGTCTTGATCGAAGTCTAGCCCTGGACAGGGTCTGTAAAACAAACAAAAAAACACTAAACATAGCGCGCTCCCGGGATCTCTGGGGAACGTATGCCTTTTAAAAAACAAAACAAACAAACAGTGGTTCTGAACCGACAACACTCTTGATCCACGTCCCCAACACTAAACGGAAGGCGGCATAGCAGGGGTGTCGTCCTCTCCAGCAGCGCCCAGCCGGGCTGCGCCGCCAACAAGCCGAGTCCGTTTTATTCGCGTGGCCCGGTTTCACAAGTGACAACGCCTGCCTCGGGGGGCTTTACAGCAGCACGGCGGCGTCGTGTGCTCGGACCGTCGCGTGGGGTAAGGAGCACCTCCCCAAACCCCCGCTGACGGAGGCGACGGGGAAGGGCGTCGCCGTCCTCACACAAATGCTAGTGTAGCGTGCATGGATAAGAAGACGCGCTGGTCCTTGACTAGCGGGTCGGACCCTTTGGTCGACTGGTTAACGTTGTCGCTTGCGGAGCGGGAGCCACGTGTTCGCGTCCCGGCCGCGGCAGTTCCTGTGGTTGCGTTGTCCCCCGAATTCGCTACATTGGTGTCAGAAGTGGGATGGAGTGACCGTACGGCCATCGGAAAAATGTAGCGAATTCGGGGGGGGGGTTGTCCGGGAGACCGTCGCCACAGCCTTTATAACGGCGGCTGTGAGACGCCTCATCCGCGGAGACTTAAAGGGCCCCGCTCGGACCGCGCGCGGCCGGCCGCGCGGCCGCGTTCCATCCGGATTGATTAGCTACCGTTAAGAATAAGCCCTTAACCTTTAGCCCGTTTTATAGCCGGATCCGCGAGCTCGCCCGGACCGCGTGAGATCATCAGATTCGTGCCTTTTAAACTGCCAGGCAGGGCACTGAACTAGTGACGTCATCTGAGACATGCTTCAAATAAGGCGTGTGTGGAGTCGCTGTTGTGTATTTTTGTTAGTCTGAAATCTGACACCGAGACAACTTCTATCCTTCTCATACCCCCCCCCCGTAAGATGGTACTTCTAAGCCCGGCAGTGGCGCTCTCAGAGAGGGCGTAGAGTGAAGGGGGTGGGGGGTGGCGTGGGGGGGGGGGTTGGGGGGGTGAGAGGATGCGGCGGGTGCAGCCCTCTTTAAACTCGGGGGTGGGGGGCGTCCTTCAGAGCGGCGCGCCGCTTTTGGGGCCGCGTGTCGAAAGTCAAACGAGAGCTCTCTTCCGTTTCCCCGCGACACGTGCTGACGGCGGCGGCGCTCTCCACGGAACTAGTAGCGAATGGCCAGAGCATGGAATGAAGGAGAAAGCATGCGGACGCAGCATACACTGTAATAACACTGAATTTACTCATAGGGGCATTTTGTATTTTTTTTTTCCTGTTGTGCGTCAGGTTTGCTGTGACATTAATGGCACTACAGATATCGATTTGGTTGTCGTGCCAGTTACGATGCTCGTTTGGAGAAAAGAAAAAAAAAAGGAAAAAAAAGAAGACCTGTAAATACAAGTCGACCGAGTCGCTAAGTAACCCGACGTCACGGTTATGCTCTGCTTTTGTTTGAAGGCCGGAGGAGGAGGAGGAGGAGGAGGAGGAGGAGGAGGAGGAGAAGGGACGATTCAGGACTTTTCCATGATCCACAGATATTTTTCTACAAATTTAAATCAGATGATTCTATACACTGTTGATGAACATTGTAAAGGTGTAACAGATGCTGTATATCATATCATGTTTTTTCTGAAGTTGTAAAGCTTTACTGTATGATCATGTCGAAGTAGTGGTTATCATTTGACGTGTTAGTTGTAATGGGAGCCCGAACAGCAGCACTGGTCACCATATTCAGGAAGAAAAAAAAAGAAAAAAAAAGAGAGCGAGAGAGAGAGCGCGAGAGAGAGATGAACCTCAGATGTTTTTGTAATACTTTTAGAATATATCTTATGAAGTGGGTTTTTGTAAGGAAACACTTTCCGAATCAATGGTGCTGTATGCAGAGCACACTGAGTAATACATACACACATAGTACAGCACAATACACTCACCCCTTAACGCCTCCCCTGACTGTGTGCTTTGTGTAGTCCCCCCCCCTTTTACATTGGCTACAGCTGATTTACGAGTCTTAAACCATTTCCTCCCACCCCCCCACCGACCTCTTCAGTTCTGCTTAACTGTCTCTAGGGTAGCAGTGTATGTGACTAGGGTTCCGAGATCAAATCTCCAACGAGAGGGAGAGAGAGAGGAAAGAAGCTAGTTTAGGTTTAAGGAGGAAGCGAAAAGCCAAATAGTGACAATAGTTATCCACTTCCGTTGAAAGGATGCTGATGATTTTTTTTTTTTTTACTGATTTTTTGTTTGGTTTTGTCAGCAAGCGTCACCGCTTCAGTTCTTCGCCCCGTAGCTTAACACCACAGTGTAGTCTGATAACCAAATGACTCGGGGGAGACCTTTGACCCCCCCCACCCCCCTTTGGAAAGCTTTAAGATGCTTGTTGAGGCTTTAGCAAGTTCCGCGTTTTGTTTTGTTTCTGTTGTGTTGTTTTTTTTTAAGATAAGTTCCAGCCAGTCATCAACAATAATGGAAGTAATAACTCATAACTTTTCCCCACTGTTGTTGTTTTCGTTGGTTTCGTTCGTGTTGTCTGTTTGTGAGCGTGTGTGCGTTTTACGCGTGTGTCGTCGTACAAAAGGCTGCATGACTGTAAAGGGATGGTTAAGATGTTTTTTGAAAGTCGACCCCCCCCCCACCCCGAGCACTTCTGTCACCCCTTGAGATACTTTTTGTCCTTGGGGAGGGTCTTCCCCCCCCCCCAACTTTTCATTTCCCATATGTATCATTGTTTCTTTCTATTTACTAAAGATATCATGATGTATGTTCGCAGCACTGTAAAACAGTCCCCTCTACGACATTGAAAAGCAATATCACTGTATGAAACGTTCACAATGTATTTGTTATGATTGACATTTGATTCATCATCATTATTCACTTGCACCCTAGGTGTGATAATTGAAGTAAATCTCTTTTATACAAATACTAATAGTGTGGTGTGGTACATTTCTTATTTGGTTTATTTATTTTGGGCCATTGTCGGGCATGCTAGCCAGATGTCGCTCGAAAAGTGTGATACTCTGAAGTGTTATCCCGGGGGGGGGGGGGCTTGCTTTTGTCCTGCTGAGTACTGTATTCTCAGAGAGGTGTTCTCAGAGAAAGAGAGAAAATGTAGATTGGCTGAGACTAGGCGAGTGTGTGTAGAGATCCCAAGGTAACGCGTCCTTCAGCCGCGCTAAGGGCGCGGGTGGTGTTGTGGAAACGGGACCACTTCTGATCCTTGAGGTGCTTATAGGTAAGTCGTCGGGGTGCATGCCGAGGTCCATAGCCACGGAGCTTCATGTACAGAAATACTCGTTAAGAAATGCTGCTGTCTGAAACGGGCCGCTTTTGTGAGCCGCGGAGGAGTTGAATAACAAGCCTCTCCTTCCTCTTGGCAGGACGCTACGCGGAGCTGCAGCTGGAGTTCTCCTCGGCGGTGCGGACCAGCGCGGAGCAGAAGGAGCTGATCCTGAAGCTGGAGCATGACCTGAGCACCGTCCAGTCCATGACCTCCCTGCCTCGCCCCGACGCGGAGGGGTCGGACCTCAGTAACATGGCCGACATCCCCGAGCCCATCAAAGAGGCCACCGCCCTGTTTACTGGTAGGTGCCAGGACAAGGCGTGTGTGTGTGTGTGTGTGTTTGAGTGATGTAGATTGTGTATCTAAACATGCTGTTTTAACTGCACCCTAGCCCCGGGTACCCCGCCTTCCCCCGAGCTGCCTCAAAACCAGATGGACTCTCTGCTCTCCATCATCTCCAGCCAAAGGGAGAGATTCCGTTCCCGCAACCAGGAGCTGGAGGCTGTGAGTCACAGTTGTACGCGTCGCCCTCTCTTTCTTCCCTCGGACACAATTTCTCATCCATTTGTGCTTTTTTTTTCTTTTTTTCCCCCCACCTCCCTTCTAGGAGAATCGCTCCCTGCAGCAGACGATGCAGGCCCTGCAGAGTGAGCTGGACAGCCTGAGAGCAGACAACATCAAACTGTATGAGAAGATCAAGTTTCTGCAGAGCTACCCTGGCAGAGTGAGTCACCTGTGCGCGTTTGTGTGTGCTTGAGGGGAGCATTTTTAGGGATGTGTCAAAGGTCATCGTGTTAAAAAAAAAAAAGGCCCCAATTTCCAGTTGGAAGAGGTCTTGGTGTGAACTCATTCTGTCTTGTCTCTGCGCTGTAGGCCGGAGCTCCTGATGACACGGTGATGCGTTACTCATCCCAGTACGAGGAGAGACTGGATCCATTTGCCTCCTTCAGCAAACGAGTGAGGAGCAGATCATAAAACGAACTTCGGCATGATAACAAACATACGTGCAAACACATTTTCCCACTGATGTTGACCCACATACGTAGTTGCAGGCTGTGTTTTTACAATAGCTTATGGGTATATGTCGTTGCTTGTATACAGGAGCGTCAACGCAGATACCAGAGCCTCAGCCCCTGGGATAAGGCTACTCTCAGTCTGGTGAGCTTCATGCACACGCCCGCACACACACAGAAACACACTAACGCACACATCACACATCGGCGCTGTGTCAGTGCTATAACTTGTCTAATGCATTTCAGGGTCGCGTGATTCTATCCAACAAAATGGCCAGGACCATTGCTTTCTTCTACACCCTTTTCCTGCACTGCCTGGTCTTCTTGGTATGTCCTTCCAACCTCCAAGACTTCCCCGCACATCTGTAATGGTTTTATGTGCTGGACATCAACAAAGCAGATTTGAACTGTTTTCCGCATGATTTTCTTTCCTTTCCCAGGTGTTGTACAACACCGCATGGAGCGAGAGCATCGGCAGAGACTGCACCGCGTTCTGTGCTAAGAAGTGAGTCTGCATGTTTCCTCACTGACTTCCATTATATATGAGAGTAATGTGTCATACCAGTTGTGTTGACCATCACATAGAAGTGCCTGGTATATATATATATATATATATATATATATATATATATATATAAATATAAAAAAAGCCCTCTTTAATTTGCACTCATTTCTCCTCTTTTTGTGGTTCGTCACCCCCAGGTATTCCGACCACCTTCACCGTTTCCACGAGAATGGCGACAACCTCTAACCAGCCTCACTGGTATAAAAGCATCCCAGTGGGGGCCTTCCAGAATAATGGTTTTAAGGTCCTTTCAGGGCAAACATATAGAAAGAAATGACTCTGTATCACCCATTTCTAAAAAAAGAAAAAAAGGGAGTGCAGGAGGACAACGCTTAAGTCTTGAATAAGAATTTAACCTAATTTCCCCAAAGCTTTGATATTGTTCTTGCAGTAGCTGATATTTTCCACTAGGGGGTGATTTGGGACGTCATATGTTTAATAGCAGGTTGAGCTTTAATGTAACACTAAAAAAAAAAAAATCCAGTATAAATGTAACACAGGGTTCTCTCTCTAATAGAAAGATGATTTTAGTTTAATATTAAAAGGACAATCAGATATTTCTTTAACCTTCAGATTCAGTCGAACTTGCACCGAAGGGTTGAATAATCCGGTCCGGTTATGTTTTCATGTGGTTATATAGTAAGGGATTTTGACGAAACGAAGGAAGAGTTTGAATTGCATTGTTGGTGACGGGCTAAGCTTATAAATTCTGTTTGATTTAACAGAATGGTAGTAAAGCACACTTTTATTGAGTAGTGGTTACCATGAAGGACGTCAGATATACAGTGGTTAATATATAGTATATATATATAACTAATCAAGTTACTACTCTCTATTCCTCTAAGCTTCCCCTTTCTTTAGTTTAACTGAAATAGGCGTAACAGTATCTTTAAGAGGCCAGCGGACCATATGCAGTAAAAACACAGCCTGCGTCTTGCCGTAGCGCTCCCCTAGTTGGGGGTCTTCGTCCGTAGGGGACGGTTCGCTCTTCGCCCGACAGATGAGGCGCCGTAGGTTTTGGGCACCCAGTGAGTTTGCGGTCGTAAATTGCGCTGATGATCACTGCTTATGGAAGGAAGTGTCCTTCTCTGTCGGTGATAAATAACATGTAATGTGCATGCCTACCTTTTCCTTTCATCCTTTTTTTTTTTTTTTTGACCGGCATTGCAAAAATATACTCCAAATAAACTATATGCAATATTTTTTTTTCTCCTTTTATTTATTGATTTCTCAAAATAGCCGTTGTTAGAGCGCTTGCACGGTGACAGCGGATAGACACGAAGCGTCGGTGTGTGCAGGGGTGGCAGGGGCTGTGATGCGTCTGACACAAAACACACCGTCGTCCGCCTGGCGGTGCAGGTCAACTGATTGTGCGAGGTCTGTCTGACTAACGTCGGGGTTGACAAACGGGTGGATAGCGGGGGAAGAATGTGATTACCAGTGAGTTGGTTTATCAGCAGTCCCAGTGCTGGCTGTCGGGCTCTCAGTGTGACTGAATTAGACTGCATTATTCATGAGAATAAACCCCCTACCCCCCCCCCCCCCGTCAAAACAGACCCCTGGCTATTTCAGCACACTTACAGCATTATACCGTCCCCCCCCCCCAGAGCCCCCATTCACCTTTAACCCCAGTCATTCGTGTACAAGCTCACACTCACAAATGCACATACACACACACACACACCTTTTTGTACCTGCCAATGAGTTTGCCCCCTCCTATCTCCAACCCTCACCCACCGCCACCCCTCCCGGCCCCACGGCCTCAGTCTCAGCTCCTGCAGCTGCCCGTCGCGAGCCCCATAAATATTAACAACCTCCATCTGGGATAACAAAGGTCTTAAGTGACCCTAGCGGCTTGATGTTAAATTTTACTGCTGTGGATGGGCCATTTTTAAATGGGTGGTCTGAGGTTGGTGTCGTCTGTAGCAGCACGGCGGCAGCAGCGGTTCACGGGATTCATTTTTCATCGTCAACTTTTGTATATTTGATGACCTGCCGGAGGAGCGGATCCCCGTCCCTTCAGCGGTTATGACTTAATGACGGGGGACAACTCGCTCATCCGCCCTCTTGCCGAGTGTTGACGGTGTTCGTTTTCAGCGTTCGTTCAGCAGAGGGCAGTCCAGTTTTGTTTTATAATGGATCTGAATTATTTAGTGAAGTCATGCTGATTCTCATCCCTGGCTGCCGCTGATATCTGTGTCAAGTCTCTCTCTCTCTCTCCTCTCCCATGTATGATCCTGTTAAGTCCCCCCCCCCCCCCAACGCCTTACTCTCTGTCGTTGCTGTCTAGAATCGGCCACTTTTTGGGCTTTCGATAGAAAACCTCCGATCGCCTGAGCTCATCTTACCAAGGCTGACGGATGCCAGAGCTCAACGTGCATTTTCTGTGCGCTTCGGAGCACAACACAACGACAGATGTGAACAAAATCTGTTTCCTGTAGTGGTTACAGCCAAATAGATCATACAGCTGCTTTTTTATGTTAACTGGATGTGAAGAATGACCCCAAAAGAAGATTTCATATCATTTTGTCTCAGATATGAGTGCTGCCCCTGGGGGAAACACACTTGTGCGGTAAAAACCCCATTTCCGTTCGCTCTAACAAACTTTCTCGACCGGCCGCTCAAAGGGGCTTAAATTCAGCCCGCCGTGCTGTTTGCTGAATGAATGAAATAAGAAACCAGTTTTTGTTTTGTTTTTTTCAGTGGAAACTCTGGGCTGCATAACAGTCCTGCTTCTGAGAAGAATTATGTAAAACCTCCGTATGAATTCTGATTAGAATCTGATACTTGTGCTTGGCAGGTAGCTACAGTACCCCCACCCACCCACCTCCACCACCACCACCGCCCACCACCCATTCAAAAGCATTCTTCCCATTCACTCCTCAGCTGCTGTGAAAATCTCATTCACTGCACTGTCTGAAGCAACACACCATTCATTTTTTCTTCTTCCTTTGTGTTGCTAAGTACCTCAGACCATAAACTGCTTAAGACTGTTGCATGGATACAAAGAGTGTGTGGGTGGGTGTGTTTGAGCGAAGATCGCTAAAGGGCTCGGGGTGGATAGAGGGGGGAGGTGTGTGTTGGGGGGGGGCTCACCATTCATTTTAGTGTTGGATAAATCATTCAGTAACATTTCTCCCTCAATGTCCCTTTGAAACTACCTATACTTTCTCTCCCTCTCTCTCCCCCCCTCTCTCCCCTTCTCCCTCCCCCCCTCTCTCTTTCTCCCTCCCTCTTTCTCCTTCTCCCTCCCTCTCCCTGTCTCCCTATCCTACATGTCTCTGCATGCAGTCGGGTTGCCCACTGCTGCCCCCCCAGCCCCCATCCCCAGTGTGTGTTGCTATGGAAACAGGCCTCCTCTGTCAGGTGGCCTCATGTTGAATGCTCCCCAGCGCTCTGATTTGCCCTGACGTCATCCGGTTAAATCAGTCGTCCACATGAGCCAATCGGGATTCTGAAAACTCAACAGTCTCTTTTGCCCTAGAGCCCCCCCCCCCCTGGCCCTGTTGGACTCCATTCGCGCCCCCCTCCCCCATGGGGGAGTGTGAGACTGACCTCCTCCTTCTCCCCATCTTCTTTTGCCACCTCCTCGCCTAGAGCAGGAGATGGGAGATGACAGCGGATGTGGCTAATGCTCATTTCTCACACGAGCCATGGGGGAGTTTACTATGTTTAAAGAGGTACCTGCATCAAAATCCGACTTTTCCCGTCGTTAACCGATGTAAGGCAGTGGTTCTCAACCTTTTTGGGGTCCTGGACCCCCTGCGTAATTTTGATCTACCCTGAGGACCCCTCCACCTGATCTTGGGGGAGGGGGGTTGCAATTTGATAGAAACAGTAGAAACTGCATTTTAAATTGCATTATAGCATTTATTCACTCTTTGGGGCAAAAACAAGAGCTTTCAGTTGTAACTTAGATATAGTTAACAAAACAGAATTCTTATGCAGTAACTTTCAGATATATGTAACAAAACAGAATATGTATTCAGTAACTTTCAGATATATGTAACAAAACAGAATATGTATTCAGTAACTTTCAGATATATGTAACAGCAGAATATGTATTCAGTAACTTTCAGATAGATGTAACAACAGAATTTTTATGCAGTAACTTTTAACAATGCAAACGGGAGCGAGATCTCTTATTAAAATACAATAAATTACACTTGTGAAACAGATGTAATTAGAGAAAAAAGTCCTGTTACCCTTTATAGTTTAGGTAGATAAAGGTCTCAGTCACATTTGAGTAAAATAATCCTATTTCTATAAATGTCATAGGATCTTTTTTTTAAAGATATTTTATTTTCACGGACCCCTTGCAATTACACCACGGACCACTAGGGGTCCGCGGACCCCCGGTTGAGAAACACTGATGTAAGGAGCGTGGATGTGATCGACGAGACAAATGGTAGCCTTACAATCACATTTATGGCCGGACGAGAGATCTCGGCGGTCGAAATCCTATTTCCGCTTGGCGGAAACGTGGGAACTCGCTGCGTCACGAATAGAGGGCGTGTCCGCAGCGGGACGCTATAAAAGCGGAGACGCCGCCTTGTGGCTCGAAGGAATGCGGCTGTATTGGCTGAGCGACGTGTTCGTGAGGCGAGTGGTCAGCTTCCCCTGAGAAAGAGGAGTCGTCTTCCACGTCCTCAACGCCAAAGCTGCTGTCGGTGGTCTCGTCGCTCGCCATTTTCATTTTGGTAAAGTGACGACAGAGCAGGAAGGGGGGCTGTCGCCAATGGATCGCTCCTTTTTCTACGGCAAGCGGTAAGCGGGTTAGCCCACCCCGGCCACACCCACGCGACCGCCCTGAATTTCAGCAGCCAATTAGGTTGTTTGTATATGACGTCACGAACTGCAGATGGCGGGTAGGAGCGGAGTCGGATAACGGGCGCGTGTGCGGTGACCGTCAAAAAAAAATCACTCTTCATAACGTAAGGATCATGTCCAACATGTCTTACTTTCTGTTTATACCTTTCTCTCGCAATATCGTCTAAACTAGCGCAGTTCGAGCTGAACTAGCTGCATCTCGTCCATTCCGCCCTCCATCGGAATCTCGCGCGTCATCGGAATCACGTGACAGCAGACAAAGCCACGCCTACCTTTCGGTTGTAGTTCAAACAACGTGCTCGGAAGCAGCGCGAAGGCGCCTCTTTAAGATCAGTTATTTGCAAACTAGAATGATGCCACACCGTCTAGATTCCTGCGTGCTCGTCATTTGAATGCAAGCATGTGAGGTTTAATTAGTGAGTTTTATAACATCAAGTCAAGTCAATTTTGTATTACAAATTTGCCTCAAGGGGCTTTACAGCAACACATTATCCTGTCCTTAGACCCTTTAACAGTGAGAAAAAATAGGAAGAGAACTCGGGGGGGGGCAACAGAGGGGGGCTCTCTCTCCCAAGAAGTACAACTGAAATGCAAAAGATTATTTTCAGTTGGAATTCATATAATCTGTAAACTATGTAGCTGCTGTGTGCTCTAGTGCACATTCGAGTCTACGGAAAATGGTTTTAACAGACAATAACAACTCCTGCCCACACTTCCTTTGTCCTCGTGTTGTGTCCCTAGTTCCTTTGTGTTGTTTACAGTGTATAGTATGGTTTACTGTGCTATCTTGGGCCCTGCCCCAGAGGGGCTCAGGTGACATCATTGCGTGCATCATGCACCATCTCCTGCCAACTCTGTGGGCGATGCAACCTGAAGTACAGAGGGACACAAGAAACAGACACACTCATATTTGTCGGCAGGTCATCTAAGTAACCCCTTGCTAATTTCTTCTCACCTGTGTGAAGCAGCTTTGCGTGAAAGTGGGGATAACCTGTCTTCACACGCCGACGCTGCCACTTTTCGATTATTCCGTAGTGTTGGAGCCACGTCACCGTGTTGGAGCCACGTCACCATGTAGAAACCGGTCGATACCATGTCGGCACACAACCAGTGTGTAAATGGTGCCCGTTTGTAAGAGAGTCAAAGAAAGATTGAGGAGCTCTCTTACCCGTCGCTGCTGCTGTTCAAAAGTTAGTGCACCGAATTTCAACTGGTTACCATTTTGTCACATGAAATCCCTCACAAGCCAGGGCGTGTGTTGGAGTCCCGCTCTTCCTGTCATTCCCTGTTTCTGTTGTGCTTATTCCCTCTCCATTTTCTGATCCTGGTATGTCTCGTAAAGACAAGTCACCATCGCTTGTTTTAGATTAGGGTGGGGCATTCAAATACTACTACCCACTACTACTACTACACACACACGTGTATAAAAAGAGTATATCTCTACCCAGTAAGTCCCCCTTTCTCTACACTACGAGCAGTAAAGTTGTGAGACCTTCAAGGGCCAGGACTGTGTGCAGTTTGCCCTCAGTAGAGTGTTGTACTGGTTTATATACACCAAGGGACGGGGCTTATCAAGGCCCTGCTGACAACGTTGATTCTCAAAGATCCCCCAAACTGCCCCAGGAGGCCAATCTCCATTTCAACCGCTTTATATACTTTCAAAGGAAACCCACTCCAAAGCATTCCTCCCCCCTCCCCCCTCTTTTAACCCCCAGCCCGGCACGCCCCCTCGCACCCCTCTGAAGTCTAAATGTGGTGTACATGTGAAGCCCTCATCGATGATGCTCTCGGAGGAGGAGGCCGTGTTTTTTTTTGGGGGGGGGGCGGTTGCGAGCGTCATCGTGCGATGAGTTTCTTCTGTTATCGAAAGGGGCAAAACGTTCAGGCTCCCCCTGCAGGGTGCAGAGCCGCGCCTTTTAAAGGTGAGCCGGAAGACTGAAGAGCGTGATGGGTTGTGTTGCTCATGAAAGGGCATGAAACATGGAGGCGCAGCGAGGGAGGCAGAGGTGGCGAGAGAGAGGAGGAGTGAGAGACAGACAGACAGAGAGAGAGAGCGGGGTCAGCTAATGAGGAGGAGGCTGAAGTGGCCTCTACCCCTTTGAGGCTCCAGTCAATTAATCCTTCCGGCAGGAAGTGTCTGAGGATCAATACGAAGCGGAGGTCTGTGAAGTGAGAAAGCGAGCGCTCAGCTCTCGCCCAGCCCGTGTCTCTTTTGTTTCAGTTACCAGTCCCCCAGCTCCCTTCCTGCGTGGAAGGCGAAGAATAAGCTCAACGGTTTCTGTCCTCGTCATCGTCCGGGTAATAACTGTCACCGAGAGAGATGACGATGATGATGATGATGGCAAAGATGGATGAAAATGGTCATTAACGGATAACTGCCGCCCTGTACCACTAGCTGATACCAATATAGTCTTACAGCCCTGACCTGTGATGCCGTCTGGTGCTGTGGATAATAACCTCTTCCCTGAAATTCCTATTGTGTGTTGTGGACTCAGGCATGCGCTGCATGTAACGGCAAACGCCAGTTCTCTGTTTTCAGAGGTTGTGAGAAGTTTCTGGAATGGTTGTTTGTATCCCACTGGAGCGCAGCTCTCGCTTACAACGGGGTATAAAAGCTTCACGACAAAAAAAATAGCCATGTGAAAATCGAGACAAAATTTTGCATATTCAAGTAAGAAAATAAAATCCCCAAATCAAGCAAAAATAATCTGCATACTTCACCAGGTAAGGGTTCTCAAAATAAGACGAACCTCCTTAAATCATGATATAAACAAGCCCGCGTACTTCCTGACGAGTAAAGGATTCCTGAAACGGGATGTTTCCGTATGATTTTAAGACCGTCCAACCCATTCAGATAAACTGCTTTTGCAGGGCTCGCTGTGCAGCTTCTGCACGACAAGAACATTACGCACAATTACACAGCCGAGTAACGCCAGACCATTTTAACTGAGCAGGCTGAGGAAGAGCGCACCCTTATTGGCCGGTAAAGTTAGGGGGTGCAGTTTCAGGCAGTAGATCTTCACAGATATTTACACAAATCCGGACACCTGGCAGCTGCACTGTGAGTCAGTCCACTCGAGTTGAGACACCAGAAGACCACGTCCAACAAGGATGTCTCCAACTATTTGGCCACTGCCACCATTATCCTTGTTGTTGTTGTTTGCTAGCATCTCAGGCCGGCTGTCAGGCCGTAGCGTGGCCCGTTAGGGCAGAGGGCGGGCGTGGAGAGAAAACACTTTTCTAGAACAGCTTGTCCCCTTTGCACTAACACCTGACCCCTCTCCGATCATTATATTTAGTCTTTAGCCCCACCGCGGAGCGGCAGAGCCAATCCCCTCTGAGTGGATTAGCAGTGAATGTGTGCCACGCCAGCGTCTTCGGACCGCTCGCCAGATAGTAAACATCATTAACCGAGTAAGGAATCCCATTAGGCCCCGGCAAACACAACATGCCGAGCGAGACTCCGTCTGAGCGCGCCTGGCAGGTTCCTGAAAAGCAGCACACCTGGTACAAATCAGCAACAACAACAACAACAGCAGTTAGCAGCAACAACAACAACAACCAACAGCAGCAACAACAACAAATGACAACAACCAACAGCAGCAGCACCAACAACAACCAACAGCAGTAGCAATAACAACCAACAACAATGGTTAGCAGCAGCAGCAACAAAAACCAATAGCAATAACAACCAACAACAACAACAAAAACCAACAACGACAACAACCAACAACAACAACAACAACCACTGCCACCACCACACACACACACACCCACAATGACAACAACATTTAGCAGGAACGGGACTGTGTTGTGGACCTTATCAATAGCTACATTTGACAACCACATGTTGTGACGTGTCACGTCATGGGGCACATGTTGTCATGGAGACGCTAGGTCCTTCATGAAGAAAGTGATCGTTGAGCGTGCAAAAACAGCGGCTACAAAGAGTACAAATGATTTGCCCATCACCCCACACAGCCGCTAACACGCTTGTAAAACGGCTCCGTGTGTTGCGTAACATGAGTGCTGGAGCATGTTGGGTCACGAGGGCGATTATAGGTGGTGCAGGGTGGATGTGGTGCGGGGTGGGTGTGGTGCGGGGTGGGTGTGGTGCGGGGTATTCCCTCGCTCTGTTCAGCTGAGCGGTGGTAGCAGGAATAATCAAGGGCTCTGTTTTGGTCTAAGGGCATCTGGTCTGGCCTCTAGATGACAGATCCTGGGTTTCATACGGGGTTGGCTAATGTCAGGTGCCGTCTTGTCTGGGGTTTTGTTTTTGTTTTTGTTTTTTGTGCCGCCGTCTCTGCTGCTAACAGTTGTTTTCAGCTTTCAGTTCTGCAAAAAGAGTTTCTGTTCATATTCTGATTAATGACGACGGACACAGAGGACATGGAGAGAATAGCGGACGTAATCTCAGTACCCAGCCACCCCTTCGCCCCGCCCCAATCCCTTCCCTGTCCCCTCTGTCTATCCAATCCCACCCCCCCAAGCCAAATCTCTGACGCTTGTCCTCAAACTACATGTCTGACCGTCCTCCCTGATCCGTTGTTTTGTGAGTGACCTCAGCCGGGTGGTACAAGCACACCGGGCAGTGGCACAGAACATGTATTACCACCGAGGGCCCAGAACAAAACCCAAACCAGCGCAGCGGCTGTTGCTGTTCGGACACGGCTCCGCAGCGGTTCTGTCAGGAAGAACCCGTGTTGGGTATCTGCACATCTGCAGTCTCATCTCCCGTCGTGTCCTCATCAGTCCAGGTGTGGGGTGCTCATCCCCATGGGTGTGTTTGTGTTTCTGATACGGGGGCTTTTCATGCAGTTTCCCCCTGCGGAAACAAGGCTAGAGGCCTCACAAATGTGCCCCTGTGTGTGTGTCTCTCTTTCTTTTTTTTTCTCCCCAGTTATACTTGGCCAATTACCCCACTCCTCCGACCCGTCCCGGTCGCTGCTCCACCCCCTCTGCCGATCCCGGGGAGGGCTGCAGACCACCACATGCCTCCTCCGATCCATGTGGAGTCGCCAGCCGCTTCTTTTCACCTGACAGTGAGGAGCTTCGCCAGTGGGACGTAGCGCGTGGGAGGATCACGCTATCCCCCCCCCCCGCCCGCCCAACAGGCGTGCTAACCAACCAGAGGAGGCGCTAGTGCAATGACCAGGACACATAACCACATCCGGCTTCCCGCCGACAGACACGACCAATTGTGTCTGCAGGGACGCCCGACCAAGCCGGAGATAACATGGGGACTCTAACCGGCGATCCCTGTGTTGGTAGGCAGCGGAATAGACCGCTACGCTACCCGGACACCTGGCCTGACCCCTCCTGCAGAAAACCCCCAGTGGGCTATTATCAGGGGCTTCTGATGAAGAACACCTTCTGTAAGAACATGTGAGGCGTCCGGCTGGTTCATTCACCTGTCAATCAACGATGTCACCCTGTAATTTGTGGCGGTTGTCACTCCCGCGTGCATGTAGACCTATTGGCCTACTGGCGCGAGTCAGTGCTAGTGGGCGGTATGTTTGTGTATCCTGATATGAAGTATTTGTAAGAGCTCAATCAATCCATCTTGTTCTCTGTCTGTCTGTCTGTCTGTCTGTCTGCCTCTCTCTCAATTCCAGTATGCAAAAGTGTCAAAATGAGAGAAAAAAATATAATTCATTCGGTTGATCAAATCAAATAAATAAAAAGACCAAGAGGAGGGCAAAAAACAGTAAATGTGCGTGTGTTTGTTTAATTGTGTGTGTTGTGCATGTGTGTGTGTGCGTGCGTACACGTGTGCACGTGTGTCTCAGGTCTACTGTAAGTAAGTAGAAGTGAGTAATGTTTGTTTAAGATCAATAAAGAAACAATTAACAACAATATAGCAATATGAAATCCTAAGTATCAAATGCAAAAAATACACAAATTAGAGAAGTAAATCTTTTTTTTCTCTTTTATAGAAAAAAAAATATGTCAAATACAGCAGCAAGGAGACGAACGACAGCTGATGTGCTGGTTGTCTCTTGGGCTCTGCCGCGTCTTGCTGCTTCTGTGGTGCTGACACTGTTTTCTAACTACCAACTACCTGCTGCACATAGTCTGGTCGGCGAGCACCAGAATCTTGGAATTCACGTTTAACTTTTGTAAAGAACTTTGTTCTCAAGTCTTTATGTGCTACATTGTAGCAGGAAGGGCTGCCGTGTCTCCGCCTGTCTCTGTGGACAGAGCTGACTCAGCCTGTCCTCTCTAGGCGGCAGGTCTGCCTGTGCCGACCAGTCTCTATGGCCGAGCTGTGGCCACCGAGTCTGGACATAGTTCACGTCTTTCTCAGGTTCTGATCGGTCGCGGTGGTCAGACAGTCCGCCACCGTGTCCCGTCTGCTTGGAACCAAGCAGCTTTGAAGTCACTTTGAGTTTTTGTGACAGATGTCCAACGGTTAATGTTATTTTCTTCTTCTTTAGCTGTAATTTGGTTGGGCCAGACTGTGTGAGGTCTGTCCTGATGTCGTGCTGGTTGGCTGAGCTGAGCCTCAGCACCAGCTGGCTGAGGGGACTCCTCTTTTTGTTCTCCTCTTGGTGATGGAGAGCTTTGTGGTGGTAGCAGTTGGGGTCACTTGCTTTTCGGTGTCTGTAGAATTTGACTGCTCTTTTTTGTGTCCTAATTAAGAGGGGAAATTGGCCTAGTTTTGCTCGGCATCCATTGTTGTGGGTGTTGCTGTGGACTCTGAGAATGCTCTGGCAAATCTCAGTGTGCAGGGTTCTGACTGGATGTCTGTCCCATTCTCCAAAGTCTTGATTTATAAGAGGAACCCACACTTCACTGCTACACGATAAAATTGGTTCAGTTATAGATTTGAATATTTTGAGCCATATTCTAACAGATATATCTATGTTTGAAGACCCCCCCCCTTTTTTTTCTCCCCAGTTGTACTTGGCCAATTGCCCCACTCTTCCAAGCCGTCCCAGTCCCTGCTCCACCTCCTCTGCCGAGCCAGGGAGGGCTACAGCCTACCACATGCCTCCGCCGATACATGTGGAGTCGCCAGTTGACAGTGAGGAGTTTCACCAGGAGGACATAGCGCGTGGGAGGATCACGCTATTCCCCCCAGTTCCCCCTCCCCCCTGAAAAGATACCCCAACCGACCAGAGGAGGCACTAGTGCAGTGACCAGGACACATACCTACGTCTGGCTTGCCACCTGCAGACACGGCCAATTGTGTCTGTAGGGACGCCCGACTGAGCCAGAGGTAACAAGGGGATTCGAACTGGCGATCCCCATGTTGGTAGACCACTATGCCAGCCGAATGCCCGTGAAGACTTTTTTTTATAGTCTAGAAAGCCCTTCTTCCCTTGTCTCTGAGATCATCAATGGCCAAATTGAAATGTCCTGTTAGAGGTAATTTTTAGTCCCAACTATGTGTAGCTGTGTGTGTGTCCCATGTCAGTGGAGCCTATTAAGAACCTATTTGGGTTTGCCGGACACCTGGGTCGTTTCTGGAAGACCATAAATCTAGTCTTTTTCAGATTAGCTGTCAGGGCCCAGGTCTGACAGAAGTTTTGCGGCTGATCCAGTTGCTGTTGTAATGCCTCTTTGGATGGAGATAGAAATATTAGATCATCTGCAAAAAGCAGGTATTTAACTTCTGTGTCAGAGAGGGTGAGACCAGGGATATTGGATTTTTCTAGTTATTTTGACAGTTCATCAATATAAATGTTAAACAGGGTGGGACTGAGACTGCAGCCCTGTTTCGCCCCTCTACTTTGGGGGGAGAAATCGGTTTCCATATTGCCAATTTTCACAGTACATTTATTATTTCTATACATTTTTTAATTATATCATACATTTCCCCCCTACACCTTTTTCAATTAATTTCAAGAACAGACCATTATGCTAAATTGAGTCAAATTCTTTTTTCTTAAATCTACAAAACAAGAGAAAATGTTGTTCTTGTTTTGGTGGACATGTTTATTAATGAGGGTGTGGGGGGTATACATCAGCCAAAATATGAAAACCACCTGCCTAATATTGGGTAGGTTCCCCTCATGCTGCCTAAACAGCTCTGACCAGTCGAGGCATGGACTCCACAAGACCTCTGAAGGTGTTCTCTGGTATCTGGCACAAAAGTGTTTGCAGCAGATCCTTTAAATCCTGTAAGTTGCGAGGTGGGGCCGTCGTGGATCAGACTTGTTTTTCCAGCACATCCCACAGATGCTTGATCGGATTAAGATCTGTAGAATTTGGAGTCCAAGGCAACACCTTGAACTCTTTGTTATGTTCCTCAAACCATTCCTGAACAGTTTTTGCGGTGTGGCAGTGTGCATCATCCTGCTGAAGGAGGCCACTGCCATCAGCGAATACCGTTGCCATGACAGGGTGTATTTGGTCTACAACTATGTTTAGGTAGGTGGTACATATCAAAGTAACAGCCACATGAATGTTATTGTTGGATCGGCTGAGAGAGCGTGGTCTGCTGCGTCCTGTGGACGGCCCTGCTCGGAGCTGTGCCCGAGAGGAAACACCGAGGCGGTCTGGCGGCGGTCTCGCCTAGCATCGACTGTGCAGTGGTTTTGTCTTTGCTGTGTCATTGTGTGGAGTGCGGGGGAGGTGTGTCGAAGGTGTCTGGCTGGGAGAGCTGGCGTGGATTGGCTGAGGGAGCCCGGTCTGCTGTGTGCTGTGGGCCCAAGAACCACGACGTTGCCTGGAGCAGCACCCGAACAGGAAGCACCGAGGTCGGTCTGACGGGACACGGAAGCGGGGTAGGCTAAGCTAACTGCTAGCCCATGCAGACCGGCAGTTCCGACAGCCATCCTGGCTGGCGTTCATTATCCGGACAGTGGAATTTTTGGACTGTGTTGCACTGAATGGACCGTGTTGTTAACTGTTTATGTTTTTATCTTTTGTGTAGCACTGCTGTGGGCTGGGTGAAACGACATTTTGTTTCTTTTGTGTACTCAAGTACATGATAGAAATGACAATAAATTGTTCTTGATTCTTGATGAATGCCAGGTCCCACGGTTTCCCCAGCAGAACATTGCCCATAGCATCGCATTGCCTCAGCTGGCTTGCCTTCTTCCCGTAGTGCATCCTGGTGCCATCTCTTCCCAGGTAAATGAGGCACATGCACCAGGCCGTCCACATGATGTAAAAGAAAATGTGATTTATCAGACCAGGCCACCTTCTTCCATTGCTCCATGGTCCAGTTCTGATGCTCACGTGCCGATTACATGCGCTTTCAATGGTCGACAGGGGTCATCATGGGCTCTCTGACCGGTCTGCGGCTACACAGCTCCATATACAGCAAACTGTGACGCACTGTGTGTCCTGACACCTGTCTATCATAGCCAGCATTAACCTTTTCAGCAGTTTCAGCTACAGTAGCTCTGCTGTGGGACTGGACCAGACGGGCTGGCCTTCGCTCCCCACGCACATCAATGAATCTTGGGCACCCATGACCCTGTTGCTGGTTCAACGGTTGTCCTTCCTTTCACCATATTGGTAGGTTTGTGTGTGTGTGTAGGTGAGGTGAGTGGTCGGTACCACTGCATACCGGGTACATCCCACAAGACCTGCCATTTTGGAGATGCTCTGACCCAGTCATCTAGCTTGTCAAAGTCGCTCAGATCCTTAGGCTTGCCCATTTTCCCTAATTCCAACACGTCAACTTCAAGAACTGGCTGTCCACTTGCTGCCTAATATATTCCACCCCTCGACAGGTGCCATTGTAACAAAATAATCTTATTTACTTACCTGTCAGTGGTTTTAATGTTTTTACTGATCAGTGTATGGTCTGTAGTTCGATGTTGTGGTGTAAATCCAATGTGACTCTTGCTCAGGACATCATGTTCACTTGGGAAGTCTTGAAGTCGGCTGTTCAGAATGGTGCAGAATAACGTCCCCAGGTTGTTGCTGACACATATGCCTAGTTAATTGTTTAGGTCAAATTTATTTCCTTTTTTTTAAGATTGGTGTGATAATTCCTTTGCTCCAGATGTCAGGGAAATGTCCAGTGCTCAGAACGAGGTTGAATGATTTTGATATGGCAATGGATGGATGAACTAATGGTTGCTAAATTTCAGCATTTCATTTAAAATACCATCAGGACCACTGGCCTTCCTTTGGCTGTAGGGCCTGGATCTTAGCCAGTAGCTCCTCTTCAGTAATTTGATAGTCTATAGGGTTCTGGTTGTTTTAATGATCGGTTCTAGAATTTGGAGCTTGTTGAGAAGATCATTTTGGGACGAATTTAGTGTAATAGTTCTATAAAGGTTTCAAAGGGTTTTTTCCATATTTCAACATTTTGAATAGCCAATTCTTCCGTGTGTGGTTTGCTGAAAGAGTGCCATTTATTTCCAGAAATTATTAGATTCAATGGACTCTTTAATTACATCAAGTTGGTGCTGCGCATGCTGTTCCCTTTTAGTTCTGGGTGTTCCTCTGTATAGCTTCAGCGTTTCCCCAATGTCAGAGGTGGAGCTCAGCGTTGTCAGGTTGTCCCTGTTTTTGACTTGAGTAACTTTTGAGTGTTTCTCTCAGATGCCTGCAGTCTGTATCATCCCACTTTTCATTGGCTGACTTTTTTGATCTATGATGCTGAGACTTTTTCAGATTGGATAGATCTGCCACATTGTCAGATGATAACCCGGGCCTCGACCGATCCAGTATGGAAATCTGATTTATGATCCGCATATGATTTGGCAAAGATTTTATGCCGGATGCCCTTCCTGATGCAACCCTCCCCATTTATCCGGGCTTGGGACCGACATTAAGAACGCACTGGCTTGTGCATCCTGATATATATATATATATATATATATATATATATATATATATATATATATATATAATATGTTTTTTCTCTCCCTTTTTCCTCCACAATTACAGTGCATCCGGAGAGTATTCACACCCCTTCACTTTCCCCACATTTTGTTATGTTACAGCCTTATTCCAAAATGGATTAAATTCCTTTTTTTCTCATCAATCTACACACAATACCCCATAATGACAAAGCGAAAAGGTTTTGTAGAAATTTTTGCAAGTTTATTAAAAATAAAAAACTGAAATATTGCATGTACATAAGTATGCACACCCTTTGCTCAGTACTTGGTTGAGGCACCCTTGGCAGCGATTACAGCCTCAAGTCTTCTTGGGTATGAAGCTACAAGCTTGGCACACCTATATTTGGGGTATTTCTCCCATTCTTCTCTGCAGATCCTCTCGAGCTCTGTAAGGTTAGATGGGGAACGTCGCTGCACAGCTATTTTCAGCTCTTTCCAGAGATGTTCAATGGGGTTCAAGTCTGGGCTCTGGCTGGGCCACTCAAGGACATTCACAGACTTGTCCCGAAGCCACTCCTTCGTTGTCTTGGCTGTGTGCTTAGGGTCGTTGTTGTGTTGAAAGGTAAACCTTCGCCCCAGTCTGAGGTCCTGAGCGCTCTGGAGCAGGTTTTCATCAAGGATCTCTCTGTACTTTGCTCCATTCATCTTTCCCTCGATCCTGACTAGTCTCCCAGTTCCTGCCGCTGAAGAACATCCCCACAGCATGATGCTGCCACCACCATGCTTCACTGTAGGGATGGTATTAGCAAGGTGATGAGAGGTGCCTGGTTTCCTCCAGACGTGACGTTTGGCATTCAGGCCAAAGAGTTCAATCTTGGTTTCATCAGACCAGAGAATCTTGTTTCTCATGGTCTGAGAGTCCTTTAGGTGCTTTCTGGCAAACTCCAAGCAGGCTGTCATGTGCCTTTTACTGAGCAGAGGCTTCCGTCTGGCCACTCTACCATAAAGGCCTGATTGGTGGAGTGCTGCAGATGGTTGTCCTTCTGGAAGGTTCTCCCAGCTCCACAGAGGAATGCTGGAGCTCTGTCAGAGTTACCATCGGGTTCTTGGTCACCTCCCTGACCAAGGCCCTTCTCCCCCGATTGCTCAGTTTGGCTGGGCGGCCAGCTCTAGGAAGAGTCCTGGTGGATCCAGACTTCTTCCATTTACGAATGATGGAGACCACTGTGCTCTTCGGGACCTTCAAAGATGTAGACATTTTTTTGTACCCTTCCCCAGATCTGTGCCTCGATACAATCCTGTCTCGGAGGTCCACAGACAATTCCTTTGAGTTCATGGCTTGGTTTCTGCTCTGACATGCACTGTCAACAGTGGGACCTTATATACACAGGTGTGTGCCTTTCCAAATCATGTCCAATCAATTGAATTTACTACAGGTGGACTCCAATCAAGAGGTAGAAACATCTCAAGGATGATCAGTGGAAACAGGATGAACCTGAGCTCAATTTTAAGTGTCATAGCAAAGGGTGTGAATACGTATGTACATGCAATATTTCAGTTTTTTATTCTTAATAGATTTGCAAACATTTCTACAACACCTTTTTCACTTTGTCATTATGGGGTATTGTGTGTAGATTGATGAGGGAAAAAAAGGAATTTAATCCATTTTGGAATAAGGCTGTGACATAACAAAATGTGGGGAAAGTGAAGGGGTGTGAATACTTTCCAGATGCTCTGTATGTCTGGCCAATTACCCCACTCTTCAGAGCCGTCCCGGTCGTTGCTCCACCCCTCTTGCCAATCCGGGGAGGACTGCAGACTACCACATGTCTCCTCTGATACGTGTGGACTCGCCAGCCGCTTCGTTTCACCTGACAGTGAGGAGTTTCGCCAGGGGGACGTAGCACGCGGGAGGATGACGCTATTCCCCCCCAGTGCCCCCCCCCCCGAACAGGTGCCCCGACCGACCAGAGGAGGCGCTAGTGCAGCGACCAGGACACAGACCCACATCCATAAATTCACATTCATAAATTTTATAACTCCATTATAATTCTGTTATCCTCTTTTAATGTTGTATTCTGTAAATTGTGTAAACACAACATCCATTGCACGTTGTCCGTCTTGGAGAGAGATCCCTCCTCTGTTGCCCTCCCTCCTCTGTTGCCCGTCTTGGGAGAGAGATCCCTGCTCTGTTGTCTGTCTTGGGAGAGAGATTCCTCCTGTGTTGTCTGTCTTGGGAGAGAGATCCCTCCTCTGTTGTCTGTCTTGGGAGAGAGATTCCTCCTCGGTTGTCTGTCTTGGGAGAGAGATCCCTGCTCTGTTGTCTGTCTTGGGAGAGAGATCCCTGCTCTGTTGTCTGTCTTGGGAGAGAGATTCCTCCTGTGTTGTCTGTCTTGGGAGAGAGATTCCTGCTCTGTTGTCTGTCTTGGGAGAGAGATTCCTCCTCTGTTGTCTGTCTTGGGAGAGAGATCCCTCCTCTGTTGTCTGTCTTGGGAGAGAGATCCCTCCTCTGTTGCCCGTCTTGGGAGAGAGATTCCTCCTGTGTTGTCTGTCTTGGGAGAGAGATCCCTCCTCTGTTGTCTGTCTTGGGAGAGAGATCCCTCCTCTGTTGTCTGTCTTGGGAGAGAGATTCCTCCTGTGTTGTCTGTCTTGGGAGAGAGATTCCTCCTGTGTTGTCTGTCTTGGGAGAGAGATTCCTCCTGTGTTGTCTGTCTTGGGAGAGAGATTCCTCCTGTGTTGTCTGTCTTGGGAGAGAGATCCCTCCTCTGTTGTCTGTCTTGGGAGAGAGATTCCTCCTGTGTTGTCTGTCTTGGGAGAGAGATTCCTCCTGTGTTGTCTGTCTTGGGAGAGAGATTCCTCCTCGGTTGTCCGTCTTGGGAGAGAGATTCCTCCTCGGTTGTCTGTCTTGGGAGAGAGATTCCTCCTCGGTTGTCTGTCTTGGGAGAGAGATCCCTCCTCTGTTGCCCGTCTTGGGAGAGAGATTCCTCCTCGGTTGTCTGTCTTGGGAGAGAGATCCCTCCTCTGTTGCCCGTCTTGGGAGAGAGATTCCTCCTCTTTTGCCCTCCCTGATCTGTTGCCCGTCTTGGGAAAGAGATTCCTCCTCTGCTGCTCTCCCTGAGGTATCTTCCTATTTTCTCTCCCTGTTAAAGGTTTTTTTTAGGGAGTTGCTCCTTATCCAATGCGAGGGTCTAAGGACAGGATGTTGTTTTGCTGTAAAGCCCTTTGAGGCAAATTTGTGATATTGGACTATACAAATAAAATTGACTTGATTTGACATCCGGCTTCCCACTCGACCAAGCCGGAAGTAACACGGGGATCCCCGTCTTGGTAGGCAACGGAACAGACCGCTACGCCACCTGGACGCCCAGTTTTAAGTATATTCTTACAATAAAATCTCAGGCTTTTACAGTTGTGGAATCAAGAGATATAATTATGTAAAATAATGCAAATGGCTATTTAATTACAGCAGAATAATCCTGTTTGAAGTCGCTGGGAATTGGAAATTTCGTGCTCCAGCCATCTTTGCTGTCTGCCTCACTACTGTACGTCCCTCACTGTACTGCAGTATTGGGATGTCTAGATCCAGGCCTTTAAGAGGATCCAGATATGATGGTCTGTTATTTTAAATCCTGGCATGTCATGTGACCCAGACACCGAACAACAGTCTGTGTGTATTCACATGCTGGGAGATGGGTCGGTGAGGGTTAAGGGTCTTCCAGCCCACCTGTCCACCTCTAATCACTGTCCCAAAACACCCAAGGACCACCCTGAAAATTAGATTTGTTATTTGTGCACATCCGCCACACACACACAGAGAGAGAGAGAGAAGAGAGAGAGAGAGAGAGAGAGAGAGAGAGAGGGTTGAGTCCTTTATTTAACAAAAAAAGATCCAAAAACCCAGACTTGATACCTTTTTCAATGTAAACAACATTTGTCAAATTACAAACAAATACTTAACATGCATCTTTTAACAATCCCAAAAATAATCATTCAACAACTCAAAACACAACCCCTCCCCCCTCCCCCCCAAAAAAAACCAAAAACAGGTAAGACCCCTGTTAGCCGAGCTCTGCAGCAGAAATCAGCTCCCCCTCAGTGGCTCAACACAGCACCCCCTCATCACACCACATGGCTGGGCATTTGTCCACATCTTTCACTGCTTTATAATATCTAAAACCGACCCTTATCCTGGCCTTGACCAGCCTGGTAAACAACTCAACATCACATTTACACAGAGAGAGAGAGAGAGAGAGAGAGAGAGAGAGAGAGAGAGAGAGAGAGAGAGAGAGAGAGAGAGAGAGAGAGAGAGAGAGAGAGAGAGAGAGAGAGAGAGAGCACACTATCACATTGGAGAGAGAGAGAGAGAGAGAGAGAGAGAGAGAGAGAGAGGAGAGAGAGAGAGAGAGAGAGAGAGAGAGAGAGAGAGAGAGAGCACACTATCACATTGGAGAGAGAGAGAGCGCGCGAGAGAGAGAGCACGCGGTCACATTGTACAGAGAGAGAGCACACTATCACATTGTGCAGAGAGAGAGAGAGCGCGCGCGCGAGAGAGAGAGACCACACTCTCACATTGTGCAGAGAGAGAGCGAGAGAGAGAGCGAGAGAGCGAGCGAGAGAGAGAGCGCGCGCGAGAGAGAGACCATACTATCACATTGTGCAGAGCGAGAGAGAGGGAGAGAGCGCGCGCGCGAGAGAGAGAGAAAACACACTATCACATTGGAGAGAGAGAGCGAGCGAGAGAGAGAGGGAGAGAGAGAGCACACTATCACACTGTGCAGAGCGAGAGAGAGAGAGGGGGGAGGGGGGAGAGAGAGAGAGAGAGCGAGAACACTTTTCTCATCCATTCTCTTTTCCATCTGTTGTGACTTGAGCAGCATCGCTGTTTATTGTCCGTCGCGTGTGTTGTACGTGGACTGTAATTGGGACCGGTGCTGATGGCGCGTCTCCTTTAAGGACAGCGGTGGCTAGCTGGTAAATAGACGAGGGTGACACACACACTCACACACGCACACACACTCACACACGCGCACACACACGCACAGTCAGTGTTCACACCGAGCGCCGCGCCGCCCCCGACTGAAGGGGAACCGCACAGCCGACACGGAGCGTCGACAAGAGGGATGGGGAGCATGTAGACGGGCAACCCGGCGATACGGGGGGTGGAAAACCAAACCGAGAAACGGGGCAACAAGCCGTCTCTCTCCGGGGATAACAATAACAACTGGCGGCCTTTGAGGGGATCACCGCCGGCGGAGCCAGGAGGAGCACAGCCTTCAGCCACCGCGCCGGCGTCATGAGCCCACTCCTGCACTGAGGTGAGCGCCGCCCGCTGCGTTCGGTTTTCACCTCGGCCTGTCTGGAGGACGAGCGAAAATGGGCACCTTTATTAAGGCTGTTAGCGAAAGGCCACTAGAGAAGATCCGTGTTTCTCCCCCCCACCCCTACCCCCTACCCCCACCACCTCTTTTCCATCCATTGGCACCAAAGCCCAGCATCGTGATGTGCTGCGTGCTGGCCGCCTCCAGGTGCTGGAGGAGCCCGTGCGTTCTGCCGCGTGCGACTCCCCACGCGTCTCGCGACCCGCACGCAGCAAGCGGCGAGGAAATAGACCGCAGGGGAGGGTTTTTAATTTCTAATGCGACACTGGCGGAAGAGTCTGGGCTAAGCGGCGGCGCTCCGCCGCGTGAGTAGAGACCGGGGAGTCGGATGGTGCGCGGATGCTGTCGGGGGGGGGGGGGAGACGCCTGGGTGGACCGTGGGAGCGCCTCCTGTTACCCCTTTATTTCATAGTCACGGAGGGGGGGGGGAGTCTGGTCTGTAGGCCTGCCACTTCAGTCCGTGGACCTTTTCCCGTCGGCCACGGATGTCTCTCTCTCTCTCTCTCTCTCTCTCTCTCTCTCTCTCTCTCTCTCTCTCTCTCTCTCTCTCTCTCTCTCTCTCTCTCATAGGGCCCCATTCATCTGATTCACCCGAGCCCATTCTCTGAACCGCAGTCGCGGCGCCAACCCAGCCATTCAGCAGCAGGCTGCCGCTGTTCCCCCATTCATGAAGCCATGGACGGAACCTGCACCGGGTTTTACCCAGACCCGGTCCCGTAGTCTTACGCCGACCTGCTCTCGCGTGACTTATTGCCGTATTATCAGACAGATGCGCCACGAACGACAATCGCCGAATGTAAGGATGCGCCGGCATGCCGGACGACAGCCTCGTCAAGAAAAAAAAGAAAACTTGCACAATCATCCATTGGCCGATTGTTTGAAATCAACCAATGGGTGATCAGCTGCGAGTGCGCGCTGTCCCTCAGGAGGGACGAACGTAAAGAAATGCCGTGTTCAGCTTTGTGTTTAATGTTGTGTAATTAAGATGGGGGGGGTGGGGGGGGGTTATAATGGTTGAACATCAAACCTGCGTAAACGGAACCATCGAACAACCCATATCGGTCCGGGTGTTTTTCTTGATAACCGGAAATCAGCGTCGATATCGGTCCGGGTGTTTTTCTTGATAACCGGAAATCAGCATAGATATCGGTCCGGGTCTTTTTCTTGATAACCGGAAATCAGCATCGATATCGGTCCGGGTGTTTTTCTTGATAACCGGAAATCAGCATCGATATCGGTCCGGGTGTTTTTCTTGATAACCGGAAATCAGCATCGTTAAGGGAACGGGTCAGCAGCCCTGCTGTCAGAGAGCCTCCCACAGAGGCTTTATTCCTCCTTCCTGTGGACACTTCATGCAAATGCTAAACACGCACCGCGCCGCCAGCGTCACTTAAAAACCCACTAATTTCATTAACCGCCACGTCGCGGCTGCAACGGGCCGTACGTCTGCGAACCGTCCACTTATTTACACTTGGTCCTGCGCCTCACTTAATGGCCTCTATGGTCATCTGTGAAATTAGTTGGACGTTGTGGGTGAGAGACAGGAAATGGAAGTCAGTCGTGGAATGTGCGTCTCCCACGCGCTCCATCCTTTATCACTGGAGGCCATATGGGGGCCCGGGCTCGCTCAATATTGACATTATCACTGCCACGGCAGGGAGGAGGGTGCCCGCCTGCAGAGGGCATCCTTATTAACGCGTTTCGTGTGCGCACGATAAGTGGGCTACCAGCTACCTGTGAAAAAAACACACACACAGATGAGCAGTTATCAGTCGCCACAACAAGCATTTGTGTGGTTGTGTCTTGTGTGTGTGTGTCTGTGTGTGTACTATGCCTGCTTTGTTGCTCAACTAGTGAAGTAATCAGGAATGTCTATCATCTTTTTCTTAATGTCTGGCTGCCTCACTAATGGCATCTGTCTGTCAACACCCACCCACACACACACACACACACACACACACACCCACACACACACAGAACACACACACACACACACACACACACACATCCATACGCACACACACACAAAAGAGATGCCTTTATGGAGCTGGTCCTATCAGTGGGTGGCTCTGTTCTGAGGCCTCCTGGCCTGTCTGTCTGCCTGTCATATGGTGTCTCCGTGTCCAGTTGGACCCCAGACTCATCAGATGTGCTTGTCGATGGCCGGTCCTTCCCTCCCCTATGGTCACAGTCCACCTTTAGAGTGATTAGGGGGGTCCAAGATAAAATGTTGTTGTCTGGCAGTAGGAGGAATGACAGGGAGAGACATGGTTATCAGTGGTTAGGTCAAAGGTCAGTGACGTCTCTGATGATGACTCCAACAGCAGGTGTGGTGGGCGGGGGTCTGTTATTTATGACCTTTGACCTCTGCTTTTTCAAACGCTTCTCCCGTAATCCCCCGTCAGCCTCCTCCTCCTCCTCCTCTCCCTGAGGTTCTTATCTTCCGTCTACATCTCCTCCTGTGCTGCCTCTTTCCCCTTCTACCTCCTCCATCATCTCATTTTGTCCTCTCATTAAAGCTGGTTTTTGTGTCTGTCTTTCTATCTGTCTCTTCATCTCCCCCCCCACCCCCCCACCCCAACCTTCCCGTCTCCTGACACAAACCTCTAATAAACTGGTTCTTGGTTTCGTAAGGTGGGTCTGTGTTGGTCTGTGTGAGCTAGGTCCTCCGGCGATGTGTCTCTCTCTCCTCGGTCTTTGCAGTGCAGGATCTACTTCAGTATGAATACACAATCACAAACGCCACGTTTAAACAACCGCTGCGTCACCTTAATCCGATCTAGAGCTCTAAATATGAGTCGCCTACACGCCGGTCCATCGGTGTTGAAGCTAACTGTACATTCTCATTTTTAGCACTGAATGGCCTAAAAGAATGTGTGCCTTTTTGTCACGTTGTTTTATTATTAATGAGTTTTTTTAAAGAGCAACAAAAGATAATTGTGTGTTTTTCATTAGGTGCCTCGTGCAGCCTTGGTCACGTTTTGGATTTATTTCACAAACTGCACAGCTGCACAATACTTGGACACGTGTGAGGGTTTTTCTTTTTAGGGAGTTGTTTCTTATCCGATGCGAGGGTCTAAGGACAGGACGTTGTGTTGTTGTAAAGCCCCTCGAGGCAAATTTGTAATTTGTGATATTGAGCTACACAAATTAAATTGACTTGACTTGAGCAGCATGTGAAAAATCAGTGTGTGTGTGTGTGTGTGTGTGTGTGTGCGTGTTTGTGCACATGTGGCGAAAACATTGAGCCTTTGTTGTCGGCGTTGCTAACGCTGTAGCGGTGCAGGTGTAGTCTTCGGTAATGGGCGCGTTCTTAAATTTGCTCAGACCCCGTTAGTCCTCCCCGCTGTGACGTCACTAGAGGAGCAGATTCACGTGTGGCATTTAAAATGTATGTGCACTTTTGAGCGCTGAACAGGACTGACTGTGCTAGCTGTGTGCTGTACACATGACTGAGCGGGCTAATCTTAGAAAGCCCAGTTGGGCTCAAACTCCCCGGGGTAGGAGGGCAACCTCGCCAATCATCTGCGTCAGCCAATCACAGGGGGCACACGCTGCTGGCATGGAACCCCTCACGGCAGCATGTGTGTTAGTATCTTTGCACACTATTATCTACCTGTTTGACTACTCATACAGTGTTTATCTTAGTGCATAGAATACATACTTACACAATGCATGCCCTCCATCCACCCCTTCAGTTAACACACACACACACGCACACACGCACACGCATGACAGAGGCTTGTACAGCTATTAATTAAAGTTTTCCCCCCCTACATCTATATATAGCGCACTTCCGCTGTGGGGAGATGGCGGTGCAACTTCACGTTTGCAGCGGCTTTGTCACCCGGTGGTGGTGGTGGTGGTGGTGGTGGTGGTGGGGGAAGATGGTTGGCGCGAATTCACGTTTTGTTTTTTTTTTTCTATTTTTTTTTATTGACACGTTTAAATTGTACATACAACAAACACATGAAACGAAAGAAAGAGGTGGGAAATAAAAGTAAATAAAATTAAAATGCATAAATGAAAGGGAGGGGAGTCCTAGGGGTTCTCTGCAAGTTCTTCTGGCCATTCTGCTCCAGTAACCTCAGCGGTGAGGAGTGACGACGCAGTTCTCTCTGAAACGGGCAGACGCCTGCTGTGTTTTCAGGAATCTGTTCCAACGTAGAAACAACTTTCCAAGAATAATAATCGTGTTAATTGCCAGATCATATGTTAGAGCTCTCACAAGCACGCCAAAAACCACCTCCTCTTTTTTTAGTTCAGAGAAATCGTCAAATTTAGGAAACAACCAGTAATGCAGATCTTCCCCAAAGGCACCGGCAAACCGACTTTCACGTTCGCGGCGGCCTCACCCAGCACCGTCCCTGCAGGGTCCTTGTCCACGTCTGCGTCTTAAGTTTGTCTTCGTTCGATGGCTGGGAGAGCTGGGTCTGCTGCACCCTGTGGGCCCGGGGACCACGGCCCTGCCTGGAATCATGCCCAAAGTGGTAGTTTGGATATATGTGTTAGTGTGGATATATGTGTTAGTTTAGCTATATGTGTTAGTTTAGCTATATGTGTTAGTTTGGATATATGTGTTAGTTTGGATATATGTGTTAGTTTAGATATATGTGTTAGTGTGGATATATGTGTTAGTGTGGATATATGTGTTAGTTTGGATATATGTGTTAGTTTAGATATATGTGTTAGTGTGGATATATGTGTGAGTTTGGATATATGTGTTAGTTTGGATATATGTTAGTTTAGATATATGTGTTAGTGTGGATATATGCGTTAGTGTGGCTATATGTGTTAGTTTGGATATATGTGTTTAGACATATGTGTTAGTTTGGATATATGTGTTAGTGTGGATATATGTGTTAGTTTAGATATATGTGTTAGTTTAGATATATGTGTTAGTTTGGATATATGTGTTAGTTTAGATATATGTTTTAGTTTAGATATATGCGTTAGTGTGGCTATATGTGTTAGTTTAGATATATGTGTTAGTTTAGATATATGTGTTAGTTTAGATATATGTGTTAGTTTAGATATATGTGTTAGTGTGGATATATGTGTTAGTTTAGATATATGTGTTAGTTTAGATATATGTGTTAGTTTAGACATATGTGTTAGTTTAGATATATGTGTTAGTGTGGATATATTTGTTAGTGTGGATATATGTGTTAGTTTGGATGTGTGTGTTGTGTTAGTTTAGATATATGTGTTAGTTTGGATATATGTGTTAGTTTGGATATATGTGTTAGTTTAGACATATGTGTTAGTTTGGATATATGTGTTAGTTTAGATATATGTGTTAGTTTGGATATATGCGTTAGTGTGGCTATATGTGTTAGTTTGGATATATGTGTTAGTGTGGATATATGCGTTAGTGTGGCTATATGTGTTAGTTTGGATATATGTTGTTAGTGTGGATATATGTGTTAGTTTAGATATATGTGTTAGTGTGGATATATGTGTTAGTGTGGATATATGTGTTAGTGTGGCTATATGTGTTAGTTTAGATATATGTGTTAGTGTGGATATATGTGTTAGTTTAGATATATGTGTTAGTTTAGATATATGTGTTAGTTTAGATATATGTGTTAGTGTGGATATTTGCGTTAGTGTGGCTATATGTGTTAGTTTGGATATATGTGTTAGTTTAGACATATGCGTTAGTGTGGCTATATGTGTTAGTTTAGATATATGTGTTAGTTTAGATATATGTGTTAGTTTAGACATATATGTTAGTTTAGATATATGTGTTAGTGTGGATATATTTGTTAGTGTGGATATATGTGTTAGTTTGGATGTGTGTGTTGTGTTAGTTTAGATATATGTGTTAGTGTGGATATATGTGTTATTTTAGATATATGCGTTAGTTAGATATATGTGTTAGTGTGGATATATTTGTTAGTGTGGATATATGTGTTAGTGTGGATATATGTGTTAGTTTAGATATAGGTGTTAGTTTAGATATATGTGTTAGTTTGGATATATGTGTTAGTTTAGATATATGTGTTAGTTTAGATATATGCGTTAGTGTGGCTATATGTGTTAGTTTAGATATATGTGTTAGTTTAGATATATGTGTTAGTGTGGATATATGTGTGTAGTTTAGATATATGTGTTAGTTTAGATATATGTGTTAGTTTAGACATATGTGTTAGTTTAGATATATGTGTTAGTGTGGATATATTTGTTAGTGTGGATATATGTGTTAGTTTGGATGTGTGTGTTGTGTTAGTTTAGATATATGTGTTAGTTTGGATATATGTGTTAGTTTGGATATATGTGTTAGTTTAGACATATGTGTTAGTTTGGATATATGTGTTAGTTAGATATATGTGTTAGTTTGGATATATGCGTTAGTGTGGCTATATGTGTTAGTTTGGATATATGTGTTAGTGTGGATATATGTGTTAGTTTGGATATATGTGTTAGTTTAGATATATGTGTTAGTTTGGATATATGCGTTAGTGTGGATATATGTGTTAGTTTTGGATATATGTGTTAGTGTGGATATATGCGTTAGTGTGGCTATATGTGTTAGTTTGGATATATGTGTTAGTGTGGATATATGTGTTAGTTTAGATATATGTGTTAGTGTGGATATATGTGTTAGTGTGGATATATGTGTTAGTGTGGCTATATGTGTTAGTTTAGATATATGTGTTAGTGTGGATATATGTGTTAGTTTAGATATATGTGTTAGTTTAGATATATGTGTTAGTGTGGATATTTGCGTTAGTGTGGCTATATGTGTTAGTTTGGATATATGTGTTAGTTTTAGACATATGCGTTAGTGTGGCTATATGTGTTAGTTTAGATATTATGTTAGTTTAGATATATGTGTTAGTGTGGATATATATGTGTTAGTTTAGATATATGTGTTAGTTTAGATATATGTGTTAGTTTAGACATATGTGTTAGTTTAGATATATGTGTTAGTGTGGATATATTTGTTAGTGTGGATATATGTGTTAGTTTGGATGTGTGTGTTGTGTTAGTTTAGATATATGTGTTAGTGTGGATATATGTGTTAGTTTGGATATATGTGTAGTTTGGATATATGCGTTAGTGTGGCTATATGTGTTAGTTTAGATATTATGTTAGTTTAGATATATGTGTTAGTGTGGATATATGTGTTAGTTTAGATATATGTGTTAGTTTAGATATATGTGTTAGTTTAGACATATGTGTTAGTTTAGATATATGTGATAGTGTGGATATATTTGTTAGTGTGGATATATGTGTTAGTTTGGATGTGTGTGTTGTGTTAGTTTAGATATATGTGTTAGTGTGGATATATGTGTTAGTTTAGATATATGTGTTAGTGGTGGATATATTTGTTAGTGTGGATATATGTGTTAGTGTGGATATAAGTGTTTAGTTTAGATATATGTGTTAGTTTAGATATATGCGTTAGTTTAGACATATGTGTTAGTTTAGATATATGTGTTAGTGTGGATATATTTTTTAGTGTGGATTTATGTGTTAGTGTGGATATATGTGTTAGTTTGGATGTGTGTGTTGTGTTAGTTTAGATATATGTGTTATGTGGGATATATGTGTAAGTGTGGATATATGTGTTAGTTTTGATGTATGTGTTGTGTTAGTTTAGATATATGTGTTAGTGTGGATATATGTGTTAGTTTAGATATATGTGTTAGTTTGGAAATATGTGTTAGTTTGGATATATGTGTTAGTGTGGCTATATGTGTTAGTTTAGATATATGTGTTAGTTTAGATATATGCGTTAGTTTAGATATATGTGTTAGTGTGGCTATATGTGTTAGTTTGGATATATGTGTTAGTTTAGATATATGTGTTAGTGTGGATATATGTGTTAGTGTGGATATATGGTGTTAGTGTGGATATATGTGTTTGTGTGGATATATGCTGTTAGTTTAGATATATGTGTTAGTTTAGATATATGTGTTAGTGTGGATATATGTGTTAGTTTAGACATATGTGTTTGTTTAGATATATGTGTAGTTTAGATATATGTGTTTTAGTGTGGATATATGTGTTAGTTTGGCTATATGTGTTAGTTTGGATATATGTGTTAGTTTAGATATATGTGTTAGTTTAGATATATGTGTTCTTGTAGTTTTTGGATGTATTTTTTGTCTTTGTGTTTCACTGCTGTGGTTTGGGGAAACCATGTTTCGTTTCATTTCATGTGCGCAAGTGCATGAATGAAATTACAAATGAAGTGCTTCTGATTCTGACGTGTATATATATATATATATTGTGTGTGTGTGTGTGTGTGTGTGTGTGTGTGTGTGTGTGTGTGTGTATATACATACATACATACATACATACATACATACATACATACATACATACACACACACACACATATATATATATGTATATATAGTGTGTGTGTCTGTAGATGTATATAGAGTGAGAGAGATCAGAGAGATAGAGATAGATAAATATAAGATATCTATATATCTATATATATATATCAACTAGCCTATTATATATAATGTGTGTGCATATATGTATATATGTATATATAGTTGTGTATACATGTATAATATATTTATGTGTATAATTGTATTATGTATTCATGTGCATATATGTATATACCCATATACACATATAGTAGGTATACATGTATGTACACTTATGTACATATGTATGTAAATTTATGTATATAAATACATGTGTGTGTACATGTATGTATGTATGTATGTATGTATACACACACGTGTGTGTGTGTGTGTGTGTTTGTAGTATAAATATTGTATACAATATACATCCTCGCATTAGACGAAGTGGCTACAGACAATGCTGATAGATATGTGGGAGATGTATGTACCGTGGTCTTCTGTACATGCGGGGGGGGGGGGGGGGGAGGCGAAGCTTTGAAAAACAGACTACCACAACCAAATGTTGAGCGGTGCCATGTTACGACGCGCGGCGCAGCTAGTGGTATGAGTCGAGCATCTGCGCCGCCTGGCTTTGTAGTTTGCGAGTCCACAGGCTGGCTGCAGCGTGCACGATGGGTTTTCCATGCAGGGCCGCGGCTGAGAGCTTCTCCCTGCACCGGCAGCCATGTCTCCTTCCTCTCCGGCCGAGTCAGTTTACTCTCACAGACATAACTCCCAACCATCTGACAGAGATATCAGCCCTCCTCCCCGAGCAAAGAGGGGGAGGAGAGGGGGGGGGGTACAGTAGCGGTAGATTTTACAACAGATAGGGGAGAGAGAGAACGAGAGGTGGGGGGGAGGAAGGGAGACGAGGCTTGCGGGGTGGTGGTAAAGAGAGGCAGAGATTGTTTTGGGGGTAAAACATTCATCTTAAATCAGGACCAGTTATTGCCCCGCCCTGTCAGCACGTTGCCCCGCCCTTAGACCAAAGCCCCTGTCTCTCCTGTAGACCACTGCCAGGTACCGGAGGGGCCACTGGGGTATGGGAGCATCAGGGGGGGGGGGGGGGGGGGGGGTTGTGTATCTGCAGGATGCTTTTGCCCCCGTTGTTCCGGAGTGTGTCTCCCCTCCTCTGTACCCCCCCCCCCATCCCGCCCCCGTGGTCCCTTCCACCTCACCTACACACACACACACACACACACACACACACACACACACACACACACACACACACACACACACACACACACACACGTACAGGCTGATTGTTTTAGCAGCTGGCCCACGGAGCAAGAACATGACCCCTGTCTCGTCCATAGTGCATCACCGTCCCCTCCCTCACTCTTTCTTCCTTGCTTTCACAGTTGTTCTTCCATTCAACCCCCCCTACCCCACCCACACACACACATACACACACACATACACACACAGTGTGTGTGTGTGTGTTTATAAATATGCAAGCATAGAGTTGGAGTCAGTTTGGTGTCCTTGAGAAAGGCACATCCACTTTCTTTGCGGAAGGAAGGGCAGGAGCTGGAGACAACACATCTCGTAGCGTGTTGCCCCCCCCCCACCCCCACCCCCCCAGCTGGACGGGTACACAGCTGGCCCGGTGCAGCAGCTCTTTAAGCAGCTGGCCTGCTGGGGGTATCGACTACCTTACAGCGGCCGCACAGCACGTGGGAAGCAGGCTAATAAGCTTGACACTTAATGATCGCGTGTTTCGGTGTAATGGCGACTCCGGCTCGGCGTGACCGAGCGGGTGCGTTACACGTGAATAAACAAGACGGCACGTCGAGGCACGAACACATTATACCCTGGCTCGACAGGCATTGGGTGGGATTGGGGGGGGGGTGTGTAATTTGTGTGAGAAATCCCCTCCTGACTATACGTGTGTGTCATCGGTTGTGTGGGTGAGGTGTAGTTCTGTGGTCTGGTGGCAGCTTATGGACCGGTTTCCATCTTAGAACCCCTGGTTGCGGTTCGGTCTCGGCTAGTTCAGAAAGATGGGGTGGTGGTGGGGGTGGGGGTGGGGGGGGGAACAGCAACTCAAGGAGAAAGAACGCCACTTTATTTGTTCATTGTACAGCTGCTCGGTTGCAACGAAATGTGTCCTCTGCATTAACCCACCCTGTCGTGTAGGAGCAGGGGGGCAGCTGCAGCAACCCCCCCGGGGACCAACTCCACCTCTTCTGCCCATTGCCTTGCTCAGAGGTAGAGGCAGGGGTATTAACCCTAACATGCGTGTCTTTTTGGTGGTGGAGGAAAACACCCGGAGAAAACCCACGGGGAGAACATGCAAACTCCGCGCAGAGAGGATCTGGGACGGCCTGGGGTTCGAACCCAGGATCTTCTTGCTGCGAGGCAACAGCGCTACCCACTGGGCCGCCGGGCCGCATTCCCCACACCGTCCAGGCAACGCGGCCACAGAAAGAATCCCAGAAATGTCCCATTTCCAGTCAACCCAGCCCAACTCCAGACTCGGGTCTGAGGTTGTCTGATGGGGTTTGGTATCCCGGGGGAGGGACGTCCAGGTAGAGGAGGGAGACATACTTTCCCCACCGCGATAACCCGCACAAGATATCCCGCAATACCTTCTCATCCCAGGCTTTCTTCTCTGCACCACCCCCTTTACCCATCAAAGCATTCCTCTGAAATGCTTCGAGACGGCGGTCCTTATCTCTTCAACGAGGCCGGGGCTCTTTACGTCTTGAGATAGGCTGAGAGATGATCCTTCAAACATCTGGGGCTCTTGTGTAGTTCTCCTTATCATATCCGCTCGCCCCTCCAGCATCCATCTCCTGAGAGAGAGAGAGAGAGAGAGCAAAAGAGAGTGAGAGAGCAAAAGAGAGTGAGTGTGTGTGAGAGAGAGCGAGAGAGAGCAAGCAAGAGAGAGAGTGTGTGAGAGAGAGAGAGAGAGCGAGCAAGAGAGAGAGAGTGTATGAGAGAGAGAGAGCAAAAGAGAGTGAGAGTGTGTGTGAGAGAGAGAGAGATTGTAATTGTACATTGTAATTAATGCAGTCATGCCAATAAAGCATCATTGAATTGAGAGTGAGAGAGAGAGAGAGAGTGAGAGAGAGAGAGAGAGAGAGATTTTTTGAATTTTAAAACAACTCGTTATTGTACATAAACAACTCAACAGACATGTCCATTTCACAACATCAACATAAGCAACTCCTTCACATCAAGACATCCAAAAAAAGCCTTTTTTTAAAGAACAGTGGTTCAAGTCACACACTCCTAACGGGTCAAAAGAAATATTTTTGTCAAGACAGAATGAAAGACCAGTTGCCCCTCAGTGACTGAG
>NC_079217.1:11102255-11105839 GCF_029633865.1 Lampris incognitus
TTTCAGTTGCGATACCGCTGAAATGGCCACGGAAGACATGGGGGGGGGGGGGGTCGCGGTCCAGTTTTGAGGAAATGGAAAAGTTTCATTTTTTTTGCGAGTCACTGAGAACCCCGCTCCAAGTTGGGAAGAAGTTGAAAAGTAAAAAACGAAACTTGTTGGATGACAGTGAGATTGGTTGTTAGCCTTTGAGCGGTCCCTGGTAAGGGTCTCCAGTCGGTACCCCAGCGGGGGCGCGCTCCCTCCACTCAAAGCCCCCCAGTGCAGCGAGGGAGGACATGACAGGGGGGGAGGCAAGAAACGTCATGTTTGTCTGAACAGGAAACCTGTCTGGACCCAGGCGGACCGGACCTGCCCTTCAGATGCCCCCCCGACGTGCCCCCTTTCGCCCCCCCCCCCCCCCCGTCCCATTCAGCGCCAACAAATCATAACGGAGCAAAACCAAACAGTGTCTGAGAGATAGACTGAGTCATGAAAATCTCCCTCCCGGCTGCTCCCGGCTAGCTCCCGGCTGACTGGTTCTGTTAGGGCCGTCAATCAGCCTGCCGCTCTCTGTGGCAGGGCGACCACATGGCGCCGCACTTGTTCCCTGCATTATGACACAGCAGCGAGGCCCAGGAACTAGTCACTTCCTCTCTTTTTCATGACGAATACAAACACACACACACACACACACGCTCCTCGATCTCCCCACAAGTTCCTCCACCCGTATCCGCCGCTGACCCCCATCCTTCCCTCTCCGCCTCCCATAACCGCCCCCAGCTGTGTGCCTTTACACCTCAGAGTGAGGACGGACCACCACCTGTCCCGGCTGTGGCCCCGTCACTGCCCCGCCCTCCCACCACCTTACGTTGCCTCTGGTTTTTCAGCGTTACCATACTGTCCCTCCTAGACACACACACACACACACACACACACACAGACACACACACACAGAGAAAGCTGCGACTGCATTGCAGCAGCAGTAGTGTGACACACCATAGCGGCACCGTGCTGGTGGACAGCGTTGTGTAGCCCGGACTGACCGCACTCACAGCTGACAGAGCGACAACCTGCCGCACAACTGCGTGAAACCTGGCTCTGCTCTGCGAACTGATATCCGCTCCGTGTTTCTACGAGATTTTTTTTTGGTTCCTGCCCGAGAGCGAGTTGTTCGATTATGACCCCCCCACCCCACCCGTTAGAGGAACAGGAAACGCCCTGCGTAACACAGGAAGTGCGTTTTGGCGTGCGGTCCTGAGAAGTGAGTGGTTTGGGTATGCGGAGCGCAGCCACTGTGCAGGCACATCAAGAGGAGAACAGTGTAACTCCAGACAGATCTGCTGATAAGCCTCTGCCAGATCATCAGTCTCCCCCCCTCTCCCCCCCTCTCCCCCCCCTCTCTGTACCCCCCCTCCCCCCTCTCTCGCTCTCTCTCTCTCGCCCTCTCTCTCTCTCTCTTCTCTCTCTCTCTGTACCACCCTCTCACTCTCTCTCTCTCACGCTTTCCTCTCTCCCTGTCTCTCCCTCTCGCTCTCTGTACCACCCCTCTCTCTCTCTCCCTCTCGCTCTCTGTACCACCCTCCCCCCCTCTCTCTCCCTCTCTCTCTCCCCCCTCTCGCTCTCTCGCCCTCACTCTCTCTCTCTCTCTCTCTCTCTCTCTCTCTCTCTCTGTACCACCCTCTCCCCCTCGCTCTCTCTCGCGCTCTCTCCCTCTCTCTCTCCCCCCTCTCGCTCTCATCGCCCTCACTCTCTCTCTCTCTCTCTCTGTACCACCACCCCTCTCCCCCCTCGCGCTCTCTCCCTCTCCCTCTCTCTCTCCCCCTCTCGCTCTCTCGCCCCCCTCTCCCCTCACTCTCTCTCTCTCTCTCTCTCTCTCTCTCTCCCTCTCCCTCTCTGTACCACCCTCTCGCTCTCTCCCTCTCCCTCTCCCTCTCTGTACCACCCTCTCTCTCTCTCTCTCTCTCTCTCTCTCTTCCTGCCACACCACACACAGCATTCATACCACACACACAGCGCGCAGCATCAAACATGCCCAGCTCATTAGATGTTTCCAGATTATCGTCTAGACTGAAGGCCAACCGAGGCCAAGCAGTTTACCCTCCTGTGTACTATTTTAGCTCCCTCTCCATGGCTGTTACGTTAATTCGACACGTCAGTTCATTCAGAAACAAGAAGTGAGAGACGGGGACTCTCGGAACAAGAAATCGGTTTGTGGAGCAGATCTGTATCGTGAGCCGGACAGCGCCGCCACTGCCCCACGTGTGCCGGTATGACTTTGCTTGTCCGAAGTAAAGCGACGGCCTTAAAGTGCCCTGAACGTGCCTCTCCTTCCCCCGCCCATTGTTGTGTCCCACTATTTGTTTCCTGTCAATGTGCTTTTGTGTGCCGCCCAGTCATCCAAGCCCAAGGTGAGCATCCCTCTGTCGGCCATCGTGGAGGTGAGGACCACCATGCCCTGGAGATGCCCGATAAAGACAACACCTTTGTTCTCAAGGTAGGGGCCACACCCGGATCAAGCGCGGCGCTCCGACACCACAAACTACACCAGCCACGATTCTATACATTCCTTCGTCACCCATACACAAACGTGTTTCTCCACAGGAGATTGGGGGGGGGGGGGGGGGAGAGAACGCACAACTCGGGATTTTGTTGTGTGACAGCATCGGACCGGTGCACGTTAACACGGATCGGCTTCGGAGGCGTCCTGTTCTCTCCGGTGTGTTATGGTGTGCTCCCTCGAACAGGGCTCGGTGTGTGACTGGGGGTTTTTTTTGGCTCGTTCCACAGGTGGAGAACGGGGTGAGTACATCCTGGAAACCATCGACTCGCTGCAGAAAAACTCCTGGGTTGCTGACATCCAGGACTGCATAGACCCCGGGTAAACCGCTAGATAAATATTTGTCACTGACGGAGGATCGAGAGGAGAGCAGGATGGAGGGTTGGGGGGGGGGGGGGGGCACGGTCATTAATCATCCAGTTAGTGGAGGTTTTGACAGGGTGCTGTAGCGCAAACATGGTTGTATGCGCGCGCACACACACAGACACACACAGACACACACAGAGACTACGCCAGCTTTACTCCGTACTCCGCTCCCCGTGTTAGTGGGAGTTTGTCAGGGCAGCTCAGGATATAAACAGAGAGATTATTTGTGTCCCTGTTTGTGGGCCTGAGCATGTCTTGGCTTGTTTGTTAGGACGTGGTGGTGTTTGTTGGTGTGTGCGTGTGTGCGCTCGGCTAATGTGTCTGCTTGTGTGCAGTGACAGCGGCGATGACATCGAGCTGGCGTCGTGTCCCCATGGTCAGTCATCCAAAGGTTGCTCCATGGTGGCCTCCTGCAGCTGTGAGCTGCTGTCTGAGGGTACGGAGAGAGTCCCCGCCGGCTTCTTCCGGCTCATCCCTTCTTTCGCCATCACCCCACACGCTGAACACATTGAAATATACCCATCGCAATAAGAACCGAATGTTTTGATCGGAACTGAAGGATTTCTAACTGTGTTTTCAGGTGTGTACCGGGCTCCGGAGAGGTCCTGCAACATAGCAGCCGAGCACTATGGTGCCCCCTCGGCCCGCTGCAGGGAACCCCCCTTCACTCAGCACCCGT
>NC_079217.1:11106039-11286039 GCF_029633865.1 Lampris incognitus
CCGTGCCTGGAAAACCTCCAAAGGAAGGCGCCCAGGAGGCATCCTCATCAGATGCCCAAACCACCTCAACTGGCTCCTTTCGACGCAAAGGAGCAGCGGCTCTACTCCGAGCTCCCTCCGGATGTCCGAGCTCCTCACCTTATCTCTAAGGCTGAGCTCAGACACCCTACGGAGGAAACTCATTTCAGCCGCTTGTGTCCGCCACCTCTTTCGGTCACTACCCAAAGCTCATGACCACGGGTGAGGGCTGGAACCAAGACTGACTGGTAAATTGAGAGCTTTGCCTTCCGGCTCAGCTCCCTCTTCACCACAACGGTCCAGTACAACGTCTGCATTACTGCTGATGCTGCACCAATCTGCCTGTCAATCTCCCGCTCCATCCTACCCTCACTCGTGAACAAGACCCCGAGATACTTGCACTCCTTCACTCGAGGCAACAGCTCATCCCCCAACCCAGTTTCAGATCGCAACCCCGCAACATATTCATGTGCAACGGTCACACTGCACTCTTATTCCTCGACAGAAAAAGAAATCTGGCAAGGGCTAGTTTTATACGGCCGCTCTCGAGGAAAAATATACTCGCACATCTGACAAATAACATTTAGTCTGATTTAATGACTTCCTGGACAACCGCCTTATTTCCTCCTCTGAAATCACCCCAATCATTGCTGCCGTGATAAATTATTTGCAAGTGGAGCTTTGAAAGTTAACAGCTGCATATATCGGGGGAAATTATGTAAGTCGTTTTTATTATTTAAAGCTGAAATCTGGGGTTTTTCCTCCATTAATAAATAGTTCATTTGTCCGCCTGGACGACGGAGTCAGGTTATATAACCCGACCGCCGTCTTCGCCATGGCTGGGGACACTCTCTCCATATGCTGCTATTGAAACGTTTTGGCCGGGTAGGACAAAAACCGGCGCGGCGGCAAACACATTGGGAAAAGGACTGAAACGGGATGATGGTGGGACAATGCCTCTGTTAGACACGATATTACAGAAAAAACAGTGTTCCCATATGGTCTGACGTAGGTTGAAATGAGTCTTATGCAGGTTTAATGAGAGAGCCAATCAGCAATGTCTTTAATCAGGAAGTGGAGGAGCTTTGGCCTACACATACTTGAAATGGCCTACAGGAGCTCGGCTGAAAGCGTTTTATCATCCGACATAACCGCGTCCTGAGACAGCTTGAGCGTAAAGAGCAAAAACAAGCTCTCCAAAACTGTTAACATTGCGGAGAAGGTGATCGGCAAGTCACCAAAACAACTTTGCGGCATACGTGACATTGCTGTACACAGGAAGGCTAAACACACACAGACGCTTCACACCCACGACACACAAGGGTTTGAGCTGCTCCCATCTGGCCGTCGACTCAGGGTCCCAAGGGCCAGCCGGAACATATACAGGAAGTACTTTACTCCCTACGCCATACAGACGCTGGACACAGACTGACTGCATCAGGGAACACTGTTATTGTATAAGAGTTGCTCTCTGGTCTATACAACCATTTGTTGCTGTCAGACCATTTGCACTAATTTATGTTGTAGATTTTGGATGTTTGGTTTGTTGTGCTTTGTGTAGCGTATGTACTTTTGCTGTACATTGGGGGAAGCCAAAGACAAATTTCCCATGAGGGGGACAAAATCAATCAATCAATCAATCAATCAATCAATCAATCAATCAATCAGTTAGATTGCCTTTGTAAGCTTTGGTCATACAACGCCATTTTTATAAGTGTGGGAACTGTTTGTCGCTCAGCTGGCGGCAAACAAGTGACACCAGCTGCTACACCTTTTTTGTCATTCTTGCTAGCAGAGGGAGAAACAGAAAGGTGAAATTACATATTTCTGCTTAAGTATTGCAATACATATTGGAAACAAGCAAACAAACAAACAAACAAACAAAACAAATTGACTTTTTTTTGCTGATTTGTTGCGTTTAAATGGTTTGTCCCAGGTGGCGATGGCGTGAAAGATTCAGACGGGGACGCCAGCCTGTCCGGGTACCCCTGGTTCCACGGCACTCTGTCCCGCGTGCGCGCGGCTCAGCTGGTGCTTGCAGGCGGGGCAAGGAGCCACGGGCTGTTCGTGATTCGCCAGAGTGAGACAAGGCCGGGCGAGTATGTCCTCACCTTCAACTTCCAGGGCAAAGCCAAGGTAAGTAAGGCCGAGCAGGACCACCGCTGTGATATATTTTTTGGGTTTGGCACCAACTTCAACAGCGGCACGGCGGCGCAGCGGTTAGCGCTGTCGCCTCACAGCAAGAAGGTCCTGGGTTCGAACCCCGGGGTTGTCCCGCCTTGAGGTCGTCCCAGGTCGTCCTCTGTGTGGAGTTTGCCTGTTCTCCTCGTGTCTGTGGTGGGTTTGCTCCTGGTGCTCCGGTTTCCCCCATCATCAAAAAGACATGCACGTATGGCCGAGTGGAATAAACCGCCGTTCTTGCAGTCTAGACCGAGGCAGGGCGAGACGGACTGGAGTTGGTCCCCGGGGTGCTGCACGGCGGCTGCCCACTGCTCCTAGCTACACAGCTAGGATGGGCTAAATGCAGAGCGTGATTTCCCTACAGGGCTTGTTCAAGTATATCAAAACTGCCTATTAGCCAAGTCCCACAAATGACGGCGTGAGAGACCGCTTGGTGTTACCGCTCTGTTTGTATACAGATGAATCTCTGTTTACGTCCGTAAGCGCTGCTCTGCGAGAGCATGAGAATCTGTTCGGCTTGCCGAGGCCTCGAGGCTGCAGCTCCCGCAGCCCAGGTCGACGCACACCCAGGAGGAACTGCAGTAATATCACACCGTTTGTCCCCTTGTGTAACTTGATGCCGCGACATCACATCCTGTCGGCCTGCGGCGCTGAGGGAGGCCGGGCTGCAGCCCCCGTTTCCTCCTCCTGCATCAGCCTTGACATTCTGCAACACTCATCCTGCAGCCAGACACCTCTCAGATAATACACGGCATGTCTTGTTCCCCCTCTCTGTCTCTGTCTGTCTGTCTGTCTGTCTGTCTGTCTGTCTGTCTGTCTGTCTGTCTCTCTCTGCTTGTCTGTCGTTGCCATGTATTTCTGATCGTCTGTCTTCCTGCCTCTGAATCCCCCCCCCCCCCCCGCCCCTTTCGTCACCCACTGTCCCTCCCTATACATCGATTTGTACCGGAATCACATGCCTATTCCTCCCCCTTCTGTTTCCTCCTTATTACCCCTCTGCAACCCCCCCCCCCACCCTCTCCCTCTTAGCACCTGCGTCTGTCAGTGAACGAGAACGGGCAATGCCACGTGCACCACCTGTGGTTCCACACCGTGTCCGACATGCTAAGACACTTGCCACGCCCACCCCATCCCACTGGAGTCCGGCGGCTCTGCTGACATCACGCTACGCTCCTACGTGCAGGTGCAGAGATGCAGCACCACCGCAGGTACTCAACACAGCACACATGCCGTCTCACGCGTACCGGATCTGAGCCACGTCGCCGTCTGGCGCTAGCGAGTACATGGCCCCTTCCCGAAAAAAAGCATATGAAAGGTTTACGATTCGCTGTAGATTTATAGGCAGAGCGAGGACTCACCACACAAAGCAACATTTCAGCAGCCCACTTTCGAGCCACATAAAGTGTCCCGCAGCGTTAAAACTTGCCGCCCCGGGCCACCGAGGGGTATCGGAGGGCGACAAGTGAGTTGAAAGGTGCTGAAGGTTTGCAGAGGCTTGTCCTCGGGGTGAGCAGGCAAAGCTGAAACTCGATGAACCTGACCTGCTCCCCCCCCTCCCCTTCCTTCCCCGCTGAAACTGCGCCCCCCCCCCCCCAAGCACACCCTCCTCTCTCCTGGCACAGGATGAATGCCCTCCTGTGCAAGAGAGCCGGGGAGAGACGGGCAGAGTGAGGGGGCGATTATACCACAAAAGTTTTGCATGCAGGCCTAGACTCTGGTCCCAACCCACCCTGGCCGTCACAAAGAGCCCCTCTGTCTCCCCCCCCCCCCCCCCCACACACACATACACACACAGGGATACACTCACTTGTGTGCAGTAACACCGCGTCGGGATTTATTTCTTAGTGTAAAAGACTTTATTGATGCTCTGGGCAGGCATGTCTTTGGCAGCAGTGTTGTTGGTGTTATTGCCCACCAAGTGAAAGGATAATACAGGGGGGCCACACCGCCTGTGTTTACATGTTCCTCCACAGAGGGGCCTTTTACCAACCGGCGTTCGCGCACAAACCGACATGGGATAATCAACAGTGCAAATCATTTCTTACCCATAATCCTTATTTTCTGCCCTGTTTTTAATTTTTTTTCTTAATGGGGCAGTTTCCTCATTTGCCTGTGTCTCTTCTGTCCTCCTCTACATAACCTCCCCCCTCTACATATTACAGACGTGATCGTGCCTCAAGTCCCTGCCCCGCCCAGAGACGCAGGCTGCTGGACTGATGCAGCCCAACCGGGCCTCCACCTCCCGGGTGTTGCACCGCCCGCGGGGCCCCCTCCTGACGCCCCTCTCTCCTCCAGCTCCTCCTCCTCGCCCACTGCCCTCACATCCCTCTCCCGCAGTGACCCGGGCACTGGGGGAGGGGGAGGCGGGGGAGGGCTGCAGAGCCGGAGCAACAGTTCGGAGCGTCTGCTGGAGGCCTCTGGCGGTGTGTCGGAGGACTACCATGACAGCGACGGGACGCGCAGGACCAGGGCCGTGGAGAACCAGTACTCTTTCTACTAGAGGCCGTATCAGGACCCAGACCGGGTGTTGGATCATTGAAGATGCTGAAATGTGAGGGACGTATGCCCCAAAAGGAAAAAGGCTTGATGAGTGACAAGGGGAACTCCGCTGCTGATGGAAAGGGTCCAAGTCACTGGATCACTTTTTGTTCAGATGTTTTGGTCTTGTGTTTTGTCTTTTATTCTGGGCAGTGTCCTGGTTCTCTAAAACGGGCGGGAGGTGAGCTCGCACGCTGAATTTGTCCCGACTCGCTCAGCAGTGTGTCCTCTCTGGTAATCCGTTGGGGCTTCTTTGCCAAGTTCAATCTCATCCGTCAAGGATATGAGGAAATGGGCGACATAATCCGGTGTGTTAGTCGAAAAGAGAAACAGAGGGCTGTGGAAAGAGGAGGGAGAGGGCCAGATGGAGTGAGCGATGAGGGATTGACAGGGAGAGACGGATGTAAGTGGAGAAAATGAAAGGAAGTCATCCGGCAGAGTCATATGGCTTTGATTCACCTCACCAGAGAACTTCCTGCCCACCCCTACCCACAATTCCCAGGGAGAGAAGCTTCTGTCACCGCCCTGCGAAAGGATCAAGAGCTGAAATGACCCCGAAGAGCCAGTCCCCTCCCATCAGAGCTCCTCCAAGCCCCAGAGAGCATCCCCTTAATGTTTGTTAAGCTGCTCTGAGTCCGTCCCGGATATCCTCACTACCCCCGAGGAGCGCCCCTACCAAGTCTCGCTCCCAGTCGGCTCGGCACCAACATCAGTGCAGCGATCACGAGTGTGCTCGTATGAGCGTGGAAGTATTTTTCTTAACATGTACAACCTAAAGGTCTTAGTGCCTGCCAATTACCCCCAACTTCAGCTTTTGTTTATAGCGACAGGAAAACTGGTGTCTATGATGATGATGATGATGATGATGATGATGATGATGATGGTGGTGGTGGTGGGGGTGGCGAGAAGGAAGATGTGCACACGCACCCAAATACACAGAACACAGCTAGGCTGCCCCATTTTTATGGGGCATAATCCTCGCAGACAAATCAGTTGCAGGTTATTAGTTTAGTCTCTGCTTGATAAATACTGTAAGCGCATATCTGCATATTCAAAAAGGTTTGGCTCACAGTTTCAATGATGGGGGGGGCAAACAAAGATGGGTCATACGTAGTGTAACAACTTGGTACCTAAATTCAGGATGGGGGATAACCCATTTACAGGAATGCTGACTCTAATGCGGATTCGGCTCTATCTACAAGTTCGAGGCATATCCAGGCGGCAGCACGTTCCCGTTCCTCTGGCAACCCGGATTATTTGTAGGGCCGTGTGACGTCGCGGAGGAACAGAACACATTTTTCTAGTGATCGGTGTGCTAGGGTAGTGTTTTCTAAAACATGGTTCTTGAGGTCCCTCCATCTGATGCTGGCTTTATACTAAAGGTTGTCCTATCACTTGCCCAAAGAACAGGTCCTCCTTGGATGGAGGAGTTGACTTCGAAGAGATAATGCCTTGATGAGGTTGTTATACCAAACCCAGCGTTGTGGGCGGAGGGATTTGACGACTTGAGGTGATAAGGTTGTTATACCAAACCCAGCGTTGTGGGCGGAGGGATTTGACGACTTGAGGTGATAAGGTTGTTATACCAAACCCAGCGTTGTGGGCGGAGGGATTTGACGATTTGAGGCGGGCACTCGCGCGGTGCTTTCTGAGCTCAGCAGCATTGTCTTTGCGCATGCTCAATAATCCAGGCGAGGAAATCAGAGAAAGTTGGATCAGTTCATCTGGACACAGCGTTTACTGAGAGAAACGTGTACGTGACCTCTACGTGACCTCTACAGTCTCAGCTGACTGCAGGTACTCCCCCCCCCCCCCCCATGCACACACAAACAACACAGTGGCGTAACGACCGAAACCAACGATCGGTTTCATATTGTAATGTGCATGGAGAAGTAGACACGTTAGCCCTTGGCTAACACGTCGGACCCTTTAGTCGACTGGTTAACGCTGTGGCCCGTGGTGCGGGAGAGCCGGGTTCGCGTCCCGGCTGCGGCGGTTCTCGGGCTGCCCCCCTAATCCGCTGCAATAGGCAAATTGGCGTGACCATTAACTAGAGTTTCAACGGCCGTGTGTACTCTTCACAGAGATGGGGGAATGGTAACATCACAGCATTGCAAGATGGTGACAGATACACTCTTAGCCTCCCCCCCCCCCAACCCCTCACCCCTCGGTTCAGGGGTGGTCGTTCCCTCTTCTTCAGATGTATCCTGAACTGATTCAGCTTTCAGTGGTTGGCAGCATTGGGGCTGGGCGTTGCTTGTTCGGTCTACAGGTCAGTTCTGCAGCGTCACAGCAGTGACGTATCACCGCTACACAGTCACGCCGGGAAGGACGAACGTGGCTTTTCTGATATGTTTTATACCCAAACAGTATTGAAGTGAAAAGTGCTGCCTAGTGAGAATTCCTACAACGGTGAAACACTCCATACTGAATTTTGTATCCATACTACCATTGTTTTTTTTCTTCTTTTTTTTAATAACTTGACCTTGTAATGGTTTTAAGTCATTTGACAGACACAAAACGCATCACCTCCACACGTCCACCGGGACTACATGTGTACACAGTTGTTTAAAGGCAGACTTGGTCCTAGTTCTCATTGCATCTGCTGTCACACAAGCTACTCGTCTACCAGTCCACACAGTGCAAGCATGCGTCTCTTCAGACTGACGGCACGTTTGTCAAACTGGAATAAACGGATTGAACGTGCTTCTGTCTTTGCCGGTACGGCCATTTAGTTTTGGCTGCAAGTTTCTATTAGCAGCCTCGTGGTACTAACAAGGGAGAGGCAGCTCGTGAAGGTACACGTGCCAATTTGAATCCTTTTTTTTTTTTTGGCCGTTGTTAATGACGTTTTCCCTTCCAAGTTGTATTTCCGTACAATTTCTTAAGTATGCTCAGTGAAACTTGTGTGTCACGAGACCCCGTATCACATATCACAGATTAGTCACGTGTGCATTTATTTTCTTAAGACTTCTTCGAGGCGAACTTCCTGTTGTCCGGCTGAGTTTCCAGGAGTCTGTGCACTTTTGTACAAAGTGATGTACTTGACATACTACTTTATATTTCTGTGAATAAAATTGTGAAGAAACGGTCACGAGTCTCTTTCCTCATTGGATGTGAACGAGGCACACACTGAGTGGCCAGGGAGGTCAACACTCTGCACATGGAGCAAGTTAAAGACAGACATGACTTGAAAAGGACAAGCTTTTTCCTTTCTTTCTTTTTTATTAACACAGTGGATATTCATTTAAGGTAGCCATTATATTGTTTGCTTCCAGAGTCAGTCTTTTTTCTTTTTTAAATGACATGTTTAAATTCTACATATAACAAACACATAAAACAAAAGAAAGAGGGGGAAATAAAAGTAAAGAGAATGAAAATGAAATATTCATCCATCCATTATCCATAATTAAATTAATATTCATAATAAAATAATATCCATCCAAAATTAAAATTAAATAAATACAATTAAATACATAAAGGGAGGGGAGTCCTTGGGGTTCCCTGTAAGTTCTTCTATCAAGCAGCGTTCCTCCTCCCCATCAGTGAGGGGAAATAACGACACAGCTCTCTGTGGAATATGCAGAAGTTTGGCTGCGTTTTCTTTTCAGGGATTTGTTCTTATGTAGAAAGAACTTTCCAAGAATAATAACTGTGTTCATTTCCAAATCGTGCGTTCCATCTTTCACAAGCACACTAAAAATCACACCCTCTTGTTGTAGTTCAGAGAAATTCTCAGATTTGGGAAACAATCAGTAGTGCAGATCTCCCCAAAAGGCACCAGCAAACTGACATTCATAAAACACATGTTCTGTTGTTTCATTGTGGTCACTGCAAAATGAGCAGCTGTTCCAGTCTAAAGTTTAGACTGGATTTGGTTCAGACTCTAAACCAAATCCATGTCTTAGACGTTCTCCAGAAGGATATATTCCTCCACTGAGAAGTTTAAAGTGCGCTTCCTTTACTTTTGGTGCAACTGGAAACTCAAATGATTTTTGTTGTCAACTTTTCAGCTTCATCTTTAGACAGATGTTGTAAAATTGAGTTTATGTTTGATGAAAATGGATATAATTCTTTGACAGAGACTCTCCGGATTGTGATGTTGGGCAAGTTTAGACCAATGAGATCACGTCCATTCACCAAAAGTTCAGGAAGGTGCGGATCTACATTACTTTGGTACAAGTAATAAGACATTACGGTTACAGAGTGTGGGGTTGCTTTGATAGCAGCATCACATTGTTTTCAGTCATTTAAATTAAATTTTGAGCAAAAAATCCTCATACGATAAAACGTTTCCTGTACTTTCCATCAAGTGCATTACAGTCCATACTCCTTTCTCAAGCCAATTTTTAAAAAACAAGGATTTATTTCTAAATACCACATACCTGCAGTTCCACAATGGAGTGGTATGGGGACTGAAGTTATGCTTGTAGATCATTTTCCAATACAGTAATATCTGTTGATGAAACGTGGATAATTTGACAGGGAGTTTTGAGGTCATAATCACATCTCAGAGGAAGGTTGATGCCTCCAAGCTTCATAAAACTTCGGCTTGGGATATGGAACCATAAGCTATTTTCATTTTTCACAAAGGACCTTAACCAATTCAGTTTGTCTGTTACCATTAATACGTTCAATCTCAATGGCTTTTAGCCCGCCTCCCTCATAATCTTTAACCATAACTCCTTTTCTAATATAGTGTGCTTTTCTTTTCCAGATATAATGAAAGTTGACCTGGTTTATTTGCTTTCATTGCATTTTTGGGGCGTGACATCGAGTAAGCCGGGTAAACGAATCTTGAAATGCACCCCATTTATGTGGGGAAAAAATTCGGCCAACAATAGAGACATCTCTTTGGGACCAAAATTCAGATAAGATTTACATTTCTCTAGATTATTCCAAATGTTGAGATCATCGAGTGTGTTCTCCTTTGTAACGTGTATCCCTAAGTATTTAACAGCTGATTTAACAGGGATATTATGAATTGTTGTCAGAGGAGAGTTAGGAATTGGAAGTAATTCACATTTTTTAAGGGTTAATCTTAAACCAGACGCCGTAGAGAAGAAATCGATTGTATTGAGTCAGTCAGGATTACTAACTTACTTCTAATGTGTCCCAGCCGCTGCTGGTGTCCTTCTATTCCTGCTCTATAGAAAGCATACTCACTTACGGCATCCTAGTGTGATAGGCCAGTCGCACTGTGGCTTACAAGAAAGCTCTGCAGAGTGATTAAGTTAGCACAGGAGACCACTGTCACACAGCCAGCTTCACTTTCCTGTGCTGACGTCGCCTCGCTTGTGTTGTGTCAACTCTTAGATGTACGTCGCGTTGGAGAAAAGCGTCTGCTAAATGAAATTGTAATTGTAATTGAGGACGTATACAGAGCCCGCTGCCTACGTCGGACCACAAACATAATCAAGTATTCGTCTCACCCAGGCAACCACCTTTTCACTCTGCTGCCCTTTGGGAGGCACTATAGGCCTTTCAAGACCCGTACTTCCAGACTTTTGAACAGTTTGGACCCAAGTGTCGTTAAAGAACTGAACTCTGTTAATCAACTAAGGTTGCAATAATATCCTGGAACTGTGCAATAACACCTGTACATTTTGGCATGTGCAATAAAATATGCTGACTCGGGTCAGTGCAATACAGACTATTTATCTAGTGTAATAGATATTACACTTGTTTTTACACTTATGCATACATTATATTTTGATTGTGCTGCAAATGTGTGTCTATTTGTATTTTGTCTATTTGTTTATTTAAAAAAATTTTTTTAAATCTTGTTTGTATCACTGGGGAGTTGCACTTAATTATGCTGTACAGCTGTGCAATGACAAATAAAGGCATTGATTCATTCATACGTGGTTGGAAAGTTTCAACTTTCATCTGGTTAGCTTGACACGCTAAAGTAGCTCCACTTCCATCTTAGAAACGCTCATGTGTCAAGGGGATGTTGTTTTTACTGAGATAGTGGATCTCAACACTTGTGAATTATCATAAAGTTTGACGTCAGAAGTGGGATTCGAACCCACACGCAGCGCCTTAGACAGCTCGGCCATCCTGACGTACACCAGTGTAAAAGGAAGTTACAGCAAACAAGACAGCTCGGAGATGGGACTCGGTACAAATATTAGACGATGATTCCAACGTCCAGTATCATTTTCACTATTAATGAACGACCTCAGTTGGTGTCTTGGTTGAACCCTTTACCCCGCCTCAAGTGAGCAAGATTCAAATGCATGAGTAGCGAGTGATACTTGGTGCATTAACCCCGCCAAAGCTTTCAGAAATGAACTGGTGTAGACAAAAAAACAAAAAACAAACAAACAAAAAAAGTTTCAGTTCTGCCCAACTGGAAACATCAGTGTGTTTGATTTGGAAGCCCCCTAGAGGTCAGATTTTGTAACTGAAAGATGTATGACTAACAAAAGAAAGAAAAAAAGTGCATCTCAATTTTCTGGTATAGCGAACACATTGATTGCGAAGCCTAAACCTAAATAAAAATGAGGAATCATAAAACTAAAAAGTCTGGTATATTTTATTTGTTCAGATGTAGACTGTTTCGCACAAAAATACATTTTGCTGATATGTATTGACCATAACGTGGCATATATGTTTGAACATGAGAGCTATGTTCTACGTTACAGCCTGTGTGTGGGGGAAAATTAGGAGTTTTGCGTTCTTCAGCATGAGTAGTGCAATTTCCTTGCAGTTTTTCTGCAGCTTTTCCACATGAGCTTATGAATGGACACCCATAAATACTTCTCTGGATTTGCCTGTACAATAATAGCAGCAGACGAAAACAGTAAGGTTTTCAAAGAGTTACCTCTAAAATAAATAATTGGCCACAGGAGGCTGTCTGGGAGGTTGAGAAGGCAGGGGCTGTGTATTTTCCAGGTGGAGGGGTATGATGCAAAAATGCACGGGTAGAAAATGTACTGTAAGAGCAAACAACCTTACTTTTTCATACTTTTCAACAAAAACCTGAGAAGGAATACCCTGCCAATCCTCTAGTTTGGTTTATACCACTCCTAATTGTCTTAGATTTCTTGATGTTACCGACTCCAATTTGTTTTTCATTTCTGCTGGAAACTGTAACTTCTTGCCACGAGGACCCAGGTATGTACTTACTCAACTGTTACAACATACTGCTATGGCTGTTACACAGTAGTGTCATTCCCAAACAAGAGAAAGAGTGCTTATGTACAATCATTTCTTTAATACTCTGATCTTGAATAAACTATTAATATTTTTGAAAACTATACATCTGGGTACCATTGTGAAAACAAGATTAGGTGCAGATTATAAAGTTTTGCCAGCCTTACAGCAGCAGCTTCTCAAACTCTACAGCAAACAGTTCAAATTGAGGACATCAGAGTCCTGTTCATCTTATGTGTTGAGAATTTCTGATTCTGATAGTGTATATTTTACATGTACAGCTATTATCGTAAAACAAAATGTGCAATACTTGCAAAGAAGTTGACAGAAAGGCTCTTTCAACAGCCAGACCCCACTCTCCAATCCTAAATACTCCATTTTCCTTGACCACCTGGCCCCCTGAGAGTTGTAGCCTGCACCCTCTGTAATTTGTGATATTGGGCAATACAAATAAAATTGACTTGGCTTGACCCTCTGGGGGACGAGACCTCTTTCTGCCTTTATGTCGGGGTCTCATCTTCAGGGCTTAAATAGACTAAAAATGATAATTCCTCCAGTCGCCAGCAACATCCAAACAGTCATCTCCACCATTTTACTGCGCTTCCATTTTCTGAAGTTCTCCTGCCTTTTCTTCTGCTCCGCCTCCCTTCTCATCCTTATCGCCTTCTCTCTTTGCAGCTGTTCTCCATAGTGGCCATGGAAGAAAGCGTCAAAATCAAACACGGGCTTACCACTAGTTTGGGAGAAAGCTCTGGCTCTTTGCTGCTGCTGCTGTGATGCTGAGGTTCTGCTGGTGGTCTCCTTGGAGGATGGTCTTCCAGCCCCCTGAATATCTGACTGGCTCAGGATGCCACGGTCATACTTTCTCCTCAGGCTGACGTTGCCCAATACAGTGTAGGCCTCACTGATCTCAGAGAAGCGCTGTGTGGCCTCCTCACTGTCTGGGTTCTTGTCAGGGTGGAAGATAAAGGACTGTTTGTAGTAGGCTGTCTTTATCTGAGACTGGGTGGCAGCGGGAGACACCCTAAGGATGTCATAATAGGCTTTCCCGCGCCTGTGCAGCGGAGGAGTGTCATTTGTGCTGTTGTTACTTCTCCAGCTGTAGCATCTTTTTGTGGTTGAGGATTGGAGGGCATTAGGGTATAGTTTCAACCACTTCATTCTCAGTCCATTACCTGAGCATTCTAATCCTTGCTCTGCTATAGTTACGATAACGGTGCTGAAGTCTCTGATCCGCTGGGGTGATGTGTAAGACTCGGGGTGAAACTTCGCTGCCAGTACAAAACGTGTTTTGCTCAGGCACGTCTTCCTGCCAACCATCACATTGACTCGGAGAGGCTGCACTTCCGGTGACAGGTACAGAAGCGTCATGCGAGTTTGCGCGTCCGCGCCGTTTTTAACAAGTTTGCTAATGGGCTGTGCATGGCGATCCAGTGAAACAATACCCAGAGACGTGGTATATGGCAATTTTTCCTTTTCTTCTCGACTTACTATTTTTGTACATTTGGAAAGTTTCGGAGCATGACGATCGCCTTCCCTTCCCCTGATTCCTGACACCGGCGGGTGTTCATTTGCGCCATAGCTCCTCTCTTTGGCCCCATTGCGGCTCGCCGCTCCGGATAAGGTACAGTTTGGCAACAGAGACCCATTACTTTCGCTTTTCCTAAGAGAAGAAAGCCTGTAAACTCTGCTCCCGAGTCTCTGCCTGACCTCTGCCATACCTCCGTGGCGAAGACAGCGGCGACCTGTCCGGTGAGGGGGAAAAAAAACGGCTTCAACATCCGTCGACGTCACAGATAAAGGACCAACAAACGGCGACGTCAACCGGAAGTAAATATCACAGCCGACCAATCATTTTAAGGAAGGCGGGGCTCCGCAAGCACATACGTTGACTGTTGTAATAAAGATTATACAATTCAATTCACTCGGACAGAGTGGCTTTATTTTGTTACAACGGCTCCATTATTGCACAGCATTAAAGGTGTCCATGTTTTATGCTTCAAACGATTGTTGCAACAGTCTCCGAACTACGATTTTGGATGTGAAATATTTGGCTGTCCCTTTAACGCCAGGCGTGAGTTGTCGCGTACGTGTGACGTCTCATGTTCTCACGTGTTGGTAGCCTTTAGCTCATTTAACTCGGCAGTCTTAATATCAGCTGTTTATTGTTGGATACTGTCGCATATACCGAGAACCATGGCCTCCAGTGGTCGAAGGCCTGAACATATGGCCCCTCCAGAAATGGTTAGTAATATATTTCGTAATATGAAATGCATTGGAAAGGTACACGACTTGCTTGCTATCGTTGGCATGTAGCGTACGCTGTCTTTCCCGAAAGTGGTGGTCATCCCTAAGCACCAGTGTCTATGATAAATATATGAATTTAGTTTGGCATGCTTTCAGTAGTAAGTAGAGCGCATTGACAGTTAACTACTTTCAAGACTAACCACTGCAATATCTGATCTAATCACCGTAGTTCTACAACGAAGAAGAAGCCAAGAAATACTCTCAAAAGTAAGTCGACTGTTTTGTTCATTTTAGTCCAACGTCCTTGGTGCCAGATCCCATACGAAAATTGACTATCGATAAAAGAAAGAAAATTACTAAAGCATTGCCTGCGTTTTGTTTTGTCATATACAATATTTGGCCAATGCATAGACAAAAAACACAGCAAACACTATAGTGCGTTGTCTAGTACTAGCTATAGTATTTGTGCAATAAAGTGGGGGGAGGGACTGCTGGAAATACTGTTGGCTGTTGTGTTTTATAGTAATGTTAATCAAAATCCACTAGGACACTACAGTAATTTGTTTCTGCTTTACTATAGTCTATTGTGTTGGATGGCATCAGGCATGAGTGTGATAATATTTTATCAACTAAGTTTTTAAATGAAATACCTTACTAACAAGTTGCAGACTGCGGCCTGTTTTAACGGCTTTTTGAATCGATCACTAGCTCAGAAGACATTTCTATTGTAATGTGGGGAAAATCTATTTCAACTCCACATCCAACTTCAGTTTGCCTCTTGCTAAACGTACCTAAACTTAAACCACATTTTCAGTCTGGAATATTGCTTTATTTTTGACAACAGTGGATACCAAGAAACAAAAAATTATATATATACTTGTATGTTTTGTCATTTTCCAGCTCTCGGATGATTGAGATCCAAAGCCAGATGTCAGAAAGAGCTGTAGAGCTTTTGAACCTCCCAGAAGAACAGCCCTGTTTTCTGCTCGATGTGGGGTGTGTGAGTAGTTCGGACAGATGACATGTTTAGGAAAATGCTCCGTCGGACAGTGGTTGTACTAAATTCAAACCAATTTATCAACAATTAAGTATGTCTGCACCATTTCTGATGAATCACAGGACACTTGGTCATTGTCAGTTGAATTTTAATCAGTTTTACAAATTTGAACTGTCTGCCCTCCGATTCAGTATAATGACAATGTAATCAATCAATCAATCAGTCAATCAATCAATCAAGTTGATGGCAGTGCCATGCCCATGAAAGAAGACCAATGCCGGTAACTCTCTGTCATGTCTCCCAGGTGTGGTTCAGGGCTGAGTGGAGACTTTCTGTCAGAGGAAGGACACTCATGGGTTGGAGTGGACATCAGCACTGCAATGTTGGGTTAGTTTGACAGCCATCATTCCATATGAAATAGATCCTCTTTAATTCTATGTTCTTTTGTCTTGAGCCTTCTTCTTTTTTGTTTTCCTGGCAAATTCAGAAATCTGAGTTCCACATAAATAGATTTGGAAAAAAAATCCCCAAAATGAATGAGCTTTTCTTGTCTGGGGCAGATGTTGCGCTGGAGAGGGAGGTAGAGGGAGACCTTGTGTTGGGGGACATGGGCGAAGGGATGCCTTTCCGACCTGGCACTTTTGATGGTTGCATCAGGTAATGAACTGATTGTCTGTGTCTATAAGATAATAGATTAAAGGAGCTGAACCTCAAATTTATTTTTACATTGTTTGAGTTTGTAACCTTTGTTCTTCATTTCTCCTCTCTTATCTTCTTTTCTATCCCCACACTGTCAGTATTTCTGCTTTACAGTGGCTCTGCAATGCCGACAAAAAGACACACAGTCCTCCCAGGCGACTATACACCTTTTTCAGTACTCTCTATTCTTGCCTGGTATGGTGTTATGGTTCATTTTGATTCTTACATGAAATAATGAGAGCTTCTGTCTCTGTAAAGCAAACCAAACTCAGCTCATTGAAGTGTCTGCTTTCTTTGTCTTTCAGTCAAGAGGTGCACGTGCAGTATTTCAGATTTATCCCGAGAATTCTGAACAGGTAGGAAAATACTTTTTTGTGTGTTTGTGTGTGTTAGTGAGTGAAAGATGAGTGGGTGGGAGTAGAAGGTAAATGGGTGTGAGCCTGCAGAAGAGGGCTTCAGTCCAGTGATTATGACTAAGATCTGTTACTTGTAAATTGGTTCAGTTTTATTCAACTGTTGTCTGTGTTTTTCTTTCTCTATAGCTTGAGCTGATCACAGCCCAGGCCATGAGGGCAGGCTTCAGTGGAGGCATGGTGGTGGACTATCCCAACAGCAGCAAGGCTAAAAAGTTAGTTCTTACAGAGGAAATGCCCTGACTTGGCTATTCAACCAGTAACATTTGCATTTTTGTTGGGGGGGGGGGATTTTGTCCCCCTTTTTCTCCCCAATTGTACCCGGCCAAATATCCCACTCTTCTGAGCCGTCCCGGTCGCTGCTCCACCCCCTCTGCTGATCCGGGGAGGGCTGCAGACTACCACATGTCTCCTCCGATACATGTGGAGTCGCCAGCTGCTTCTTTTCACCTGACAGTGAGGAGTTTCACCAGGGGGATGTAGCACATGGGAGGATCACGCTATTCCCCCCCAGTTCTCCCTCCCCCCTGAACAGGTGCCCCGGCCAACCAGAGGAGGCGCTAGTGCAGCAACCAGGACACATACCCACATCAAGCTTTCCTCCCGTGGGATGCGTGACCAAGCCGGAGGTAACACGGGGATTCGAACTGGAGATCCCTGTGTTGGTAGGCAATGGTATAGACCACTACGCTACCAACACGATGCCCAACATGTGCCTACCCGGATGCCCAACATTTGCATTTTTATTCCTCATAAAAGGCCTGCAAAATTCGTTGAACAGTACAGTTGGGGCAAGAATTGGCATTTGAAATGTTTTGTATATTTCTCCATCTTGATCAACATTCTCTTGTTTCTCATAGGTTCTTCCTTTGTCTGTTTGCCGGGGTAACAGGAGTCCTTCCTAAAGTAAGAAAGATGGAGACTAGGTGTTAATAGTGGGACGTCTTTCCCTCACTAAAATCCTCACTTCGATTTCCTTGTCCTTTTTTCTACTTCAGGGATTGGGCTCAGAAACTGTAGAGAGAAGCATTCCAAACCAGGTTCAGTTTTCAGGACAAAGGTAAAGCCACTGCAATTAGTAGGCAGATACTGCCTGTGATTACATGTGTTCAATAAACTTATTGCTGTAAACAAGGGCTATTTTGATGAAAGTGGTGACATATCTCAAATTCCTTCCTCCTAGTAACCCAGGTCTACATGCACTGCTTTTTATTATGCTTTTTATGCTTCCAGTTAGTTTTTTGCAGGGTAGGATGTGATGCATTAATATCCAGCTCAATGAAGTTGTGATGGAATACAGGATTTAATTCCATTTTACGCTCAAGGCAGTGAGAAGTCTGGACCTAGAACTTGGCTTTTTTGAAGTTAGCATGGACCAGGGATGGACAATATGATCCATTAAGGGCCCGTGTGGGTGCAGGTCTTTGTTCCAACCAAGCAGTTACACACCCGATTCTATTAGTCAACGGGCAGTCTTTGTTAAGGACCTTGATTTGTAGACTCAGGTGTGTAACTGCTTGGTTGGAACAAAGACCTGCACCCACACCGGCCCTTTCTGGATCACGTTGCCCACCCCTGGACGGACAGTAGCCTTCCAGAGGTTGAGTGGAGTGGGAGTGCACATGTTAAGAGAGACAAGCTACCTGTGCATTAACCACTGTATGTCAAGAAGACAGGTCACAGGCTTTGGGTGAGTGCAGGTTCCCACATGCCCTGCCTCATTAAGCCAAGGGACCTACAGAAATTAAACAAAGGGTTGTCGTCCTGTCTGATTTGAAGCCCTGTCAGGCAGATTTTCCTCCCTTTCACATGCTGCTTATGTTAAGATCTATTGTCCTGGTTATTATACACAAGACTTTGTGAAACATTTTACAAAAAAAAAAATTGTGAATTTTTTTCACACAACATAGATGAATTGAAATTAAGTTTTCAGCTCAGTCGAACACTACGCTTTTTCTCTGTGAAGATCTCGCTTCAAAAACATGAGGGGGAAGTCTGCAAAGAAGGGAAAAGACTGGATCTTGGAGAAGAAGGAGAGAAGAAGAAGACAGGGCCGGTATGTACATGGGTCGCTGTCAAACTCGTACAGAGCACTGGATCAGGTTTATGGCCAGAAAATGAAAGAATAATACCAATGTTATTTAGATTTTAAACAGGGAGTGAGTTTTCAGAATGTGACCTCACACAAATTAAATCCATCGTATCCGTACAAAAGCCTGTGGATAATGTGAAACGATGCACTTTGACTAACTTAATCACGTGGCACCACTTCTGATTCATTTTATTCTTTATCCCTTTGCTTATGCCATCTCTCTGTCTCTCTGTCTCGCTGGCTCTCTCTCTCTCTCTCTTTCTGGTAATTCCATGCAGGGATGTTCGGCCAGACACAAAGTACACTGGACGGCAAAGACGACCCAATTTCTAAGCCTGGCTTATTCAGTTATGCCTTCATTTGTACAAGTCTGGAAAATCCCACCGGATTATCACCTGTGTAGCCGCAGCGTTTGGACTCGATCAGTGTTTCCGACGCGATAGCTCAAGCAGATGACACGGAAACGGTGAAATACAAAATGGGCAGCCTTCATTCATTTTTGCATTTGGTCTAAGCGTTTGCCAGTTCCTCGCAAATGACTGTTGACAAGATTTGTACTATGCTAATGCTTGGTTGGTTATATACAGAGGACTTAAACCCTGGGCTGCCCGCTAGCTGAAGAAGACGAAACAGAAACCCGAAGAACAAAAGGTGGTGACCGTATCTGTCTGTTCGGGCTGCGGTCAGAGAATTGGAAAATCAGCAACAAATTATGAGAGGTGAAAAGCTGCTGTGGTTTGATTAAATCTTTCATGTACAGAACTGGCCAACGAGGGCATTCGTCATTTCTCATTTAGACACCGGGTTGCATACGGCTCTGTTCTTGAATTGCACATCAGAAACTTCGCTGAACGAGAAATTCATATGATTTACAGTTACTCACATCAGCTTTATTGAAGGCTGTGAGTATTAATGCAGTGTTTCTCAACCCAGTCCTCAAGGAACCCCTATCCTGCATATTTTCTTTGCAACCCTGAATAGGTACCTGTTTGCAGTTATTCAACCAATCAGCAATGAATTTTGTCAGATGTTGCACACCTTGCGTAATTAAGTGCTGCGAGATGATTGGTCGAGTAAGTACAAGCAGGGTTAAAATCTGCAGGATAGGGGGTCCTTGAGGACTCGGTTGAGAAACACTGTATGGACCCCCCCTCTCTCTTCTTCTGCTGTGTCGCATATTATCAGCAGAGGTCGCTACCGTGCCGTAGTCATCGACCTCCTGAGTCTTCATCATCACCCCATCATCATCATCGTCAGTATGACAGCCCAGCTGGGGCGTTATCGCGGAACCCGCAGCTTCTTTGGTAACCGGATCGGAGGAGGAGGCGAGTTGGTGAAGCGAAGCTCGCCGATTATAAGGAAGGTCCGCGCAGGTGTGAGCTTAGTAGCGCCTCTCTGCTGAGCGCCGTGGCGACATTAAGGTGTGCGATGGGTTAACGCTAGACGGCCTCGCCTCACCTTTTCACGAGCGTCACCCGAGTGTGAGAGCGGTCCTCGCGTCCGAAGCGGGAAAACCAGCGTCGCGCGCTGTCGGATACCCCCCCCCACCCCGCTTTAAAAAAAATTTTTTTTTACATTTTCTTTTCTAAAACGACCCCGCCTCACATCCCCCGGCTCCTCCACCGAGGCAGGACCGCCGATTTAAGCGCTGAGGGGACAAGAGTTTGGGGGAACAAAACACAACGAAAACCAAAAAACCCGGACAACCTTTCCTCCGCTCCAGCAGCGCAGCGGGACCCGGCGGATCAGAGTGACAGCCATGAAAGACCGCATGCAAGAACTTCGACACGTAAGTGGCGTTGATTTACTCACCCCCCACCCCCCCAGCAACGCGTTTGAAACTCGACCCCCCCTCCATCTTTTAAACACGTCTTATTCGGGAAATGAAGGCTTCGCCGAACAGGTAGCGCCGGGTGAGCAACAGTTGGGTCACCGCATGAGCGGAGCCGGTGTTGTGGCCGTTTATGCTGCCCTGTGGGGAAAAAGGCTCCCGTGGCGCGAATCGACAGCGGTCTAAACCCCCTAACCGTTACCCTAACCGTTACCCTAACCGTGCGCTGAACCGACAGGCAGCGCGCATCGACGGAACACCTGAAAACGCGGACCTGTTTGGTGACGTGCAGTTCGTTCGAGTCTGTCAGACCGGGTCGAGAGTCAAGAACCTTACAGTAACTTACATGGACAACCGAACTGACACGCGCGTGGGCTTCGTGTGGGATTATCATATGGAAAGAAAGTCCTTCTAAATTAGCCTATACAGCCGGTGCAACGTGAGGCGACCGCGCTAACCACCGTGCCGCCCCGTGCAGCAAGAAGGTCCTGGGTTCGAGCCCCGGGGTAGTCCAACCTTGGTGGGTCGTCCCGGGTCGTCCTCTGTGTGGAGTTTGCATGTTCTCCCCGTGTCTGCGTGGGTTTCCCCCGGGGGCTCCGGTTTCCTCCCACAGTCCAAACACATGTAGGTCAGGTGGCTCGGCCGTACTAAATTGTCCCTAGGTATGAATGTGCGTGTGCGTGTGTGTGGGCCCTGTGTGACGGCCTGGCGGCCTGTCCAGGGTGTCTCCCCGCCTGCCGCCCAGTGCCTGCTGGGGTGGGCTCCAGTATCCCCGCGACCCCGAGAGCAGGATAAGCGGTTCGGATAATGGATGGATGGATGGGATCGGTGCATGTCTGTCAAGGCTGATTGGATTTTGAGGTGGATTGGTGGACGTGGGGTTGGAGCAGGGATTTGCTCCGGCTTATATTCGCTTACTAGCTGGTCGTCGGGGACGGGCACGGTACACGCATCGTTTTGAGCCGTAGTCCACCTTGGCTGGAAACGACCGAGATTGCCAGTTTACTCTACCTGCTGCTGGGTGACTGGAGGAGGCTGCTACGCGCCACCAGCCACGGCTCAAATCCACACATTCGCCCGTCGCTTGGATGAGACGCGTCGGAAGAGCTCGCAGATGCCCAGCCCTTTACTCTTAGGAGAACCCGTATGCAGATTTTAGCCGTACTTTTTCGTCATATCCAAATTGTTGCTCCCGTCGCCCACCCAATCCGCCCTCGGCGCACGCGCGCATACGCGCGCCTAACTAATGAGTAATAAAGGTTACCCGCGATTGCGTCTTTTCGGTGTGACACATAAAAGGAAAGCCTCCTCAGAGTCCACGTTTGAGATGCACGCTGGGATATTGTGCGTGCGTGCGTGCGCGCGCGCGCGCGCGTGCGAGCCACTTTTTTTGGGACTGCGCTGCCTTGCGTCTTGTGGGAAAGGAGGGTCGTTGTCAGGTGTGTGCAGGTCTGTGGTAGGTACCGATTAAGAGGAGAAAGAGAGGGAAACTGTGTGTGGCTCTTCAGTTTTCAGAATTGATCCAGCTATGAACTGACATCTAGAGAGACATTGGTTTGACAGCGGCCCCCCCAAGCCCCTGAAAACGGCGTGTCCACACACGCGTGTGTGTGTGTGTGTGTGTATGTGCGTGTGTATGCGTGAGAGAGGTGGGTCTTGTGGCCTGTCGTGCTGCCTCTCCCTAATCATTGCTCAGATGATGGATGGAGCGTTGCAGGAGTGGGTTTGTGTTTATGAGAAAAAGGTGAAGACCGAAATGGCGCCAGAGAGGCTTCCTAAAGGCTCACTTCTATGAACAGGCTCAGATACAACCAGCGTTTATGAAAAGGCTCCAATACAACTAAATACACGGGCAAGTATGGAGAAAGTTGACTGATGCTGTATGCTTAAACATGGCCGGTGCAACACGGGGATCGCCAGTTCGAGTCCCTGTGTTACCTCCGGCTAGATCGGGCGTCCCTGCAAACACAATTGGCCGTGTCTGCGGGTGGCAAGTCGGATGTGGATATGTGTCCCGGTCATGATCGCTGCACTAGCGCCTCCTCTGGTCGGTCGGGGCGCCTGTTCGAGAGGGGAAGGGGGGAGGTAGCGTGATCCTCCCACGTGCTACATCCCCCAGGCGAAACTCCTCACTGTCAGATGAAAAGAAGCGGCTGGTGACTCCACATGTATCGGAGGAGGCATGTGGTAGTCTGCAGCTCTCCCCGGATTGGCGATTGGCAGAGGGGGTGGAGCACCGACCAGGACGGCTCGGAAGAGTGGGGTAATTGGTTGGGTACAATTGGGGAGGGAAAGAAAACAGGGGGGGGGGACAAAAATCATGGCCTGTGAAATGGCAATGAGCATTACTCATATCCGGTTACTTGCCATCAACACCCTTGGCTTACTGTTACCCATTTACACAGTCTGCCAGGTGAGCCCATCCTCTCCTATCTCATCTCCACATGTCAGTAGGCTTTTAGGAGGAGCATGGATCCCAATGCGCGATACATGGAGGAATATGACTGACTGGCAATGTCCTGACCCCAAGATGGTAAACGGGGGGGGGGGGCTGCCTTAATAGAGGGTGTTGTTTTGCCTTTTAAGTGGTAATGAGAACGTAATCTTGGAAAAATGCTGTCCGAATGAACTCGCATACTAAGTGATGTGGTCATTTGGAGAGCTCCAGTTTTCCACATTCCGTTTGTAGTCCAGCTATAGACAATTAATGTATTATTACTTGGGGCGTCAGTAGGTGAGTGTGTCAAGCATGTCGTCTGGTAAGTAGAAGGTAGCCGGTTCGATGCTCGGCTCCTTCCAGCAAAAGTGTCAAGATGTCCTTGAGCAAGACACCTAACCCCTAACTGCTCCTGATGAGCTGGTTGTTACCTTGCATGGTTGACACCGTCATTGGTGTACAAGTGTGTGTGTGTGTGTGTGTGTGTGTGTGTGCACGTGCTCGCAGGGGGGTATATAAACATATAAATTTATATATAAATCTCTCTCTCTATATATATATATATAAACGGCCATTTACTGTTATTTGAATATCAATGTAGAATGCAAATCTTTACTGGGATGTACTGTACTGAATCTACAACTACTAGTACTTTTGGCTGCTCCCTTTAGGGGGCGCCACAGTGGATCATCCGTTTCCATCGCTTCCCGTCCTCTGCATCTTCCTCTGTCATGCTCGCCACCTGCGTGTCCTCCCTCGCCACATCCATAAACCTCCTCTTTGGCCTTCCTCTTTTCCTCTTCCCTGGCAGCTCCATATTCAGCATCCTTCTCCCAATATACCCAGCGTCTCTCCACACATGTCCAAACCATCTCAATCTTGCCTCTCTTGCTTTGTCTCCAAACCGTCCACCCTGAGCTGTCCCTCTAATATACTCGTTCCTAATCCTGTCCTCCTTCGTCACTCCCAATGAAAATCTCAGCATCTTCAACTCTGCCACCTCCAGCTTCGCCTCCTGTCTTTTTGTCATTGCCACTGTCTCCAAACCACATAACATAGCTGGTCTCACTACCATCTTGTAAACCTTCCCTTTAACTCTTGCTGGTACCCTTTTGTCACAAATCACTCCTGACACTCTTCTCCACCCTGACTGCACTCTTCTTCACCTCTCTTCTGCACACCCCGTTACTTTGAACAGTTGACAGTATTTAAAGTCATACGCCTTCATCACCTCTACTCCTTGCATCCTCACCATTCCGCTGTCGTCCCTCTCATACACACATTTGTATTCCGTCTTGCTCCTACTGACTTTCATTCCTCTTCTCTCCAGTGCATACCTCCACCCTCCAGACTCCCCTCAACCTGCTCATTATTCTCACTACAGATCACAATGTCATCCGCTAACCTCATAGTCCACGGAGACTCCTGCCTGATCTCGTCCGTCAATCTGTCATCACCTTTGCAAACGAGAAAGGGCTCAGGGCTGATCCTTGATGTAATCCCACCTCCACCTTGAACCCATCTGTCATTCCAACCGCACACCTCACCATTGTCACACTTCCCTCATACATATCCTGCACCACTCCTACATACTTCCCTGCCACTCCCGACTTCCTCATACAATGCCACACCTCCTCTCTCAGCACCCTGTCATATGCTTTCTCTAAATCCACAAAGACACCAACCGGGTATCACGAGATTTCGTGTCATAGTCACGAAATTTAATCTATGAAATCATGCTGGGGGACACGATGTCACTGAAATTTTCTTGTCCAGCACCATGAAGTTGTATCTAATGGGTCAAGTTTTTCTTGCGCGAGTCACGTTATCAAGATGCTGGCTCTGGCTGGTCTGCTCTCCTGGGAGAATGCCGGTCACTTATATATATTTGAAGACACAAAAACTACGACAAAATTTCAGTGACATCATGTCCCCCAGAACGATTTCATAGATTAAATTTCGTGACTATGACACAAAATCTCGTGATACCGGGCTGAAGACACAATGTAACTCCTTCTGGCCTTCTCTATACTTCTCCATCAACATTCTCAAAGCAAACATCAAATCTGTGGTGCTCTTTCGTGGCGTGAAACCATACTGCTGCTCGCTAATCGTCACCTCTCCTCTTAACCTAGCTTCTATTACTCTTCCCATATCTTATACCATAACTTTATACCTCTGTAGTTACTGCAGCTTTGCACATCACCTTTTTTCTTGAAAATCAGTACCAGTGTGCTTCTTCTCCACTCCCCAGGCATCCTCTCACTTTCCAAGATTGTGTTAAACAATCTAGTTGAAAACTCCACTTCCATCTCTCCTAAACACCCCCATGCCTCCACAGTACGTCATCTGGACCAGCTGCCTTTCCACTCTGCATCCTCTTCATAGCTGCCCTCACTTCCTCCTTGCTAATCCACTGCACTTCCTCATTCACTATCCCCGCATTGTCCAACCTTCTCTCTCTCTCATTTTCTTCATTCATCAGCCTCTCAAAGTACTCCTTCCACCTTCTCAACACACTCTCCTTGCTTGTCAGCACATTTCCATTGCTATCCTTGATCACCCTAATCTGCTGCAGATCCTTCCCAGCTCGGTCCCTCTGTCTAGCCGATCGGTACAAGTCCTTTTGTCCTTCCTTAGTGTCTAACCTCTCATACACCTCACCATACGCCTTTACCTTTTCCTTTGCCTTTGCCGCCTCTCTCTTCACTTTACACTGCATCTTCTTTGCCAACCTCTTCCTCTGTATACTTTGCTGTACTTCCTCATTCCACCAACAAGTCTCCTTGTCTTCCTTCTTCTGTCCAGATGACACACCAAGTACCTTCCTAGCTGTCTCCCTCATTATTTCTGCAGTAGTTGCCCAGCCATCTGGCAACTCTTCACTAACACCCAGTGCCTGTCTTAACTCCTCCCTGAACTCCACACAACAGTCTTCCTTCTTCAACTTCCATTTGATCTTCTGTTCTGCCTTCACTCTGTTCCTCTTCTTGGTCTCCAAAGTCATCCTACAGACCACCATCCGATGCTGCCTAGCTACATTCTCCCCTGTCACCACCTTGCAGTCTCCAATCCCTTTCAGATCGCGTCTCCTACATAAGCTAGAGTCCACCTGTGTGCACTTTCCTCCACTTTTATACATCACCCTGTGTTCCTCTCTCTTATTGAAATATGTATTCACCACAGCCATTTCCATCCTTTTCGCAAAATCCACCACCATCTGTCCTACCACATTTCTCTCCTTGACACCATACCTACCCATCACCTTCTCATCGACTCTGTTCCCTTCACCAACATGTCCATTGAAGTCCACTCCAATCACCATTCTGTCCTCCTTGGGTACCCTCTCCACCACTTCATCCAACTCACTCCAGGATTCTTCTTTCTCTTCCATCTCACACCCAACTTGCGGGGCATATATGCTGATAACATTAATCAACACACCTTCGATTTCCACCTTCATACTCATCACTCTGTCTGACACTGTCTTCACCTCCAGCGCACTCTTGACATACTTTTCCTTCAGAATTACCCTTACCCAATTTCTCCTCCCATCCACGCCATGGTAGAAGAGTTTGAACCCACCTCCGATGCTCCTGGCCTTACTCCCCTTCCACCTGGTCTCTTGCACACACAGTATACCTACCTTCTTTTTCTCCATCATATCAGCCAGCTCTCTCCCTTTACCAGTCATAGTGGCAACATTCAAATTTCTGATTCTCACCTCCACACTCCTACCTTTCCTCCTCTCCTGCTGCCTCTGGACATGCTTTCCCCCTCTTTCTCCTTCACCCAACAGTAGCATAGTTTCCACTGGCACCCTGCTGGCCAACAGTACCATTGGCGGTCGTTGGTAACCCGGGGCTCGACCGATCCGGTATGGAAGTCTGATTTATGATCCACATATTTGATTTGGCCAAGGTTTTATGCTGGATGCCCTTCCTGTCGCAACCCTCCCCATTTATCCAGGCTTGGGACCAGCATGAAGAATGCACTGACTTGTGCATGCTCAGTGGCTGGGTTGCTTTTTTATATACACGTGTGTGTGTGTGTGTGTGTGTGTGTGTGTGTGTGTGTGTGTGTGTGTGTGTGTATATATATATATATAAAATCTTTCTCTCACACTTTTTTGGGTGGTGTGTGTCTTCCTCCAGCTCGGGTCCTCTATCAGAGACCAAGGAGTTTGAGGGTTCTGTGCAGTATCTTAGCTGTTCCTAGGACCGCACTCTTCTGGACAGAGACCTCAGATGTTGTTTCTGGATCTGCTGGAGCCACTGTCCCAGTTTGGGGGTCACAACCCCTAGTGCTCCCATTACCACTGGGACTACTATGGCTTTCCCCTTCCACAGCTGATCTTGTTCTTCCCTCAGCCATTGGTATTTCTCTAGCTTCTCGTGCTCTTTCTCCCTGATGTTGCCATTGCTATATTGATCACTACTGCTGTCTTCCTTGTCAACCACCTCAATGTCTGGTTGGTTAGCCAGCACCTGCTTGTCAGTCATTTAATTCCATTTTACGCTGCTTGAAGTCTCATAGGATCTTAGCTGTGCCATTCTCAACCACCTTTGGTGGTGTCTCCTATTTGGACTTGGGGACTTCCAGCCTGTATTCAGTACAGATATTCTTATACACTATCCCAGCCACTTGGTTATGCCTTTCAGTGTACACTTTCCCAGCTAGCATTTTACACCCTGGTACTAAGTGCTGGACTGCCTCAGGGGCATCTTTGCATAGCCTGTATCTTGAGTCTTGTCTGGTGTGGTAGACCCCTGCCTCAATCGATCAGGTCCTGAGTGCTTGTTCTTGTGCTGCTATGATCAGAGCCTCTGTGCTGTCCTTCAGTCCATCATTTTCTAGCCACTGGTAGGATTTCTCTATCAGCTATGTCTTCTATCTGTTGATGGTACAACCCATGGAGGGGCTTGATCTTCCATGATACCTCCTCTTCTTCTTCCTCCACTCTCTGTCTTTTGCTGCCCGAGGTACTCACTCAGCAGTTCTTCTTGGAGGCCCCTCTTTCTGATGTACTCATGGATGTTCCTTGTTTCATCCTGGATAGGTGCCTGACACTCACTAGCCCTCAGCCCCCATCTTTTCACTTATCGTACAGTCTCAGGCTGCTGGACTTGTGTGAGGAGTTTTCCGTGTCCTGATATCTGTGGCTTTTTATATATGTGTGTGTGTGTGTGTGTGTGTGTGTGTGTGTGTGTGTGTGTGTGTGTCCATTCTGTATGTTTGTTCACAGATGTGTGTGAGCATATCGTCATGTGACACAAGATTAACTCGTGTTAATATTTGTTTCTGGTCCAACATTGTCCATATGCTCATAAAGCTACGTTATGACATTGTGAGCTCAACATCTGCCCGCGGATGTCCTCTTCCAAATCTTCATTAGTTTGCCTCCTAAAGCTGCCAGTTTCAGGAATTGATCTGGTCATATGCTCTCTTCCTTCTCTACCTTTCGTACCCCATACCCTCATTCCCATCCAGTCACACTAATGAGGTAATTATACATTTCATACACAACATTGGCCGTCATCAATCAAATCTGATTGTTAATCATTTGGTGTCTTAGTTATTTATTCAGCCTGTCATTATGAGTGCTAGACCATTTTGCCCCTGTCTTTGTACGGCACAATATCTCCTCATCACCCGCACCCTTTTTTATGGTCCTTTTTCTTCTCCTCTCTCATCTTTTGAATTGGCCCTCTCTGCTTTTTCTCCCGTCTCCTCGTCTTCGATAACAATCCCCTCTTTTCCTTCTCCCTCCTGGTAATGATAACTTTCACCGTTAATTCAATGTGTTCCTGGCCATTGGTGAGTCACCATCACCAATAAGATCGAAAACAGCATTCTTTGCCCCCTTGCCTTCTCCAGTAGAGCCGTGTTAGTCAGTGTTACTATTGGTTCAGGCAGGGTATGCGTCTGTGTGTGGGCATGCTGTCACTGCCTGTGTGGGGTTAGAGTGACACATTAACTAATAGGATGGATGTGGTGCACAGGCCCAGGGGCCGTGTGTGTGTCTGTGTGTGTGTCTGTGCATGCATGCATTTGCATGCATGCATGGATGTATGTGTGTGTGCTTGGCTGTATCTGTGTGTCTGAGTGTGTGTCTTTGACTCTCTAAGGCCCTCTCCCTTTCATTATCCCTTTGTGCTTTTTTTCTTCTCTTCATCACTCCGGCAGCGTCTCTTTTGCCTTTATTCCCCTCTCGATTTCTTTATCTCCTTCTCTTCTGTGCTTGAGCTGATCTTGGCCATCGACTGGTGACACAAACCACAAAAAGAGGCGAGAGCTACTTGGTTTGCGTTGAAACCGTTACTGAGTATTGAGGATCCGAGGTTCTGTTTGTCCTTACAGTGAGCCTTTAGCGGTTGCCTGTGTGTTTGTCGCTGTCCCGGTTGTAACCGATAGACCGAATGGCTTTTATCAACAGAATGCATGATTTGCCATTTCCTTGCCAATTTTGCTGGGCAGCATGGTGGCGCAGTAGTTAGCGCGGTCGCCTCACAGCAAGAAGGTCGTGGGTTCGAGCCCCGGGGCAGTCCAACCTTGGTGGGTCGTCCTCCGTGTGGAGTTTGCATGTCCTCCTCGTGTCTGTGTGGGTTTCCCCCAGGGGCGCCGGTTTCCTCCCACAGTCCAAAGACATGTAGGTCAGGTGAATCGGCCGTACTAAATTGTCCCTAGGTATGAATGGGTGTGTGTGTCGGCCCTGTGATGGCCTGTCCAGGGTGTCTCCCCGCCTGCCGCCCAGTGACTGCTGGAATAGGCTCCAGCACCCCCGCGACCCTGAGAGCAGGATAAGCAGCTCAGATAATGGATGGATGGATGGATGGATTGAAAACAAAAACAACAGAGAAATGCAACATTATTGTCCTGTATGGTCAGTTTCTATGAACAAGACATTTGCACACATTCAAGCACTTTAACAACACATAGGTGTCTGCCTGACTGCATTAACGAGCCATAAAATGATTGTGACTGAGCTGGCATATCACAGTCGTTGTAGATGACGCGATGTTGACGGTGGTATCCGGTTTCTGCCGCTGGCCGATATGTAGTGTTTGCACTGTAGTTGTAAATGAGATCCTTACACGGATGGCCCACCGCCATTTATGTATCGCACCGTCTTCATCCGCCGACATCAGATGTTGCCATCTCCTGGCTTTAGTTCACTGACAGTCTCAGGGTGACTATTTCAGGCAGACAAAGGATATATAAAGAATTAATACCCCTGAGCCGTCGCCATTCGAGGTCGATGACTTTGCTCCCTTTTACCGCTGTTAAATAAATTTGCAGTGAGGTGACCTCTCTTTCACATTTTAGCGCGATATTTACTCGCAAAGTCGTACTTGAATTGTGAGATTAACTTGCCTGTCAGGATCCTGCTCAGGGATTCGGAACATGAAACACAATTCGAAACCACATGGCCTGTCCTTGAACTCACGAGGCCCTAAGTAGCTCTATCCATCTTTGTGTAATTCACATCCTACTTGTGTTTGAATGGGAAATTATATGCGAGTATGATGGATTTAGCTCCGGGGGGGACCTTGGCCGAATTATAGTTAACTATGTCCCCCCCCCTCCCCCGGTTCCTTCTCCGTCAGTTTTTCATCACTCGGTCTCTCTCTATTCCTCCCATCCTATAGCTCTTTCATCGTCCCCCTTCCGTTGCCCCCTCTGGTCCTTCCTCCTCACATGCCGCCTCTTCCACACATCTCCTGCTTTCCCTCACATTTTTCCGCAGATCTATGATTGTGTTAGCGGCTCATTTGCGCGGTCATAATTCTTCATGATCAGAGCGATAACAGAGTTGAGGTGCTCTGAATATATTCCGCAGGGGCAGATGGAGAAGGGTAAGACATAAGCAAGGCAAGCAAGGTGACAGTACATCATTTTTCCCCTGCCTGTGATCTGCCGTAGAGGTTCGACTGGAGCTTTATGACATTTTTTCTCCTGATACCACAGCCGCATCCAGAGCAGACCAATGGGAATGAAGAAACTGCTACTATATGAACGTCCGGTACAGCTGCTGAGATGCTAGGCCTACATGAAAAACCCGCTTCATGCTAAATAATCATGGCCGGAGTGAGCTGCGATGAGTAAAAGAAAAAAAAAATCATCAAATTCAGAGTCTCTGTGGAAGAGCGAGTTATCTTCAAGCAACTGAATGCCAGCCCAGCACTGACTGTCACTCATTAGTGTGCCGATAAGCAAATATTGCAGCGTGAGCCATTAAATAACAATTTATGACACTGCAGTATGTAAATTTGGGTCAGCAATTTTTAAAGGCCATCACTTTGATGATTACACTATTAAAGGTCAGGTGGACTTGGCAGAGGCTGTGTGTGTGTGTGTGTGTGTGTGTGTGTGTGTGTGTGTGTGTGCGGCCAGGCAGAGAGAGAGAAAGAGAGAGAGAGAGCTAGGGCTAAATAGAAAACGGTGAGGGCCGCGATGGACCGAAGAGGGGAAGACGAGATTGAAGGGAGACTCGGAGAGTACACACAGGAGGGGTCTTGCGGAATAACATGGGAAGGGTATAGGAGAGGAGAGAGGCGATGTGAAGAGGGGCGAGCAAACCATAGGTAATTGCGTTGTGTGGGCCAGTTATGTTGTGTGGGCCAGCCGCCGTAATGAGATTGTGAAGCGAAGCTGAATGTGGAGGCAGGAGGAGGGAGGCAGAAAGAGCGATAGGAGAGAATGACTGACGGATAGGACGGGAGCGAGAAAGATGACTAAAGAGGAGGACAAGTGAGGAGGATCATTAGGAAAAAAAGGAAATTAGTAAGGGAGCGTACACGCTAACTCACACAGGCACATGCGTGCACTCTCACAGGCTGCTGCTGTGGTGGCAGCGCTTCATCTTTCTCCTCCTCACAGTGTGCTTCCCTGTGTACCTGTTGAACCCTTCAAAGCTGCAAGTGGAGACGGTAAACACGTCCTGTTAACCTGGCCCATATTCTTATTTTACTGGTGCAAACAGCATCTTTGCTCGCGGCGCTGTTAGATATGCAATCTCACTGTATTTTCACTCCTGTAGTCTCTCTGTTTTGGCTTTTCTCTCTCCGCTTGGTATTTCTTATGTTGACACAGCAGATTTGTGTCTCTTGGACTGCTGTCGTATTTATTCTTGAGATCTGCATACTCTAAGCCAGTCCCATAGATACCACAGGGACCGCAGTACTTTATGTGCCAGGTAACGCAGAGTAACATAGAGGTGCTGCATATTTAACATGCGAAAAATATTATTTTTTTGAAGTGACAGCGTGTCCTGCAGGGGAATAAGTGCGATAGCCAGTGCACCCAGAGTAAAAATACACCATTACATTGTGGCTCATCCCAGTGATTTGATCAGCTACGTCTTAGCAGACAGTAATTTATTATCCGTGGCAAGGATGGAAATCTGAAAGACGGATATGTGGATGACAAAACATTTCTTCACTAGCGTGTACGCCGTAGGCCTCGTGAAGATGCTCCTAACCGCGTTATTGGTGAAGTGACAGCCCAATAATGCAAAATAAAATGGATGAATTCAAATTTTGGCTTGTCTGTCTTTCACTCCATGTATCCTCTCATCACCCACGCTGTTCCCCGATTGTTTGACTGCTTTCTTGAGGGCGCTACATCCTCCTCTGTCAACAGCAAGTAACTCAGCTTGCCAGCTATTCACAGCGGGTCAGTTTAGTCACCCGTGTATTTGTTGTTTGGTGGCTGGTTCCACTGGACTTTGACCATCGTCTGTCCCGAGGCACAACTCTGTGCCACCACTTTACTCACACTGTTGTCTCTTCTTTGTCGTTTTTCTCCAACAGTGCGAACCAAAATACGACTGAAGTTGTTTAAATGGCTTGTGAAGTTGCTTAACGTTGACTGTCCTGCTTTATTTTACTAAAACTATATGATTTTGTCAACTATTCCTGAGTGTGCATTATATTTCTGGGAATGTGGGTGGTACATGTCTTGAGGGCTTGAGCACAGAAGCAGGTCAAGATACGACCGCCATCTTTTTTCTTAATGTAAGCATAACGGCTCATTTTGATGTAGCTGAAGCCAAAAGGTGATTTGGAGACTTGTTATTCTTTGCTGATTGCTCCTAACGTTTTAAACAGAGAAGCGCAGCAGTGTTATGAGTATGAGCTGACCTGCCTCTTTGAGGTAGCCGCCAAGGATTTTTCCCCTAAATGATCAGATTTGAAAGTATTGCCGGTGCCGGCCGTCATTGAATTAAGCGAGTTCGGCGTGCTTGGCCTTGCAGAGAAAACGGTACTCCTCTAACAAAGGAGACATAATCAAAAAAGTTTGTGTTTGCTCTCTCGTACTTCTATCTTTGTGAGGACCGATTTGAGTGTTTAACCATCAGAGTGAGGACATTTTGGCAACGTGAGGACATTTCTGCCAGTCCTCATTTCTTTAAGGGTCTAGTTTAGGGTTAGGAATTGGCTTTAGGGTTAAGGTTAGAATTCGGGTTAGGTTAAAGGGAGGCATGTAGCTCTGATGGTTAAGGGGCCAGGGAATGAATGTAGTCAATGAGGAGTCCTCACACAGATAGGAGAGAGAGAGAGAGAGAGAGAGAGAGAGAGAGAGAGAGAGAGAGAGAGAGAGAGAGAGAGAGAGAGAGAGAGAGAGAGAGAGAGAGAGAGAGAGAGAGAGAGAGAGAGAGAGAGAGAGAGAGAGAGAGAGAGAGAGAGAGAGAGAGAGAGAGAGAGAGAGAGAGAGAGTGTATGTACACATATAACTACATAATTAATGTTACCTAGCTGCATTATGGTAATAAATGTAGCTATGCTCTTAGTAGTCTTGTGTGTGCCTGACCCATTTTATGAGTCATTTCGAATGGGACTCCGGGAAGCTGCCTGAATTGGCTGTAATATAAAGCTATCAGAAACGGGTCTGCTTTTATGTGGAAATACAGAGAACAATGAAGTAACGTCCCGAGTGGATTTTACCCCATCTCTGTGTACTCTCTACCACAGCCCTGCTTTGTCTTGTTCTCAGACTCGCCATAAAACTAGTACTTGAGCAGGCATCCTTCATTTCCTCCCTTTGCCCGGGAGCAAACATGACTGCTCATTCACCAACAAACACAGCTAGCTGCCCTTTCTCTGCCCTCTGGTTGAACTTGCCAGTAGCTGTATTTCACCCCGAGAAGACGTTATGTGTGCACAGATTGTTGTGGCTCTCTCACTTTCTTCCTTGCTCTCCTCAACTTTCTCAACTGCCAAACCCACCGGAAGCAATGACACGCGCCATGAGTCTGACCGTGGTAATGGCCCAAATGAGAGTTTGTCATCTGTACATTTCCAGCCCGGTCTGTCCTCTAGATGTGGTCTCTCATTTGTGGTGGCGTCAGTTTAGATCGTATTTTCCCCATCCTTGGCACGGTGACAGGGTTTTGTCTTCACGGGGCGATTCGCTGTTTGGATGGTGTCGCTGTAATTTAATGAACAGCGAAATCAGGCCAGTGTTGTTGCCAGGCTGTTTTGCCCGGAGTATGAGCCCCAAAGGAGGAGGGTACTGAAGATGTGTGACCTACTGGGTCAGCAGCATATAGACACGGTCGTGCGTGTATGCATGTGCACGTTTGCTGTGCACTTGTGTGTATGTGTGTGTGTTCACGCGTGCACTGCTGTGTGTTGAGGGTTCAATCCGAGGCCACCGGGTGACAGCAGAGTGTGACAGCCAGCCCTCTCCCACTTTGCCTCGCTTTCTCTCACAGATGTCTTCTCAGATGCTTCTCTCCTGAGTCACATTTGCTGTCACGTTCTGCCTCTCCTCCTCCTCCTCCTCCTCGCTCCCCTTCTCTTCAGTTCATCGCTACCTTCCTCTTGGTGTCAGCTCATGTCAAACATGCGAATGCTCCTCTCAACCCCAGGCGGTCCTCAGATGAGGACATGCAAGGCCCCGTGCCCGACACACGGCAAGTCTCGCATAGCTGATGATTGACATCGTAACAGTGCGATACAGACAGTTCCCCCAGTATTAAACCGTCTTCAGCCCGGGATTTTCTGCCTTTTATTAAAATTGCACCAGATTTTCAGAAGGGAAATAAGAGAGTGAGGAATGGCTTCAGGATGTTGGAAAGGGGAAGTGGATTTGATTATGGCTGCATGATTACGGCAGGCACACGTGGGGAAAAGATTCAGACGCTCACAGACTGCATGTGATCCTTAACATATCTGTGGTCTGTCATCTCTGTAACTGGGGGACAAGTAGTCCCAAACCGGTCCAGAACTCCTGTCTGATTTACTGATAGATCTGTGTGCTAAAACAAAGCTGATATGATCGCACAGATAACCGTATAACAGCAACAACAGCAACAATAAACACTGCTGTAATCGTTCTCTGCCTTTTTGGAGATCATAAAATGGCAATGATGAAGACGAAGTAAGATGACAGCTGGAGTTACTTTCCACAACACTGGCAAGCAAATGAAACCCGTAAGCCACTAATGGGGAATTGAATTATTTTAACAGCGCCCAGGAGAGTAAGATCTTACCATCTGAGATACAACAGATACATGTGATTAGAAATGAACATGTGATCCAGTGTGAATCATTGCATTTGAATTTGGCCTCCAACATACTGTGTGAGCATTTGGCGAGTTACACATTATAATTAGGCTAGCCGACACGTCACGGCTACTTGTTTTTGTCCATCTTTAATTTTTATCTGGGACAGCTCTCCTGTGGTATAACGTTGCCGGTATGAAGTAGAAAGTACTCAGATGTACGTGTGGTATCTCTTGGCTTGTGTGAAGGTAAAGGATTTATTGACTCAAGGCCGAGTCAATAATTCCTGAAAGTAACAACTGTCTACGGAGCCTGTGTTTAAAAGCCACCATGGGCGAACTTACAACGTACTAAAAGTACATAATGTGTTATAGCGCTGTCTGTAAGGGTCTATCAATCACTCGGAGAATAAGACATGTACTAGTACTTGTGATCATCATGGGGAATAAAAAACTGAAGGTTGTCTAAATACACATTGCTGCTGCTGTTGAAATAGGCCTCGAACCACGGCTCACAAAGGTCTGTAACAGCGGCGGTTCTAAGGGGGGGCAAGGGGGGCCAGTGCCCCTATAATACTAAGCCTGCCCCCCCCGGCCCCCCTAACTGTGGTGAATACAGTTAGGGGGGGCAGGGAACCAGAAAATAAATCATGTTGTATAGTCGAACCATTTAGGTGACGGACCAACTGGATTTTGTTATATGTCTATCGTTTGTCTTTTGGAGAACCAAAAGACAAACGATAGACATATAACAAAATGGGGGTGGTGGTGTGGTATGTGCTATGGGGGCGGTGGTGGTATGTAACAGTTGTGCTTAATATATTTGGTACCCCTAAAATCGCACGTGGCCCCAGCCTGCCCCCCCCTTTGAAATGGCCTAGAACCGCCACTGGTCTGTAAAGATGCAGCCAGGCACACGTCCAAAATCTCACTGAGGTAGTAAATATTTAACCCCGTCTTTTAACATGAAAACAGGTTAGTTTTACCATAGGATAGTTAAACTGATTGCCCTGGTGATATGTGCAACACACACACACAAAAACGAGCTGGCACCAGGAGCCCGATTTTAGACAGAAAAATCCCAGTCATTGTGAGGGAGAAAATCAAAATGTAAAGCAGCGATTTTCCTACATCATGCTGACACATTTGGGGTCCAGCACATTAGGACCAGAACAATATGAGCCAAATAGCAAGTCGGCAAGCCGGCGTTACTCTGTGTTTGCATCAGAGGCGACGCCAGATTCTGCGGCGATGCAAATCAATGAAAAGTTAATGGAAAGGCAATGAGGTGCCACAAATTGCTCCAGGCAGTGCTTCATTTAAGCCGGATGCTGCCGAATCCTCCTCGGGGCAAATTTCTGGTTGTATTCCGGTATTTGCTTCTGAGGCAATCAGCAACCGTCACTGGTCATCTACCAAATCACTTTTCTTGTGCCCCCCCCAATTCAGCAGCATATATATCCACTTATTTTCAACAATTTGGTTAGTGTCAACCGATTTAGCCTCAATTACTGTTTGGATAAAGTGCCCAAGGGGAGCAAAAGGGACGTTTTCTACTTTTTCGTTCTTCTGTAAATTGGGTGTATACTGTACTTGGACTAGTTAATCGGTGCTCAGTCACGTCCGTATCGGTCTTTCGGACTTGGGCCGTTTCCAAGGGCGACGCGACGCCGGGCGCCATCTTCCAAGGATCAGAGGCATCGTGACAGCACGACCGAAAGACCGATTGTATCATGACTAAATTTAAGAATTGCCAAGATGGCGCTCTGAGCGGTGACGTTTTCGTGAGCTCTGCAAACCTAATTGTTTTTTTTAAACTAAATACGGTGAACAAGGACTTTATTTGTGCCTATTGGACAATTACTACTCACCCGCAACTTTTGCTGACGCCAACAAACCAAAATGAGCAAACTTGAGAAAAGAAAGAACGAACCTAGGAAGTCTACAGCTAACATCAGCCCCGCTAGCAAGCCTGCTAACGTTAGCCAACCCAAGAAGTCAACTTCGACACCTGATAAGCCTGCTGACGGTAAACATACTTTTCTCGACTCCATGCATGACTATCTCGAAGCGGTACCCGAACCACCACAATTTGCCCTGATGGAAGAAGACTTTCCTTCGCTTCCTCTCACACCATGTTGCTCTCCTGCCGGTAAGCTAAGAAAAGTTGGGGACGCGGAGACAACTACTGTTCTCTCCCAGCTCTCGTCTCTTACTAGGCTGATTAACTCGAGGTCGGATACGCTGGAAAAAAATGGTCAGTGGCAACACCACAGTGATCTCCGAGGTGAAAATGGCAGTTCAAGAGAACACTAAACAAATCACAGCCGTGAAAGAGTCATTTGATGCTGTATGTGCTGAGATAAAGGATATGAAGGACAGAGTTGTCAACGTTGAATCACAGCTTGAAAAATACAAGGCATACGCTGAAACACTGGAGAAGCGGATCTCTCACCTGGAGAGCTATTCACGGCGTTGGAATTTAAAACTATACGGCTTGGCCGAGAAGGAAAAGCAAGACTTGCGGCAAGAGGTTATCCAGGTGTGCCAGTCTGTTTTACCGGAGGCGAAGGATAAACTACCAGACGTCGTAGATACGGTGCACCGCCTCGGTCCTAAGAAACCCAGCAACAACCAACCCAGAGGCCTCATCATGCAGTTCACATCCAGGGTCCACCGTGATGCTGTCTGGCGGGCGGCAAAGAAGTCAGCCTTCCTGAAGGACAACAATTTAAAGCTGGCAGAGGATCTGTCAGCTGATGACCGCGACCGGAGAAACCGACTCTGGCCCGCCGTGGATAAAGCACGCAAGGAAAATAAGTTAGCGTTTTTCGTCGGGGGACGCGCGTTCGTGAATGGGAAAGAAATATTTCCACCTCCATGACGTTTTCTGAGGCAGCACAAGGTACAAACTGAAGTAATACACGGTTCAACTGCCTTCTATTCATCTCTTACATTGACTGCTCTTTTTTCTTGTTACTTGATATTAGGTGTAATTGCACTCAACAGCTAACCAGGTTTAAGCTGCCATATATTTCTCAGTTATTTATAATTTGAATATGCACTTTATTTTAAGCACTCATGCATACATTGAGTATTGTGTGAGTTGAACAGCAGCTATTTTTGTTGGACTATTTAAAACGAGTGAGAGATTTCATTTTTTGCCTTCAAAACTCACACACTCACATGAGGTGAGCTATATGTTACTTTGGCTGTATTTTATTATAAATAGGTTTTGTTATGGCTCAAGTTCACTGGTCCTTCATCCAGGGTTTGCAGTTCTCACCTTCAACAGTACTCTCTTAAGTGACCACAAGTTCTCAATTTAACCACTTCTTCACTTATTTGGTCTAAGCTTTCACTTATTTGTCCTTTTTTCTTTTTTTCTTTCCTTGCTCTATCCTTATGTCATTGTCTATTATCTCTTTAAATGTGAGAGGTTTAAGAAGTAATGTGAAACGTAAAGCCATATTTTTATATTGTAAGCAGTTTGGCACAGATTTTTGCTTTATACAAGAGTCCCACTCAATTGAGCAAGACAAGTGTTTCTGGAGGTCGCAGTGGGGAAATGATTTGTGGTTGTCCCATGGTACAGAGCGTTCTGCTGGTGTTTGTATACTGAAAAACAGATTTAATGGAAAAATCTTAATCTCTGACTGTGATAAAGACGGTCATTATATTATTCTGATCCTTGAGGTTGCACATTCTATCTATATTTTAGTCAATGTGTATGGATTTAACAGTCAAACAGAATAATCTTTATTTTGACTGGTTGGAAGAGCGTTTACTGCACTGGCTGTCCAAATATCCAGGTTCGTTTATAATCTTTGGTGGAGACTTTAATGTTGTATTTGATAATTGCATGGATAGGTGGCCTTCTAGGGGTTTAGACTTCTCTAACTCACATGTAAAGTTGTTTGCACAAAGATTTGATTTATAAGATTCATGGAGGGGTTCTCATCCAGCTCAAAGAGCATACACATGGTGCAATAAGACACAAACCAGTCACTCACGGATTGATTATTGGCTTATTTCAAAAGACTTGAAAGAAGTTAAAACTGACATTTTTCCTACGCCGCTTTCGGATCACAAAACAATTCACTTAAATATCTCTTTGTCATCGTCTTCTGATGCTAAAGCGTCATATTGGAAGCTTAACAATACTATCCTTGAGCATAAGGAAGTAGTTACTGAAGTTCATAGTTTAATAAGGCTTCACTGGCGCAAAGCTTGGGCTGAAAATATGTTTTGTAACAACTGGGAGCTTTTGAAATATGAACTTGGCAAATTTTTTCATAAATATAGCATTTGTTTGGCAAAGAAAAGAAGGGCTGACGAGAATGAAACAATACATAAGATTACATCTTTAACATCCAAACCAAAAGAGGCTCTCAACGACTATGATAAGGCAGAACTAATTGACTTGCAGCATAGGTTGGATGAGATTTATAAGCGCAAAGCTGAAGGAGCATTTGTTAGGTCTCGCAAAAAGTGGCTTGAAGAAGGAGAGCAAAACTCTGCATATTTTTTCAGACTCGAGAAACACCAATCCAGCATTAACTCTATTCTACAACTAAATATTAATGGGACAATTTCTAACGATAAGAATACCATAGCAAAGTATTGTGCTGATTTTTATAGTAAACTATACTCTTCCAGTTATTGCCCTCAAGCTGCTTCTGATTTTTTTAACTCCATAGATAATATTACTCAGCTGAGTGAGGCTGACAGTGAACTCTGTGATAGGTCAATTTCTCTGAATGAGGTCGCAGATGCTATAAAGTGTCTAAAAGTTAATAAGTCTCCTGGTACAGATGGCCTTACTGCCGAACTTTATAAGCAGTTCTCTGACAGCTTAGCCCCATTTCTTGTGGAAGTCTTTAAGGAAAGTATTGATAGGGGTGCACTCCCTCCCACTTTATCTCAAGGCCTAATCACCCTGATTCCCAAACCTAGAAAGGACCCCTTATTCTTAGATAATTGGCGACCAATTTCCTTATTGAACAACGATTACAAGATACTAGCGCTGATTCTTGCAAATAGAGTAAAACCTGTTTTAGATACTGTTATTGATGAGTGTCAGTCCGGGTTTATGCAGAATCGTCATATTTCAAATAACATAAGACTAATCTTAGATATAATAGACTACCCAGAATTTGTGCAGGATGAGAGTTTTATTCTTCTTTTGGATTTGTATAAGGCCTTTGACTCCTTAGAACATGATTTTATTATTACTGCTTTGAAGAAATTTGGTTTTGGTCAATCCTTTTGCAATGCAGTTCATACTTTATATTTCAATAGTAATAGTTCCATAAAACTTGTTAGTGGTACTTCCCCAAGATTTTCTTTGAAACGTGGAGTGAGGCAGGGGTGCCCCCTTTCAGTGTATCTGTTTCTTCTTTCTGTGCAACTCCTTAATTTACATATTAAACTCAGTTCATTAAAGGGTATGGTCGTAGCTGACAGAAATATTTATAAGTCAACTGGCAGATGACACGGCTCTCTTTCTCCGAGATGCCTCGCAAGTTTCTGTCGCTATCAACAGTATCCAGTCCTTCTCGAAAGCCTCTGGACTTTTCCCTAATCTTAATAAATGTGAACTTTTGCCTGTTAAAGACTGTTTGGCGACCTCAATTCATGGGATTCCTGTGAAAGACTCTGTAACATACCTCGGTATTCAAATCACTAAAGATAGGCAATCCAGAAGCTCTGTAAACTTCAGCCCTATTATAGAAAAGTCCCAAAAGATCTTTAATCACTGGCTGCAGAGAGACTTGTCTCTAAGGGGTAGAGTTCTGCTTTCGAAGGCAGAAGGAATCTCTCGTCTAAGCTATGCTGCTCAGTCCTTACATGTCGATAACACAATCTGCAAATCAATTGATAAAATGTTAAACAATTTTTTATGGAAAAACAAAACCCACTATTTACGAAAATCTGTTACTTTAAGCGCATATGACAAAGGTGGTTGAATTTTATTGATTTTGGTGCACTCAACAATACCTTCAAGATAAACTGGATAAAAAATATTTGAAAAATCCCACATCTATCTGGAATTTCATTTCACATCATGTGTTCTCAAACTTAGGCGGCCTTAATTTCCTGCTGCTATGTAATTATAGCATTCCAAAAATACCTCTGAAACTTTCTCACTTCCATCAACAGGTCCTTTTAGCGTGGGCATTGATATACAAAGACAATTTCTCTCCACAGAATTGTTTCATCTGGAACAACTGTAATATTGTTTATAAGAACAAAACATTGTTTTTGGACAGATGGTTTAACAATGGTCTTGTTTTAGTTGGTCAATTGTTCAAAAAAGATGGGCTGCTATATAATTACTCTGAATTTCTAATGAGATATAATGTACCAGTAACGCCTAGAGAATTTTCGGTGGTATTTGATACTATCCCTTCTGGTTTGTACATGTTATTCAGGTCCTCTGGCAGCTCTCCTCTCATATCATTCAACCCTCCTGATGTGTCACAGTCTCCTCTTGGTACTGTCTGCTTCTCATCATGTAAACTTCTGAACTCCAGAATAAGAGCCATGTTTCAGGATAGCCTAGTTTCCGTCCCACCAGCAACATTTTTTTTGGAACAACTTTGTGAATGATGTTGAATGGAAGAAAGTTTGGTCGTTACCACACAGATTTTTTTTAACAAACAAAGTCAAAGAGATTTCATGTAAATTGCTACACAAATTCTACCCTGCAAAACAATATTTATCAAAGTTTAAAAATGATATAGATGTTATTTTTGGTTTTCATAATTTTAATCACAAAGATGGTGATGCATTCTTTTTTATAAATATGCTTTTATTTTTAGCCAAGTTTCATATACATAAATGTAAATTCTCCAACAGAAAGCCTCAATTCTTTGCACTTAAAAAAGAAGTTGAACAATATATAAGGACAATCTCTACTTCAAAAAACACAAAGGCTTTAAAAACTATCAACATTTGCAAATCTCTGAATCTGTTTACATAAAATATGATCTCACCTTTATTTCCTTATTTTTTTCTGTTATTTATTTTTTATAATTTACTTTCTCTTTTGTGTCTTTATTGTTTTTGTTATCTTCTATCTATTGTTTTTGTGGTGTCTCGTGGGTCTATTTTCCTCTGTTTGAATGTATTTGAAGTATCAATAAAGTAAGAAAAAAAAGACTAAATTTAAGACGGTAGAGGCTAGTTCCCGTCGATGCAGAGAACGGTCAACTGAGCATGCGCAAGTACGAGTTGCCTCCGTTGTTTGGGTAGGTTAAGGTTAGGATTAGGGCGGGGTTAGGGTTAAAGTCAGCTAATCAGACGCAGAGTAGGGTGGGTCTTCCTGGAACTTTAGCGCCTGGGTGCTACGCGGGGCGTTTGGAGGCATGGTAGAGGCAATTTTGCGCATGCTCAGTTGACCGTTCTCTACTCCATTTCCGTTCTCTGCATCGATGGGAACTAGCCTCTACCAATTTAAGACCCGACAATCAGTTTGTCCTCCATCTTGACTCAGTCTCCACGTGAGAGTGACTTTCTGGTAACCATACTCAATCAAGCTGATTGGTTATTGCCTCTTCATTCATCGCAAGTGATAATTTCCCCCACGTGGCCCACCCACGTCACCTGGGAGTGAAGCAGCAATTTGTGACACTACATTTCCTCTTTCCATCCACTTTTAGTTGATTTGTGTTGCCTGAAAATTCTGGCATTGTTTTGGCATACTAGAAAGCCTTTGAGCCTTTATAATCGGGTATTTATAAAGGTGCGTGTATAATGATTAAACAAAAATTATACAAAATTAATTTAGTTAGGAGAATTAAATTTTGCGAATAACGTAGTGATATTCGTTTCTCCTTTCTCAGTCTTGAATTGGGAAATGTCAAAAGGGAAGTGGGGGTGCACCTGTGAACAGTTTGATTTTTTGGGGATTTTTTTTCCCCCAATTGTACCCGGCATATTACCCCACTCTTCCGAGCTATCCCGGTCGCTGCTGCACCTCCTCTGCTGATCCGGGGAGGGCTGCAGACTACCACATGCCTCCTCCGATACATGTGGAGTCACCAGCCGCTTCTTTTCACCTGACAGTGAGGAGTTTCACCAGGGGGACGTAGCGCGTGGGAGGGTCATGCTATTCCCCCCAGTTCCCCCTCCCCACTGAACAGGTGCCCCGATCGACCAGAGGAGGCGCTGGTGCAGCGACCAGGACACATACCCATGTCCGGCTTCCCACCCTTAGACACGGCCAATTGTGTCTGTAGGGGACGCCCGACCAAGCCGGAGGTAACACAGGGATTCAAACCGGTGTCACGTGTGATGGTAGGGAAAGGAATAGACCGCTATGCTACCCGGATGCCAACAGTGTTTGATTTTGAGAGTGAAAGCTTGTGTGTCGCTACCCAGGGATGGGCAAACTTATCCAGAAAGGGCCCGTGTGGGTGCAGGTCTTTGTTCCAACCAAGCGGTTACACACCTGTGTCTCCTAATCAAGTTCCTCAGCAAAGACTACTGGCCGATCAGTGGGATCAGGTGTGTAACTGCTTGGTTGGAACAAAAACCTGCACCCACACGGGCCCTTTCTGGGTAAGATGTCCCACCCCTGTAGCAACCGCAGCCTGGACGTCATTCACAGAGTTTTGGCCCAAGTATGCTCAGTTTGTGGTTTGTCAGTTAATTGTGGGTGATATTCAGGCTTAATTAAAATAAAAAGTAGGTTATTCTTGTTTTAGTGAAGTTAGTGTCTGTGGTGATTGTGACCTCTCTGTGTTGACGGCCTTGAATTGTGGAAATGGCGTGCAACATGTGAAATCATAAAATTGTAGAATATGTTGGATTGGGGGAACAAAGTGCATTGCTTTTGTGAATGCTTTCCAACCACTTACTGACTTAAGTAAATTGTCTGGTGGTGGTTGAGGCGAGTTTCCCCACTTCACTGTGAAGTGCTTTGGGTGTCTAGATAAAGCGCTATATAAATGTAATCCATTATTACCATGTTCTCGGTGGAGTCGACATTATCAGCCACAAATGCATCACTTTTAACACAACTGAATAGATCACAATAGTGCCGTCGCCACCATTCGGCAATATTATCTGAGCCACCATACTCCATCAATATGAGACGGTAATAAAGTTTTACAGTTGTTTATAACCCTGACCTCCTTCCAGAAGTTGTAGTAGCTATTGTTTTGCAGCTTCCTAGCAAGTGAAACAGCCCCCATTGTCCCCTCATTACTTTTAATGAAGTGGAGAGCATTTTTAAATCTAGCGCTAGTACTTTTTTTTTTTGGTGTTCAAACAAGGGCCCCTGTCTCATCCTTCCTGACTGCCCGTGTTTTAATGGCCTCTCGAGCGGCAGTGTGTAGCTCAGCCACATATTCATTCCAGCCAGGTTTAACATTATGCTCCTTATTCTTAGATTTCCACAGTAGTATCATACATAGAGCATAGGTCTTTACCATGTTGTTCATGTTTACAGTTCACATCACAGCACCACCGTGTAGCTCTTGGCAATTCAATAGTATCTAGCAGGTGTCACTTGGAGCGGTTTAATTGTTAATATCATTTAGTTAAGCTAGACCAATCAAACTTCCCTATAAATTATTGCCAACAGTAGATAGCTCTGGTGCATTCTCAACATTTAAGGATGTAGTAACTATTAGTATTTGATTTGTAGCGGCCAGTCCATAGCAAATCTCCATACTATGCAGAGTCATGTGCATCTGCTGTGCATATACAATGATCAAGCCATGGCATTGTGTGCAATGCTTCACTAACATATGTATAGCTTTCCCCAGGTAACAGTGCTTTACTAGAAAAAATAGTTTATTATCATTGCAGAGCGACATTATATATTTTACAAATAGAGAGTTATTGTCCGAAATGTCAGCATTCAAATCCCCAACTACATAAACACAAGTTTTATCTCCTCACTGAATGCATTGATAAACGCTAATCAATTGCGATATTCATCTTCATTTTGATACGACTCACCTTATGAGTATACATACCTTATGTATACCTTTTGGCGGCACGGTGACGCAGTGGTTAGCGCAGTCGCCTCACAGCAAGAAGGTCCTGGGTTCGAGCCCCGGGGTAATCCAACCTTAGGAGTCGTCCCGGGTCGTCCTCTGTGTGAAGTTTGCATGTTCTCCCCGTGTCTGCACGGGTTTCCTACGAGTGCCCCGGTTTCCTCCCACAGTCCAAAGACATGTATGACTGCTGGGATAGGCTCCAGCATCCCCTCGACCCTGAGAGCAGGATAAGCGGTTTGGATAACGGATGGAATGTATATATGCCTATAATAATTATATGCCTGTAATTATTGCAGCATAGAAATGCAGTTGAAAAAAGGACAGCTATTATCGTTTTTATTATTTTTATCGTTTTACCCCCCCCCCCCCACACACACAAGGGTTCTGATAAGGGATCGACCGAATACCGGTACGGCCGATTATCGGTTTAGATATTCGTCATTTTTCATATTTTTATCGGCCAGCCGATTTAAAAAAGTGCGCTGTGGAACATGCGCCATTCTGACGCAGGCTTCACTCTCCCGAAGCACCGCACAACACTCACGCCAACAACACAAACGCAGAAGAGAAGCGTCGAGGAGTCAGATCACTTCTCTAAGGTAAGAGGAGCATGCCGGATGCCATAAACCCCACTGGTTGGTCAGAAATGTATGTCATAACGTTAGTTACAAAACTCGCTCAGTAACGTTAGTTTCTCCGCCCCCCCCCCCAAAAGAGCATAACCTCGGTCCGACATTAACTCGACAACAGGTTGTCAATTCAAACAGGGAACACAATTTCCACTGCTGCGCTAGGCTAAAAGAAAAGAGTCGAACGTGTGATATTTTGGTTACAGTACAGTGTATTGCCAGTGTCGTGCATGATCGCGCTAAAAGAGCGGCGGCCATTAAACGTGGTGGCGTGTACGCGTGCCATGACGTGCGACATATTCTGACGTCATATACAACGTCGTTAATCCCAGACGATGGCGTCGTGTGGTAACGTGTTGCTGAAAGAGCAGCGGTCATTGCTACCCAATTTCCCTCGGGGGTGGATAAAGGTTGACTGCCAGAAATGTTATTTGTGTAATTGTTCGATGTGTTCTGTTGCCTATATTGTTAATGTAGTTTATTTTCACGAATATTGATTGGTTTTGTATTGAAACTACGCCGGAAGTACGTTCACGTTGTGTTGTATAGGGACACATTTAGTTGTTGCAATTTCCTCCCAAGAAGAAAGGTGAAGCGGAAGAAGGTTTTATACTCCGAGTTTAAAAGTGGTATTGCATTGCGCGTTTAACGATTTTATGTTTGTTCAAGTGGACCCATTCCCTCTCCCTCTTGGTTGTGTGCAGCCAGCTAGGTATGTTTATTTACGTGTTTTATGTTTTGTCGCGCATATTTATAGTAAGGTTTCTACAGTTTGTGTGTGATATGAAGGCGTGCTTATTCTGCACGCTGTCGTGTGTTTTAACAGTTCGACGGTGGATTTGATGACGGTGATGTTGAATGAAGTACAGTTTAGATGAGTAAATAGCGGTTCGCGGTGGTGTAGCGGTCTAAGCATCGGCTTTGTGTCGATGCAGTTGCCCACTGGGGACGGGGGTTCGCGCCCCGGTCTCGTCAGATCCGATTATGGCCAGACTCGACGAAGCAGCAATAATTGGCAACGGTAGAGGCTAGTTCCCATCGATGCAGAGAACGGTCAACTGATCATCATCACACGTCCCTCAGAGAGAGTCAACCTGGAGTGCGGCTCGACCCTTGCGTTGGTTTTACAAGACTGCGGACCGGTTTAGGGCTCAACCAGGCCCAGGCTTTTATCTACAAGCTTATTATCCTTCAGGTTGGAGGATTTAGATACTCTTATGTGTGCTTTTACTTTAACACTGGTTTTTCTCTTAGATGCTTGTTTAGAGAGAAGATGCACTTATGACCCCTGATGACTAGCAGTTCCCCTGATTTCCTACGTTAAATGATGCACTTATTGTAAGTCGCTTTGGATAAAAGCGTTGGCTAAATGACGGTAATGTAAATCCACCAGTAACAGAAGAACCACGGTGTCTCATATTTTCTGGAGGGAGTGAAAGTATTTCTGATTCAACGTGGTATCATGTACAATATAGTTGGATGTCATATATATCATCCTTAATCCCAGAAGACGACGTTGGGTGGTAACGCCGAAATCCTATTAGGGACATATTGTTACTTGTGCACTGGTGGTGGCAATGATTGCATGCTGGGGATGGATGGGTAGGAGGAGGCTCTTAAAGCTCAGAGCAGCTCGTTCCAAAAAAAAAAAGAAAGAAAGAAATGAACGTGAACTTGGTGTAAAATTCAAAATAGTGAACGTGAACTAGTTCATTTTAGTCACCGTAATGTTAACTTCTTCGTCTTTCTTCCCCTCACACACACACACACACACACACACACACACACACACACACACACACACACACACAGTCTGGTTTCACTATCCTTGTGTGGACCCCTCATTGACTACATTCATTTCCTAGCCCTTAACCCTAACCTTAACCACCCAAACTACACGCCTAACCCTTACCCTAACCTTAATCTACCCCTAATTCTAACCGTAACCCTAAAACCAAGTCCTAATCCTAAAATAGACCCTTTTCCTTGTGAGGACCTCTGAAATGTCTACACAAGGTAGGTGCTGTCAGGTTTTGCTATCCTCATGAGGACATTTGGTCCACACTAGGATAGCTAAACATGTGTACACACACACACACACACACACACACACACACGCACGCACCGAAGAGCATAATATCGGTCCGACATGAACTCGTCAACAGAGAACACAGTTTCCAATGCTGTGCTTAACCTTCAAATGTAACTAGGCTAAAAGACAAACGCTAATGTGTGACATTTTTGTTACATAGAGTGTTATTGTCAGTGTTGTGCATGAACGTGTCAGACGGCCCTTTCACGTGGAACTACATTCGCTCAACCTCAGAACGTCCATCTGATTGTGATATTGGGCTGTACAAAATGACTTGACTTGATTCTGCTGATCTACGGCATAATAAATACGTAAGTGCACTTATGCGAAGGAATACCGACACTGCGGTTGAGAGAATGTAGTGCCACATGAAAGGGCCCTCTGAAGGCAAGATACAGCAGTGAAAATATTCAAAACATAGTGTACACTTAAACGGATTTTACGTTTTTCGGTGAGCCTTTTCTTAAGTGGCAAAAATGCGTTTTGTCCGTGTCCCATTCCTCAACTTCCGTGCTGGCTACTCCTACTGAATCTCCAAACTTAGAGCTCACAGACTCCCATCTACTGCAGGTAATAAATACACTGACTATTGATAAGTACCTCATACAGCCCCACTTCAAAAACCCGAACTATCACTTTAAAGATAAGAGAAAGGGAAAATAATGACACTATTGTACATGTTTCCATTCAGTTCAGTCAAAGCCTGCTGGGAGCACTTTAACCAATTTATCTGGAGTTATTTTATTATAATTATTCGGTTTGATCAAAGTTTACTTCCTGCTGTCCATGCAGTTTAATTCATTCCATTTTCATGTTTTGGAAGTTATTTATCTTTAATGAAAAAAGAATTCTACTCAGATTTTTATCTAGTGCCTTGAACATCGTGCACTTTATTTTTGTTTTCAAATATTTTCTGGTTTACACAAAATTCAATCAAACATATGTTAATTTAAAGGCCGCCATGTGTTGGGGTTTGTGTTGCTGTAAATTTTGGTGCAATTTTTTTTACATTTACTGCAACTGAATATCGGGCCCAAATATCGGCTATCGGCAGCAACAACTTACCAATAATTGGTATCGGTATCAGCTCTGGAAAAAAATAAAACAACATATCGGTCAACCCCTAGGAACTTCTGATACATCTGTGTGTGTGTGTGTGTGTGTGTGCGTGTGCATGTGTGCAGGCGCTTCGGCCAGACAATGGAATTACAGTAGATACAGCTTCCTCAGAAAATGGAACAAAAAGTAAAACCATCAACCCATCTGAAAATCCCAGTTACACTTCTAAGTTTATCGCTGCTCCAAAAGCAACACTGCCCTCAGCAAGACCAATATCAAAACAGAGAGACAAAAACTACCACTGCCGCTGACCCTCAATAACAGCTCTTACACCACGGCATGGAAAAACTACCGCAAATACAGCACTGTAATTGGCTGATTCGTGTCATGGGGGGGGGGTATTATTTCTGTATACTACTAACGAGGACATATGCATAGAACTTTTTCACACCTAAAATAGCCAACAAATATCATAAAATAGAAAACGGAAACACACTGCAGGGGGGTAAATCTCTGCTGCACGTCAGTCCATAGCTCCCCGTCGTGCCGTTATTGTCTCATAACTGATTTGCTCACATTGCATTATCTCCCACTCTCCCACTTATATCCCACTCTCTTATGGGAAGAGAAGTGAAGATACAAATGATTGTATTAACAAAACAAAAAAACCTTCAGACAAGGAACTATTTGTTCATTTTGAGGCAGCGTCCACTCAGTTTGTAAAGGCCAAAAAAAGGGCAGTTCTGTTGTCATTGCAAACAATTTGTTATGACTGAGTCCATCTTGAATGAGGTGAAACAGTGGTGACAGGTGAGAAAACTCTCCGCTTGATCAAACTAGTCAACTTGAAGAAGCCCTTATTCAGCGTCAGTAGAAGCTGGGTTTTGAAGTTGTGTGAATCAATTCTTCCCCTTCTTGGGCTGAAAATCCATCTACACTAAAAAGCCTTTCACATGCAGCAGATTTAAGTATAGGGCTGTCTATAACTTCAGAGACAGGTTGGATACAGCTAGATAAGATGTTAAAATGACCATACTGTCAGCTGTACACACCAGGTATAGATCCAGTTTGGTTGTTTCCTGTGAGTTTACATGCTTCATATTAGAAAAGGAACCCTCTTCATCTAAAGCTCTTGAGGAGTTGTCAGTGGTCCGCAGCAGAGGCTCATGGTTAGGAAGATGTTCCTTGATGTAACTGAGGCCCAAATAAGAAACCGTTTTTTTATTATTATCATCATTATTATCATCAATAGTCTTATTCCAGAGAGCCTGACATTGACCTCGAAAGTTTCTTGTAGGCCTCTATCCTGTTTGCATTATTGGCATCCACTGCAGAAACCAAATTTAATAAATGGCAAGCATATCGATGATGCTTGGGAAGTTGGTACAGGAGGCCATCATCATCAGCCATAATGGCTTGAACATCGATGAGCTCTACTCCCACCTCTTCATCCTGATGCTCATCAACTTGAGTTGCCTCTTTGTCTGTTACCTCCTCAGCAATAACATTGTTGTTTTCCAACAGTCTTTTCCAGACACACACAATGCTTTAATGAAGTTTGAGCCAGCGTGAGTTGTGGTTCTGACTATTTTCTCAGTGTTTTGTATTCTGAGTGTGTCATTCATCGCACCTGCCAAGACATCGAATGCGTGAGTGCCCTTCAACTGCTTGCATGCAGGACCAGCTGAATGTTTCTCAAAAACTACTGGGATCCAGCCAGTGTGCTGTAACTCCAATAAAACTCCTTCTCTCTGCAGTCCAGCGGTCAATAGTTGTGGGTGGCTACGTATGCAGTCTTCATTGCTTCTTTCACCTAGTTCCTCATTGCTATTGAAGATTTATCAATCTTGTGCCGCACAGTGGTTCAGGATATGATGGTGCAGTGTGGCTGTAGATCTTGGACAAGGATTTGGAATGCTGGAGACCTTGAATTGTAAAGTTGTGTACTGCATGGTAAGCATACTTCTGAGAGGCTTGCTTCGTTTCTTCAAGCTTCATCTTAAGATTTGAGGAAGACATCCCAGCCGCAGATTTTCTCTTGCAGACAGCTGCAGTCAGTTCACTGAATTTCTTCAGCTGACTTCCACGCTTTCTCTATAAAAGACAATGTACAGTGACCCTAGGTTGACTCAGATTGGCGACAAAAAGACAAGTCGATGGTAGATCTATATTATAAACATTTTTCGACATAAGTTATCATTTGTTGTAAACACATTTAGAGAGGTTTCTTTCTAAATTTATGAATTACTTTAAGCAATTCACCCTGGTCGCACGGCTAATTTTGCATTCCAATCCATTTCTGTGTTCCCCCAAATATATTGACCCCCAAATGTACAGCGTCAGTAAGCTATAACATCAGCAAAATAAGTTGTATACTGAAATAACTTGGCTGAAGACTAACATCTAATTAAAGACATTTTAATTGAAAGTATACATGTTAGCCATATCCTGCCTTCACGAGACAAGCCATTAGTGATAGCTTACATAAAATGTAGTAGGCTAGACTCTTTTTACTAACGTTAGCAACACACGATAGATACCGTAAGCGTTGCCTGACATGTGAAACAGCTGGATGACCCTTCGCTCAAGTTCCATAAAATTGCATCTGACCAATCCTAGCATAAATACTGCAACCACAGCAAACTCAGATAACTTCAAAATTAGCAAGCAGGGTACCGTTAACGTGTAGGATATACGTTATGTGTTGATAAAAGCATCCACTAAATGAATAAATGTAAAAGTAAGACTTAACATAGTACCTCAACTTGCTCTCTAAGGTTGGATGGCGAGGTTTTGAATGCAGTGATGTAGTTGGTGCACGGTAAGCAGAGGAAACATTTAAAATGATGTGAATCCTTTTGACATTTCATGAGCAAAGAAACGGCTCATTTCAAAGCTGTGCTTAAAAGTAACGAGTAATGACACCCTTCACAGAAATGGAATGGAGTCCAAAGTACAATATTTATCTTTCAAATGTAGTGGAGTAAAAGTCATAAGTTTCCAAAATATATATATATACTCAAGCAAAGTACAGATACTTGAAAAATGTACTTAAGTACAGTACTCAAGTAAATATACTTCGTTACTGTCCGCCCCACCTCAGAGATAACACGTTATATTATTATGTTTCTTCGGACACAAAATACAATGAAGAAGAAGAAAAGGACGATGTGTTTGGAATGATATTTTACGTTCGTTTCAAGTTTCATGCAGTTTGAACGCTGGTGATGGTAAATGTTCCATATCCACCAATAAAAAAGAAGAAGATCACAAGCCGATATATAAAAATGTGGCTTTCAAAACGTTACAAAAAAGGCTCTGCATATGTTTTATGAGGTTGGACATGCATTCAATATGTTTGATATGCATCAATGACACATACAATGTGTTCTTGTGACAAACTTTGAATGTAAAGAAAACCAGATTGGATATCTCTCATCACTATAGGGAGTTATAGATAGTGTTGTTGCATATCAACTCCCATATTTTCGTAATGTGTGTGTGTGTGTGTGTGTGTGTGTGTGTGTGTGTGTGTGTGTGTGTGTGTGTGTGTGTGGTGTTAGTGTGTGTGTGTGTTAGTTAGTGTAGATAGCGGGACCGAAAACTAAAGCACTTATGATCCTAATTCTTTTTGGAGGTGGTAGGTATTGTCTCAGAGAGTAAGGGAAAAATCCCAGAAAATTAAAATTATGCATAAATATGCAAAATATGCATTTTTCTAAAAATGGCTAAAAACCACTTTTCTTGGCATTTCAGATGATTCTGAGCATCTTTGATTTTTTCACCTACGTATATAAAAGAAATTTTCTGGGACTTAGAAATGTTTTGGCATTATGCAAAATATGCATTTTTGCAAAAATGCACTTATGATCCTAATTTTTTTTGGAGGTGGTAGGTATTGTTCCAGAGAGGACCAGAAAAATAGCAGAAAATTAAAATAATTATAATAATTATGCGTAATTATGCAAAATATGCATTTTCTAAAAATGGCTAAAAACACTTTTCTCGGCATTTCAGATGATTCTGAGCATTTGGGTGGAGGGAGTTGGAGTGGGGGGGGTAAACCACTTTTCTCGGCATTTCAGATGATTCTGAGCATTTGGGGGGAGGTAGTTGGAGTGGGGGGGGGTTTAGGGGCAGGGGGAAGGCGGTTAGCTGGCAGGATGAAGAGGAGGGAGATTTAGACGGGTGGATAATCAAACCGCTACATTGTAGCGGGGTTCTTCTAGTTACAATTATAATAACGTTATAACTGAGCGTGTAAGTCTCTCCCTGCCAGTACATAGCCTCTCCAACAGCATGCCCTATGTAGTGCCTCCTCGTGGTGACACACGGTAACTGGGTACACCTAGGACCCTGGCTGAACTACAAGGGACTCGGAGGAGGTCTGACCCCTAGTCGTGCGGTACGCAGGCCCACTGGTGTGTGGATATTCCCTGTTGCCCACGAACCAGCCCCCAGCTATGGGTTAAATACTTCCACTGCCTAGTGGTTACTTCGGGGGAGGAATAGTCTACGGGAGTAAACCCCTACACAAAATCAATGTCTACAGTGCTGTTGTTTTTTGTTTTTCTTGCCCTTTTGTATTTGTCTTAAGTCGGAGAGTACTGCTGGCGTCGTGTGTGGCTGCCGCTTCGCCCTCTCGTAGCCCCCCTTCCCATCCACCCCTGTATGTCTGTGTTATGTTTATCTGTTGTCTTGTTTCACCCTGTTTATTGTAAAGCGACTCTGAGTGTTAAGAAAGTGTTATATAAATTTGATTTAGTATTCTTATTATTACAATCATGCTTATAGTGCATTAGGCATGTACTTATAATGGTTTATAAGCATGGGCTTCATTAAAAGGGTTATTAAATGAGACTGTCATGTGTTAATCTTTATCTCTTTTATTTCTGACCACAGTAACGGTGTGTGTTTTTGTGTATTTCCAGGGGAAGGAGACAGCAGAAGAGGAAGATGAGGTTGCAGTGGGCATGGAGAAAGGCTTTATGGATGAGTTCTTTGAACAGGTGAGATTTCTTTCTTTCTTTCCTCTCTCTGCTCTTTCACCCTCTCTCCTGCTTTGTCTCTCCCCTCTCTCACACTCTCTCACCTTTTATTGCTACCGTTCACCCGTTTGATGCGTTTGAAATGGAATGATCCCTTGCCGCCTGATATTCGAGACCAATTCATCTACCATCGTGTCATCTGAATGGGATGTCATCCCCCATGTTTTTTCACATCTCTTGTGTTCAATCTTTTGTCATTCCTTTCCTTGGGGAACTATTCATGTGCTGTTTAGCCACTGTTGTTGCCAGAGGTGCGTATTGAATTGGTATGTGTTATATTTTATCTCAAAGGGCCCTAATTAATTCAAACACAAGACAGTGTTGTTCTTGTCCCGTCCAGAATAAAGAAAAAGACCAACTTGTGTAGTTTTCTTCTTAGCAATGGTGAAGTGGCCAATTGGGAGAACCGGGATGAATCCTGGTGGTACGTTGGCCGTTTGGAAGGGTTGTGCAATAATATCATGAATTATTCAAGCCGATTTGTTTTGCAAACACACTGGCCACCGATAAGTTCACTGGGCTGGATCTTCTTCTCTCTTTCTTTTTTTCTATGTCACAACGGTACCACAATCACACGGGCCGGACACACCCCTCTAACACAAAACAAATCCACGTGAAGCCAAGGGGAGAGGAGAGCGGCCCCTCTCTCATTTTGGTCCAGCCTAGGTTTTTTCATGGCCATGATTGGCCAAGAAATTATGTAATTACAAATTGCAGAAGTTCGCTGCATTGCAGCCAGACAGGAAAAAAAAACCCCATAGTAGCAAAGGTCAGTCATCATTAATGTCAAGATGGACAATAGAAAAACGAAAAGTGGAGCAGAGAAAGCAAGCACTAAAAAAGAAAGGCACTATAGGAGGTCACAGCTGAATGTGACAAACCTGCAGACATCATGTTTAGTGAAACCAGCTTGCAACAGGCGGCCCCAGATGATGTTAACGGTGTTGATGATGAAAGTGATGATTCATGTTAGGTTAGCAACACACGGAGGTTCGAGGGACAACAATATTATATATGGGTTGAAATGATAGATAGACATACATACATACATACATACAAAACTTGGCTGCATAGTAGCATTAACATGAATAGCAGTACCAGCACAGGGGGGTGCGAGGCTTGGCTGTGTTTTGAATCTGCTTATGCATGTAGCACTGCTTATGTATATTTAAATATATATAGTATTTCAGCTGCCTATGCACTATGTGCAACTACGTGCATGCACTGATGAGTGTGTTATCCCATGCACACTGTATATATACACAAGTGAAGACCTGAAGTGTACATACTGAGGGCTCTCAGAATATGTAGCTGGCATCTCTTCCCCGGAGAGCTGGACGCCTGCTGTGATTCATCGGTCACGTGACGGAGCTAAACTGACTTCACTGCGAGGTGGGTTTCTGTGTGAGTGAAGTGGCCCCCCTAATGCTTTTTTAATGGATCTCTTACATATATACCCCGTAGTGAGCGGCTTAAAGAATCTTGGAGGCAATTCCCTGGGAGGTATAGTTTATTAGGAAGAAACAAGTTCCTGCGTGAATGGTGAACACTTTTGTATCCGCTACAGGAAGTTGTACACAAAGTTACATCCACGCGTTGTCAGAAGGAATAAAAGAATATTCAGACATGTCAACAGTCCCAATGTCATGGAACTGTTGTGGAATATGCTGCATCTTTAGTTTTCAGGTTGTCCTTATCTTTGTTTTTATCATCATCATCATCATCATCATCATCATCTTTGTCCATTGTTTCATTCTCACATCATTGTTTTCTTGATCATAAAATGTATCTAACTCTGATTATATTGCTATTGGCTTAGAAATCTCCTCTGTAAATCTCTTCAAGGTATCTGGGAATTATAATTCCTCATGGATCAGTGATTTACTCTTTCTCCCTCTCAGTCTCTTATCACCGTTTCTTTGCTTTACTCTAAGGTGATTTCTTCACAAGAAACTCGGAATTTGATCATCTTTGCACGTTGATGCGTCCATTGTTTATGTTCTTACGATTCAAATGCCCATCTGATCATGATGCCTCCTTGGGCGCCTTCCTTTGGAGATTTTCCGGGCACGGCCCACTGGGAGGACACCCTGGGGTAGACCCAGAACTCGCTGTAGGGACCACATATCCAATCTAGCCTGGGAACGCCTTGCAATCCCCCAGGAGGAGCTGGAGGGCGTTGCTGGGGAGAGGGACGGACCTCTGGAGTGCCCTGCTTAGCTTGCTGCCACCTTGACCCGACCCCGAGGAAAAAGCTGAAGATGAATGAATGAATGAATGAACAATTCAAACGCTTTGGCTGAATTGGTGAAACTACAAAAATGTTTTTTACTCCGAGAGACTTTTTTTCCCCTGTTGAAGCACTGAGGCGTGCACTCCTTCCTCCCACATTTGTCTCATCTCGTTTCTGTTTCATCTCTTGCTGTTACAGCTGACAAACTGTCTGTATCAATCCCAGATGCTGAGAGATACATCTTTCTGTCTTTTTCTCAGTCACGCCGCACCTCATGGAGGTGAGCGAGAAAGAAAGACAGGAAAGAAGCATCTTGAATAAATTCTTTAGGAAAGAGAGACCAACTGGGAGCAGTCTGAGATGGAGGTAAAGAGGAATGGTAGGAAAGGTAGGAAAGTACTGGAAGTGAGAGTCATACAGAAGAGATGCTGAACAGAGAGCAGCAATGGTAACTAAAATGGCAAAAGACGATGTAAGGGTAGAGAGGGTCTGATGGTGCAGGTGGCAGATAAAGGAACAGAGAGAGAGAGAGAGAGAGAGAGACAGGATCTCACCCTGACTGAGCTTGTTAATGAAGGATTCACTGGAGAGCCTGGCAGAACAGCAGAGAGAACAGAGTGGCCTCATGTCCTTCATTCTCACCGTAAACATGATAGGACTGTGCATGTGTGTGGGTGGGGGGGGGGATCAATGTCCAATTCTGGCTGTGTGTGTGTCTGTGTCAGAGTTGCACATCTTCCATTTTCAAGCAAGCGTACGTGTGTATAAGAGAGAGAGAGGGCAAGAGGAAGACCATTTTATTTGATTGCATTTGTGACCATAATGTCATTCTGTTGCATTTGTCCTCCCTAGTGTCCTTACTTTTGGGGACACTGTCGTGAACCGCAACAGATGGCAGCAGTAGTCATAGATGAGGTCTGAACTCTACCTTCTGCTACGCTCTCAGATTGAAGACTCGGCATTTGAATTTTCGTCCCCGCTCTCTCTGGCCCTTCACGCTCAGGGCGGAGTTTAAAACTGTGTGTGTGTGTGTGTGTGTGAGAGTGAGAGAGAGAGAGAGAGAGAGAGAGAGAGAGAGAGAGAGAGAGAGAGAGAGAGAGAGAGAGAGAGAGAGAGAGAGAGAGAGAGAGTCCATGTGTGCTTGTGTCTCAGAACTTTGTCAGACAAGAGTGCACTGTCTTCAGCATTTAAATATTCTGTCTCTCCATGTGTGGTGTGTGTACATGACACCCTGTCTATGTCATCATTTAAGTGTTTGTATATATATGTGTGTGTGTGTGTGTGGGGGGGGTTGTTGAGGGTGTGTTTGTGGGCTCCTGTGCCATGTGCCTGTACACTTGTGCACTGATTGTTTTGCATTGCGTTCAGTAAGATTTGCGAGATTCCTTATGAGAGCTGAGCTGTGGCTGAGGGAGGTGCACCATGACTCACTCTCACGTGGCCTCTGAACAAAAGCATCTTCAGAGTCCCAGGTTTTGCTCACTTACTGCTCTCCCTTCTGCCCCCTCTCCGTGACGTCCGTCTTCTCTCACTCACCAACCGTTTCCTCTTTCTTCTAAATTTCATTCTTAACCCTCTTTCTATCACACACACACACACACACACACACACACACACACACACACACACACACACACACACGCAAGTGCAACTGTGCACACCTTCACAACTTTGCATTCTTCTCAACACACCAAAGGCTTGGTATCTCCCACTGGTCTTCCAGAGCCAATTATGTTGTTATCAAAAATACAGAGCCAATCAGCTACTAATTAAGGAGATAATGGGAGACTAATGACGTGGGATGAGAGCCGAGGAGTGAAGGGCGTGACACTCAGGATTGGATGGACGGTGGAGTGGCGGCAGCGTGGAGTGTAGAGCTCTGGGGAGAAGGCAGAAGAAGCCGAATGGTTACAGCGCGTGCCACATGGTCGCAACGTCGCCAGTTCGAATCCAGCCGGCGCCCTTGGTTGCAAGTCATACCCCTCTCTCTCCTCCATTTCCCGTCTGCCTCCACTGTTGCTATCCAATAAAGGCATAAAATACCAAAGAAATAATCTTTTACAAAAAAAGAAGACGACAGTCGAGCTGTAAAGCGGCTGCGGGAGGGCGGCTGGAGACAGCTGTATTGATGAACAGCAGGACACAAGGAGAGAGCAGGGCGGCCTGTAACACAGCAGATGTTCGGGGGAGGAAAGTGATTGGTGAGCTGATCAAGATGACAGACAGAGATGAAAGCCGAAATTGATGAGGTCACTGCCAGATGTGACCTGCTGTTCTACCAGCTGTTAGCTGAGCCAGAGTCGCCACATCTGGAGACAGGGTGGCAGGTTGAAGGACTAGCAGAAGCTGCTCTACAGAGTAGCGAAGGGCTCAGTTTAGTCATCAGGTTGCAGTCTGTCCACCTCTCTGTCTTACTCTGTCTTTATACATGTTTTATGCATGTGTAAGTTTGTGCCTGTTAGTTTTTTACTGAGACAAAGTCTCTAGTAAAAACATTTTTAAATGCCACTTCCTAATCAGGTCAAACACAGAACAGGAAAGTACTGCCTTGCTGAAAATGGTATGTTCCAAACCAAATGAGCATTAAAATTCCAATGCAAACTATATTACCGCTGATGCACTGTGACTCGGTCGCAGTATGTCATGCTGCCGGTCAGTGTTGAATAAGGAGGCTTGGCCTGAATAAACTGGACCTTGCGTGCGTCACATTAATGGATAATGGCTCCATATTGAGGGTGTCTAAAAGTAGGTTATTCAATAACATCTCATTTGATTAGGAGTCTGTTAGCAGCGGACGGGAATGTGAATTTGGATAATGTGTAAGGTAACGCAATATATGCATTCATCAACATGCAGGATGAACAATAAAAAGTATGTTTATTTTAGCCTATACACCGTCTTGCTCTATTTCCTGCCCTTTTGCCTCCATCAATATCACATGGAACAAATAGTCAATGTCTCCTGCCCCGGTATACTGTCTATTGCAACTCCTGCTCACCACCAGAGGGGAGCAATAGGCCAGTCAGTGTTTTGGGTGTAGTCCACTTATTTCTTGATTACCTCCAATGGTGTCCTCTTCAGATGGCTGTTTCAAATGCTTTTGTTCCTTGCTTTGTTGCTCAGTTCTGGAATCGTGTGCCATGCGTTTACATGCCGTTGCATTGCTGTATTGTATTTGTATTGTGCTGCTGTATACCGAGCAGCACACCCACAGGCCAGCTTGGCCGCCAAAATGTTAGAAACTTTAAAACTGAGCCATTTAGTTTTTAAGCTTTAGAAATGTAGCTAGGTCATTACCTCACTTAATTATCTATTGGAAATACCATGTTATTTAATGTTGTCGTGAGAATTTTTCTGATCGGTGCACTGAGCTGGCCCATGGTTGCGCATGGGTTCCCGACCCCTGCTACAGACACTGCCAAGGTGGCTTATATAATCTCCCCACTCTCAGGAAGAGCACTGACCCAGGCCACGGCCGTAGGGGATAAAACAGGCCTCTGTCTGTCAAGATTTATAGTTGCTCATCAGCAATGTTGGGCAAATTTTCGACCTTGCAGCGTGTGGCCAAGAGGCTGCAGAAAGACTTTAAAGAAAGAATCTTGATAAGAGCTCAATGTGGCAGATTATGCCGTTGAGTTCTGCACATCGCTACTGAAAATGGGTAAGAGAGTGATGTAGAGAGCAGGGGTTCCTGACCCCACCCTCTCAGCACTCGCTGTTCCAAGCCACCCTCAGCTATCTCAAGCAAGCAGAGTCTTCCAGTAGCCGGGACTGAGGACACCATGCAGATGGGAAGGATTATTTACACACCTCACCCAGCAGGTGCAAGATTGGAGGATATTTGAGAGGTGCAGCCTACAGTGCAGTGACCTCAGCTACTTCCGTGCAGCATACCCAGAGTTGTTGGGATGATCCTGATGAGCCAGACCACCGCTCCCCATTGTGCAGTCATCAGAGTACTACTACTGCCTTCCACTCACTACTAGCAAAACCAACAAAGCAAAATTCCAGGCCTTTGTGGAATCAAGGGTGCCTTCGTATTACCGAGCACCAAATTCATCTAGTTTGTTTATTTTTTCAGGCTTTGAGTTCTCATTTCAGTTTTTTCCCTTGAACCTGAGGTTGAAATTTTTTTTCTTTCAGTAAAAGAGTCTTCAGTTTATACTCTGGCTTCCTGAGTTTAATTGTCTCTACACTCGGATCCACTCAGTTTCATCATAACACATCTAAAAGTGTCCTCTCTCTTTTCTCTTTCTCTCTCTCTTTTGTGACTACTCAGGTGGAGGAGATCCGTGGGTTTATCGAGTCTTTGGCAGAGAAGGTTGAAGAGGTGAAGAGGAAGCACAGTGCCATCCTCGCCTCACCCAACCCTGATGAGAGTGAGTCCGTTTGTATTTGTCTCTCCACTTGTCTGTCTTTTGTTAGGCTGGCAAAGTATTAGGTGAGAGGATAGATATATGCACATTGGGGAATGGTTCTGCACTGAGCAAAGTCATGTAGAGAAAAGTTAAGCCTGCACGCTTTGAACTGCTTTTCATTTATCTTTATTGGTCAGACAATTCTTTATAGATAATTTTCAGGTCAAACAGAAGACAGCGCTATAGATAGAGCTGAAACAAGTTACAGTTATTTGGAAAAATGTGGTTAAAAAAAATTCTCCAATAGAATTTCATCCTCTTAATATTCAATATCGCAATTTTACAGAACAGGCAGAAAACAAGGATGAGGGACCCAGCAACAAACATTAGAAAAGGTCTTGAGTTTGGGAGCAACCTAGAATAAAAATAAAAGGGAATATTGTTGTCTGCATGCACTGCAGAACTGAACCAACCCGTTATAAGAGTATGTCTTCTATGTGCCAACATTTGCAATGGAAGTGTACAGAATGTATTCAAGATGCAACAGATGTGCGGTAAGCTATGGCTACTGTCAACCAGTTTGCTGATCATGCAGTAGAATAATATTAGAAACCACACACATACATAGCTACAAGCTACATTTTGTGCTTGAATATAAACTATTGTAGCTTCCTGTGTAATCCCTTGTTTAACAAGCTGGAAAAAGTCCATGTATGCACCAGTTGAAAATTCCGTTCTCAATAATGCGTCATTTAAATGCAATTTTATCTGTGCATGTTTTATATGGTATGGTAATCTCAAATTAGGCTACAGAAATATTCAAACACATTTGACACCACCAGTTAAGATTCTGTATTATGAAGCCCGAACGAGTTGCTTATTGCCCAGACCTCCTAAATATCATCTGGCATGCTCCTCTGTAAGTCCGTCAGTAAGGCCACAGCTGGAAGTGTGTTTGCAGTGTTGTGTAAATCCAAATCTAGCTAGCCTCTTCAACACGTGACCCATTTTGTTTCTCTCAGGGGAAGTACCAGATATGTAAGTTTTATTCTTGTGTGTGATGGGGTGGCATGAAAGGAAGTTTCATAAAAAAAAAAATCAGATTTGTATCAAATAAGATGCGATTCAATAGCAACACTTAATGGATTCAAAGTCAACAATATAATGTTGTATTTCGAAATCATTGTTTTTGTCTGAGAAACTGGCCAGACCTTTCCTATCTTGTGCATGCACAAAGTCATCCCTCGACTCTGCCCAGTTAGAGGTTGGTACAGATTAGCATTGGAAATATCTTAGCAGGATTAAGTCGTTAGGAACAAAATCTCATTCCATTTAGTCAATTTAATGAATAATCTACAATTAAATACCTGGTTTTGTTTTCCAGGAGAACATTTCTCAATCAAATTACTTGAATAATTGTCAGAATATCAGCAGAATACTCGATTACCAAAATACTCAATGGTTGTAGCCTCACAGTGGACACCCCCTCCTGTCACCTGAAGGGTGGTGTCCTGGGTCCTCATGTATCAATAGTTACTATGGGCAAATTTGTGCATACATACCCATGGAATTTTTAGCCCTCAAGATTGTCTGACAGTCACAGCAAAGCATGATGGTTATTTGTAATTCCTTCCTCCTAACATCTGTTGTCTACTTCTTGCAATGAGCAATCAGCCAGGCCTGTGAAGACATCAGTGTCAGCCAATCGGTATCTAAATTCAGGGTTACCCAGGTTTTAGAGTGGTCTTTTAGACAAACTTCAGGGCTAAAAAATCCCATGGGTGTGTTTGCACAATTTTGCCCATAGTAATCATTGATACATGAGGCCCCAGGTGAGGGTAGATTCTACCTTAGAGCCTATCCTCTCTCATGTCTAACAGGACAGTCAGAATCATACCCCCCCCCCCAGTCTGTACAATCATAGTGTAATTGTTGTATGACATATTATGCTGGTCTTCAGATGGTATTTCCACATGTCAGCTCCATTGTTTGCCTTGTCTTACCATCCGGTTGCGATTACACATGCACTTAATGTTAAATCTGCTGGATGTGAAATGACACATTTGCCAAAATGGATTCATCACACAATCATTTATTGATTCAAGTGGAAAAGGTTACATCGTTGGAGCCAAGTCTACCTCTTTTATACAGAGTCTCTATTAAATAAAGGACAGTGAGAAAAAAACTGACGAATGTCACTAAAAGCAAGAGGCCCACCCTGTGTGGGAGGTTGTGATAAGAAGTTGTAATACAATGAAAACTCTTTCATTCTGCGAGAGGAAACTGTCCCATTTCCCATCAGTCCAGTCCTTCCAGCTCTTTCAGCTTTTACCTCCGTCGTGCTGTCTCGTCTTACGTTTTTCTCTCCACATTTTTCGTCTCTTTCTGATGCTCTGCATTGTCTCTCTCAATTACCTCCTTTTCCTTCACTTCACAGTTTGTGGCCTTTCTTCCCCCGTTTTCACCCTCTCTTGTCATTGCTTTCCTTCAGCTCTTGCTCTGTGTTAGTCACCATAATTCATCTTCCTCCCTCTCTCTGTCTACTCTACCTCTCTCCCGTCCTCCCTCCTTTATGTCAGGCCATTGATCGAGGTCTTTGTTTCCTCAAGGGGGATGTAACTCACACTAGTAACCCCCCCCCAACCATTCCCGGCCTCCCTCCATAGCCAAAAAGCATCGATCTACTTGCTGCAGCAGGCATAGAATGAGCCCTTTAACTGGCCAGAGTGAGAAGCCGACAGAGAGACGGTTTCGCAAAGTGCTTTGTTGGAGTTAGGAACTCCTCTGTAAGTTGTCTTCCTGTTTTCCACTATGAGTGCAGTGCAGTGCTCTGGGTGTGTGTGTGTGTCTGAATTTTTGTGCATATATATTGGTGTGTCTGGCTGATAAGTGCACATCTGTCTTTGGATGATGTAAATGTCGGGGTCATTCATTATATGGAGGGCATTGTGTTTTTGCCTTGTGCCTGGTGTGGTGTGGCCACTAGCAGGCACCAACATAATCAGAGTCACAGAACTAACCCTGTGTCTAGACTGTAAGCGTTACATGAGCATTACGAAGCGACCGTCTATACCGTTTCCATCTTGTGCGTGCATTTCAATTTTCAAAGCGTCGAGCAGCAAAGAAGCAGCCAAACTTTCCATGCAGTGTTCAGTTTTCCTTTGTGTGTGTGTGTGTGTGTGTGTGGGTGTCGGTCCTGTGTGATGGCCTAGCGGCCTGTCCAGGGTGTCTCCCCGCCTGCCGCCCAATGACTGCTGGGATAGGCTCCAGCATCCCCGCGACCCTGAGAGCAGGATAAGCGGTTCGGATAATGGATGGATGGATGGACGTGTGAGCATTTCTGATCTCTCTAGAGTCTGGGATTACAGACCGGAGCATTGTGCGCTGCTCTCTGGCTCTGTTCATTCCACAAAACAAAAAAAACAAAACAAAAAAAACGAGAGAGAGAAAAAGGAAAATGCATGCACCGCTCTGCCATCAGAAACAATAAAAACAAAGAACAAGATCAGATAACAAGAAAATAAAGATAATATGAAATTATTAAAATGGCAAGCTAATGATAAAACCCTAAAATATATAGTTAATTGTAGTAAACCTACGAAGTTTAAAGTAACAAGTAGCCTGGGTTGCAAAATGTAGACAAATATATCAATTCAATGCCTTTTTATTGGGCATCAACCTCATGTTTATGCCAGTATTGTCGAAAATATAGACTTGAAGCATAAATAAATGCTCCAAGTTGTGCTTATGCCCATCAGATGCGGTGAGATACGAGCCTGCGCAGAGCCGGTGCAGACAGCGGGATAGATTTGAGCTCAAGGTCAAGTTCAACTTTATTGTCATGTGTGGAATACGATGAAATTCTTGTGCTCTGGCTCTCTCTGCCTTAACACAAAGGACACAAGGACAAAGGACACTCCCCCTTACACACAAACACACACACACACACACACATATATATATATATATATATGTGTGTGTGTGTGTGTGTGTGTGTGTGTGTGTGTGTGTGTATGTATGTATATATTAGGGGTCAACCGATATTTTTTTTCTTTTTTTGGGGGGGGGGCAATACTGATACCGGTTATTGGTAAGTTATGGCGGCCAATAGCCGATATTTGAGGCCGCTATTCAGTTGCAGTAAATGTAAAAAAAATGTTGTGCCAAAGTTTACAGCAACACAAACCCCAACGGCTGCCTTTAAATGAACATATGTTTGAGTGAATTTTGTGTAAATCAGAATATTTGGGGGAAAAAAATAAAGTGCATGATGTTGAAGTCACTAGATAACAATCTGAGTAGAATTCTTTTTTAATTAAAAATGAATAACGACCAAAACGTGAAAATGGAATGAATTAAACAGCGTGGACATCAGGAAGTAAACTTTGATCAAACTGAATAATTATAATAAAATAACTCCGCATAGATTGGTTAAAGTGCTCCCAGCAGGCTTTGACTGAACTGAATGGAAATATGTACAATAGTGTCATTATTTTCCCTTTCTCTTACCTTTAAAGTGATAGTTCGGGTTTTTTGAAGTGGGGTTGTATGAGGTACTTATCGACCTGCAGTTGATGGGAGTCTGTGAGCTCCCAGTTTGAAGAGTCAGCAGGAGTAGCCGGCACAGAAGTTGAGGAATGGGACACGGACAAAACACATTTTTGCCACTTAAGAAAAGGCTCACCTAAAAAAATAAAATTAGTTTAAGCATACGCTATGTTTTGAATATTTTCACCGCTTTATCTTGCCCTCCGACGGCCCTTTCATGTGGAACTGCGTTCTCTCAACCGCAGAACGCACCTATGCAACGCACGTTATTACGCCGCAGAGCAGCAGAATCAGATGGACGTCCGCGGTTGAGAGAATGTAGTTCCACGTGAAAGGGCCGTCTGACACGTTCATGCACAACACTGACAATAACACTCGATGTAACTAAAATATCACACATTAGTTAATTTCCTTTAGCTTAGTAAGCAGTGGAAACTGTTCTCTGTTGTCGAGTTCATGTCGGACCAATGTTATGCTCTGGGTGTGTGTTTGTAGGAGGGGAAGAAAAACGAAGAAGCTAACGTTATGGTGATTAAAATTAACTAGTTCACGTCACCATTTTGAATTTTACACTAAGTTCACGTTCATTTCTTTCTTTTCTTTCTTTTTTTTTAAATGAGATGCTCTGAGCTTTAAGATCCTCCTCCTACCCATCCATCCCCAGCCAGCAATCATTGCCACCACCGGTGCATAAGTAACACTGTGTCCCTAATAGGATTTCGGTGTGACCACCCGACCTCGTCATCTGGCATTAACGATGTTGTATATGACATCGAAATATATTGTACATGATACCACGTTGAATCAGAAGCAGAAATACTCTATATCACTCCCTCCAGGTAATATACAACACCGCGGTTCTTCTGTTACTGATGGATTTTCATTCCATCCATTATCTAAACCACTTATCCTGCTCTCAGGGTTGCGGGGATGCTGGAGCCTATCCCAGCAGTCATTGGGCGGCAGGCGGGGAGACACCCTGGACAGCCTGCCAGGCCAACACAGGGCCCACACACACACACACAAACACAGGGACAATTTAGCACAGCCGATTCACCTGACCTGCATCCTGCATGTCTATGGACTGTGGGAGGAAACCGGAGCACCTGGAGGAAACCCACAGACACATCAAATTTCGGGCCATCCACATCTTCCCAATGCTTGCTTGCAACAGTCATTATTGGGCTTGCCTAATTTCTCATATAGGTGTGAAATTTGTTTTGAACATATTCTGTAATAGTTTTGCATTTCTGCTTCATACAGGTCATTTCTGTATCTGTGTGGGTTTCCTCCGGGCACTCCGGTCCCCTCCCACCGTCAAAAAAGACATGCATGTTAGGGTTAATACTCCTGTCTGTGCCCCTGACCAAGGTAATAGGAAGAAATAACTGGAGGTGGTCCCTGGGTGCTGCATGGTGGCTGCCCAATGCTGCTATACAATAGGATGGGTTAAAATGCAGAGAGTATATTGCCTTTTAGTGGCTTTGATGGCTCTTTTTAAGTCATACCTGGATTTTTGTAGCATTCCTTGCCCCTCGATTTAAAAGTAGTGGTATGCTCCCTCAACCTCAGGCGAATGTCCCTGTTAATCCAGGGCCTCTGGGCAGGAGTGAATAGTCCGTACTGGGATACAGTTACCCTAACAGAATCTAACGTAGCCGGTAACTGATTCAGCATACTCATCCAAACTTGAGGCTGAATCCTTGAATATTGACCAGTCTGTTGATTCAAAACACCCTTGAAGTTTGGATTCATGTTCTGTAGTCCAGTACTGTACTGTCCTCACAGTGGGCTGCATGCACTTCACTTTCTGCTTGTAGGTAGGATGCAAGAGATCTGACAGGTGGTCGGATTTCCTAAAGTGAGGTCATGGGATAGACCTGTTGACTACCTTGACTGTGGAGTAACAGTGGTTGAGAGTGTTGTTGCCTCTGGTTGGGCAGGTGACATGTTGGTAAAATGTTGGTAGCACAGATTTCAGGTTACGGTGGTTAAAGTCCCCCGCCACAATTGAAATGGCTTCAGGGTGCAGGTTCTCCTGCCTGGTAATGGCTCCATACTGTTCATGCGGCGCCGCTGCAGCAGTAGGTTGCGGCGGTATGTAGACAGCAGTTAACAACACACAGGGGAATTCCCTGCAGCGATGGTATGGTCTGCATCTTATTGTTAGTTGTTCCAACACTGGTGAACAGGACTGAGAGACTATTTCCACTAGGCCTGTCAGATAGCATTTGAAATTCGAATGTACATTCGAATTATGGTAATAATATTCGAATTTGAATATGAAAATATGAAATTCGATTTTTTGTAATATATTTTTTAAATATATTTTTTCCCCCTTATTAATATTATTATTATTAATGCACACACGTTTAAATGGAAATAAATGATGGTTTCGTGAAACGTATTTTATGAAAATAAGCATAGCCTACATCCGTAGTAAAACCGGAAATTAAAAAGCTCTTGTCAGTTCCCACGCCGAGCGGGCGGGCTCATAGAACACAGGAAATGGCGGAATCCGAGAAGAACGTTGGCTGTGACCCAAGCGCTAGCACTAGCACTAGCACATCTCCTGCGAGAGTCATTCATACTCCACAACATCTGAGAAGTTACGTATGGAAATTCTTTGGGTTTTGGGCTGTTAATGGGAAAATCGAAGAGAGAACCCGTGACAAAGTTGTTTGGGGACACGTATTGCATGGCTGTACCAGAACTGCAGAATGGTGTAAACCTCAAGAAAGAGATGAACAACTATGAATCTGAAGTCCCGATACCTGCCAACCAAAACCCACTTCTCTGGTGGAAGGCGTGTGGTTCCGGAAAATATCCACACCTCGGGAAGATGGCTCAGAGATACCTCGCCGTGCCAGGGACATCCGTGCGCTCTGAGCGTGTCTTTTCTGATGCGGGAAACATAGTCACCAAAAAAAGGAGCGCTCTCGAGTCTGAACACGTGGACGCTTTGGTTTTTCTCGCAAACCACTATTAGCACAACTTCTTATACTACTACAGTGAGTAGGACTCTTGATTTTATTTTTTTAAGCCCCGTGGGTCATGGATAATTTACTATGCCTATGTTACTTACGGTAAATTCGTTAACACCATCTGGCCTTTTCCTAGTCAGATTTATTTTACTTGTATGTTACTTAGAGTAGGCCCTAGTTAACATCATCTGGCCTTTTCCTAGTCAGATTTATTTTATGTTTAGGGGTGCTCAACAACAGTTTTTGGACTAATATGTGCGGACAATGTGCTGGAGTTGTATGTTGTCATAAATAGGCTGTTAATAAAAACACGGGCTACAATAGACTTACTCTCTCTGTATTGATTTTTGGGGGTGATATGCAAATTCAAGGTATTCGAATGCCATTCGAACCTCAGTGTGTAATATTCGTTATTCGTTCGAGGCCTATTTTTGGCATTCGTTCACAGCTCTAATTTCCACTACAGTGCACCATGAACTGTTAACAAAGAATCATATACCACCTCCCTTTACCTTGCCAGTAGTTGCCATGGAATGGTCCATGCGGTGCACAGTAAAACCCTCCAGTTGTATAGCCCTATCAAGTCTATTAGGGCCCAGTCAAGTTACAATTTTCATTTCATTTTCATTTAGCAGACGCTTTTATCCAAAGTAGACGCTTTTAAGTCAAGTCTCTGAAAAGCAGAACACACAACAGTCCTTTTGAGAGCTGGGGTAGGCAGTTTTTTTATAGCGTCATTGGGCAAAAATTCCATAATAATCTTTCAGCATATGGTAATTCAAAGCAGTCTGAGGGGAAACTAGACTTCTGCACCTCCTCTTGGCTCTGTATTCCAGCTTTAAAAAATTCTAGCCGGGGCCGGAAGATTTTAGCCAATCACAGTTCATTTCAGAGAGAGGGCGTTCCTATTGGCTGTTCTGCAAATGCAAATGTGCATGTATGTGATCAGTTTGCGCCCGCCCTGCCCCGCCGGTCATTTGGGGTTGTAATCCTACCCCTAAATATCAACAAGACCAACTTGAAATGGCTGCTTCACATGAACAATATGAGTGTGATTAAGAGATTCGCTCCATCACATGGATGGATTATCAACTACGATACAAGTTTCACGAGTCTCGTTTTTGACATTTCCTGGTTGTACAGAAGTGTAAGGGGCTGAAGAGCGATGCGGAGGTCATTTGGAGGGAGGGGCTTAGCGGAGCAATACGAGGCAGCAGAGAGAGAGGCGGAAGGATTTACATTTGAATGTTCAGTGTTACCTACTGCAGCTTTAAAATGAGAGCGTGTCTTGCGTGTGATGTGTACGTAAAAAAACACATCTGTTACGCTTATTCTGAGAACTCCCCTATAAAGGTGGTGTGTGTGTAATGTAAGTATATATGTGTATGTATATCATCTATGTGTTTTTAGCACTAGTAAAATGGTAGTATCAGCATTAACTCATTGTGTCACCAGATATTACTTTGAAATAGGACGCTTTCTATTGTTTTATTGCTGCTGGCGCCGAAAGAGTCATAGAGGAGGAATGTGTTTGGCCTTTTTCACAAAAATCCAGGGTTTTTTTTTTGGATATCATTCCCTCTTTGCCTTCAATCTTTGGAGCAAGGCCTTGACAGTGTAGGATTCAGTTAGGTAGCTTTTCTCCTGCACTGTGTCAGCAGCCCGCTCAGTTTCTGCTCTAACTTCAGCGCTTTTCCCGCCTCCTCAGCCCTCACCTCCCTCTTCTAAAACAAGAATCTACAGCTATTTTCCTCTTCCGTTACTCCGTCTCAAGAGAGAGGATATAAGGATCTTTCTCAGTGCTCTCATCTTCAGCCTTCTCTCTTCACAGATTTTCTCTGTCAAACACAGACACACACACACACACACATACATACACGCCATAGGCATGATTGAACAGGCTCTGAGACTGAGTGTGTGTAAAGGGGCTTTCAGACCCCATTCCATTTACTCCGTTTAAAGGGACATTCATATTCATTATTGTCTACGTTTTCATCCATCCATTATCTGAACCGCTTATCCTGCTCTCAGGGTCGTGGGGATGCTGGAGCCTATTCCAGCAGTCATTGGACGGCAGGCGAGGAGACACCCTGGACAGGCCTCCAGGCCATCACAGGGCCGACACACACACACATACGCACCCATTCATACCTAGGGACAGTTTAGTGCGGCCAATTCACCTGACCTACATGTCTTTGGACTAAGGATGCCCCCCGAAACCCGGTTCTAAACGGGAACCGGTTCTAAATTAGTAAAAACCGGAGCATTTTTAAGATCCGACGTTTTCGGTTCTGCTATCGGTAGTCGGTAGGTACTCGAGAAATCATGGAGTGAGATTTATATTGTGGCAATTGTGTTTTTCGAAGAATTTAAACGTCGCGAACATAATCTTGTTTGCCGTTTTCTCCATCTCTCTGTCTCGCTCTCTTACTGCGCGAGGGGCGGGGCTGTGCTGTGCTCCACACACTCGCTCACACACGCACAGACAGCTCTGCTCAAGGGCTCATCATGGCGGAGAGAACTAAACGTTCAAAAGTTTGGGTATATTTTTCAAAAGTCGATGACAACAACGCTCGTTGCCACAAGTGCAACAAATCATTTGCCAGTAAGGGTGGCAATACAAGCAATCTGTCGAAACATCTTTTGTCGAAACATGGTATTAATCTGCAGAAATGCGGCGTTTTCCACTGCTTTGCTCGTAGTGTTCCATCCACGTCCACTGCAGGTAAGCCGTATGAGCCATAGATACGGAGTTAGCTAGGCTAATAACGAATTATTACGAATAGGCCAATAAATAAAATATAATTGCTTAGCTTATTGTTTAGCTACAAATATATAAGCCATAGATACGTAGTTAGCTAGGCTAATAGCCGGGGACACTATAAGTCAGGAGAGATCACGACTCCTGCCGGAGAAGGCAGATATGTTGATTTTTCTGCAGAAGAACTGTTAGGATAATGTTCTAGGTTCTTGTTTGTTTGAACTTCCGTTAGCCTTTTGCTGTAAAAATTAATTTTTTATATATTTTTTTATTTATCTTTATCTACTTTTATTTTTTATCTTATTTGTTGTTGTTGAATGTTGATTATAAAGTCTATAATTCAGACGCATTTAAAACATTGCTGCTGCTGTTGCTGCTGAATAAATAATATTTGTTTATATTTATATAAAGTTATATAATAGAATAATAAAGCAATGTCGATTCTGTTCTTAATTGTCTTTTTTCTTGCATAATAATCAAAAAGAACCGATAAGAGTACCAATAAAGTACCGAACCGATAAGCAGTACCGATAAGAGTAGTAGTATCGATAAAATCCTAACGATACCCATCCCTACTTTGGACTGTGGGAGGAAACCGGAGCCCCCGAGGAAACCCACGCAGACACGGGGAGAACACGCAAACTTCGCACAGAGGACGACCCGGGATGACTCACCAAGGTTGGACTACCCCGGGGCTTGAACCCAGGACCTTCTTGCTCTGAGGCGACCGTGCTAACCACCGTGCCACCCATTGTCTACGTTTTTCACCACACAAACAAATTTGTGCCAGCACCGAACAAGACGGGCAAAATTCGACCTCGCTGAGCATTTTTGCTGATCGCTGTAATGTAATGCTGCGTTCCATTCAAAGTCCAAGGTCGAAATTTCCCAATTCCAATTTCTGACCTCCAAGCATTCCAGGTGCACGATGTCAAACGTAAACAAAAAACATGACTGACCATGATAAACTAGTGTTTTTTTTGGCAAGTGTATAAGCAATTGAATTGTCAGCAGTGCAGCCTCCTTGCATAAATAAATGAAGCAGAGGAATAACTTTTCTGCAGATAACTTTTAAGTCAAGTCATATCACAAATTACAAATTTGCCTCAAGGGGCTTTACAGCAACACAACATCCTGTCCTCAGACCCTTGCATCGGATAAGGAACAACCCCCATAAAAAAATTAAAAAAAACTTTTAATGGGGGAAAAAAATAGGAAGAAACCTCAGCGAGAGCAACAGAGGAGGGATCTCTCTCCCAAGATGGACAACATGCAGTGGATGTTGTGTTTACACAATTTAAGTAATACAACAATTGAAAGAGGATAACAGAATTATAATGGAATTATAAAATATATGAAGAATATGATAAGGAGGATGCCAAGCGGTGTCCAAATGCCACCGGAACAGCCCAGGACCTGAGCCACGCGACCAGCATCACCATGTAGATAAAAAAAATTAGTCACACGTCTTAGTGAGAGAAGGATATAACATTGAAACAGGATAACAAAATTATATGGATTTATAAGATGTATAAAAAGAAAACGTGACGAGGGGGATGCCAAGCAGTGTCCAGGTGGCGACCACCATCACCATGGAGACCTGAGAGGAGGACAGACTGCACATGCACACAAGGGAGACTCACATCACACCATTCACACACACAAAAAGAGAAAGGAGAGGACATCATTCAGAGAAAGAGAAAAGACATGTAAGAGAAGAGAATAGTTTGCAATAGTCAAATTCATTGAGACAGAAACCAATCTGCCATGCAGTACAGTTTGTGAAGTACTCAACTTAAAGGCAAAAAGATGAGTTTTAAGTTTGGATTTAAAGGACTCAACAGACTGATTGTCTGATGGCAACAGGCAGATTAATCCACAAGAACAGGGCCTGATAGGAAAAGGCCCTGACATCAGCTGACTTCTTTTTAACTTTTGGTACACACAGGAGCCCTGTATTTTGAGAGTGAAGAGCTCAAGATGGAGTGTACGATTTAAGGAGGTCAGACAGGTATGATGTGGCAAGCCTATTTAGGATTTTATTAAGTCAGCAGAAGCACCTTGAAGTCTGGTCTAACATGGATAGGGAGCCAATGAAGGGAGTCAAGAATTGGTGTAATATGGTCAAATGTCCTAGATTCAGTTAGGGTTATAGCTGCAGCATTCGGAACCATCTGAAGACTTTCAGTACTAGCATGTGGCAGATCTGAAAACAGAACATTACAGTAATCAAGTCTGAATGAAACAAATAAGTCTCTGCGTCAGCCATGGAAAAGACAGAATTTTAGCTACTATGTTACGTAAGTGAGAAAAAGGCAGTCTTGGTGATTTCTTTAATGTGCTTATCAAAGGAAAGGCTGGGATCAAACGTAACACCAAGATTTTTGGCTGCCAAACTTTGTGAAATCAGAGTTGTCGATTGTTATCGCTACTTGATCAAATTGGTGTCTGTGTCTAGCAGGGCCAGTGACCAGCATCTCGGGTTTTATCCGAATTTAAAAGCAGAAAGTTTATTGACATCCAGTTTTTCATAGCAGCCAAGCAAGCCTGTAAATTAGTCATTTGAGTTTGATCATCAGCCCTTATAGGCACATATAGCTGTGTATCATCAGCATAGCAATGGAAATTTATTCTATAACTGGGTGTAATTTGGCAAAGAGGTGAAATATAAAGAGAGAAAAGTAGAGGGCCAAGAACTGAGCCCTGAGGTACACCATATTTAACGTCAAAGAATTTTGATGTAATATTACTATAGCAGACACAATGTGTTCTTCCAGATAAGTAGGACTTAAACCAAGAGAGAACTAAACCAGAGACCTAAAATTACAATTTAATCTGCCTAATAGTATACAGTGATCAGTGGTGTCAAAAGGTTGCACTGAGGTCCAGTAGTAGAAGCACAGAAGTGGAATCAGAGTCCATAGCTAGTAAAAGATTGTTCACCACTCTGGTCAGAGCCGTTTCAGTGGAGTGACAGGCCCTGAAAGCTGATTGAAAAGGTTCTTATATGTAGATAGTTTCTTCTATATGGGTTGAAAGCTGTTGATACACAACTCTCTCTCTCTCTCTCTCTCTCTCTCTCTCTCTCTCTCTCTCTCTCTCTCTCTCTCTCTCTCTCTCTCTCTCTGTTGCTCTCCCTGAGGTTTCTTTCTAGTTTTTCTCCCTGTTAAAGGGTTTTTAGGGAGTTGTTCCTTATTCAATGAGAGGGTCTAAGGACAGGATGTTGTGTTGCTGTAAAGCCCACTGAGGCAAATTTGTAATTTGTGATACCAGTCGCATGTGCAACTGGTCGCACATGCAACCAGTTGCACCAAATTTTGCCACCTCCTATTAACTCTTGGAAAATTAGCTGATTATTACTTTAACTAATGAATTTACCTCACTACGTGTAGGTACCTATGAAGTTAAGGCTGCGATGTAAAGCCAGAGTGCCATTACATTTTTAACTTTCAACAGAACCATGAATTAAGGTTATAATGTAATATTTAGCACACATGGGGAAGGGAGAATCTTCTAAGTTTAGTAGAAACATGTTATCATTTTAATGCACAATGAGGTCAAATTTGTAAATTTTACTAGTAGTTTTTCCAAGAAGTAATACCTTAAGAAGCCTGATTACTGTGAAAGGAATTGAGTCACTTCGTAGATGCTGCATATAAAATCTGTTCATCCATTAAACCAAACACAAAAACAACAAACTACAAGTCAGACGCTGTCTTGGCTGGAAATAACCTGGAACCTGATGTGTCTCTGACGGACTTTGTGGCTACCCTCCCATGATCCTTACGATGTGTCAATGCATGTAACTAATTGACAAAATGGGAGGATTGTAGTTAGAGCTGCTGACTTCAGGAAAATACTATTCGTTGTACATGATGGCTGTGTCTACTTAATGTTAGTGGTCCTGATGGCTGAAGAATTGCATCACAGGTTTCGCCATGCCTGCTGAATGCCGTGCACACTGCATTCTGTGTGAAGACCATTTACTACTGAACCTGATGGTGATACCTGGGTCTTTGATGCTTTCCATCCTGCTGCTAAACAGGGTAATTGAAGAGGAGGGAATGGCAGGAATCCATCACACACGCACACACGTTCCTGTTTTCCGTGTGGAGGTTTTCTAGATCACACAATAACGTTGGGCTGTAAACCTTAACAGCTGTTTCTGTCAAGCTTTACTGGTTTTATTATCACATCTCTCATCCTCATCCACCACCCACCTGGTTAGCGTCACGACCCTGTCCACCCCCACTTCTCTCCTCTTCGTCCCGCTGTGCCCTGTCCTCCCCTTCTGCCCCCAACCCTCACCACCCCCACCTTGTCTGGGAGGTTTGTGTATACGCTGCCTGAGAGGTTTCCTGGTGATTTCCAAAGGGTTAATTCCAGCCCACACATGGAGTCTGACGTCACTTATCCCAATCCTTCTGAATACATGAAGACACACGCACACTCTCTCTCTCTTTCTCTCTCTCTCTCTCTCTCTCTCTCTCTCACTCTCACTCACTCACACACCTACCTATACACCTATATGCTCACTCACATGCATGCACATATGCACAAACACACACATTTGCCTGCACACACACAAAATACACAATCACACATGGCTTCTGGCATATATTCCCCTCGCCCCTGCACTAGGCATTATCTCATATCACACTAGGGCTGGGCGATTAATCGAATTTTATTTTCAATTATGCTTTGGCTTCCAAGATAATTGAGATAAAACGATTATTGTGCTGCATTCCGTTGCACTATGACGCTCTCGTTTTGTATTGTGTTATAAATCCAGCGCACCCCTTTCCATTACAGCGGTGCATTGTCGCCCCTCCCTAAAAGCCCGGGCTCGCTCTCAGCCAGGCTGTGGTGTGTTTAGCTCAGCTTGAGCCACGCTGACGGAGAGAGAGCCTTTAGTCGACAAGACCGGTAAAACCAATTCAGCTGTTTGGAAACACTTTGGTCTCAGGGAGTCTGATGGGGAACAACAAGAACTGCTGTGCAAGATTTGTTGCACAGTGGTGTCTGCTCCACCAATTTGTTTAATCATCTGAAATTCAATCACAAAGTGTTCTATGACCAAACAATAAAGGAACAAAACACAGCGAAAAGTAAAGCCCCCTCGACTTCTTCCGCAACACAGTCATCGATTATTGACACGTTTTATGGGGGGCGTCCGGGTAGCATAGCAGTCTATTCCATTGCCTACCAACACGAGGATTGCCGGTTCGAATCCCTGTGTTACCTCCAGCTTTGTCGGGCATCCCTACAGACACAATTGGCCGTGTCTGTGGATGGGAAGCCGGATGTGGACATGTGTCCTAGTTGCTGCACTAGTGCCTCCTCTGATCAGTTGGGGGCGCCTGTTTGGCAGAGGGGGGGAACTGGGAGGAAAAGCGTGATCCTCCCACACGCTATGTCCCCCTGGTGAACCTCCTCACTATGTCAGGTGAAAAGATGGGCTGGCGACTCCACATGTATCGGAGGAAGCATGTGGTAGTCTGCAGCCCTCCCTGGACTGGCAGAGGAGGTGGAGCAGCGACCGGGACGAGCCAATTAGTGGGGTAATTGGCCAGATACAATTGGGGAGAAAAAAAAGGGGGGGAGGACAAGCTCTTTTATGCAACCACCTCCCCACCCAGCTCTCTAAGACTCAAAAGGTTTTTCAATTGAATTATGTTAAAAATTCAAGAAAATCCACTGTAAAAAGTTTTTTAAAAGTTCAATAAATGCATGTTTCCAAAGTCGATGAGTAATCGTGTTAAATAATCATGATCTCAATATTGACCAAAATAACCGTGATTATAATTTTCTGCCATAATCGAGCAGCCCTATATCACATCTTTATCCCCTCTGAAATGAAGCTGCAAATTTCTGCAAGAGAATAATATGTGTATGTGTGTGTATGTGTTTGTGTGTGTGTGGGGGGGGGTGCACGAGTAGGGTTTTAGTGTGTGTATGTCTGTGAAAAGGGGGCCTGTATTTGTCTCTTTATAAGTGTTTATCTGTCTACTTGTTTGTACGTCATTGGGTTTTGGTGCATTTATGTTTGTGCTGGGAGCGATGCGATGCTGGACAGTAGGCTCCATAATGATGGTAGATTAGGCTGAAGCCATCTGACTATGATGAGTTATTGACCTCAATATTTTGGGTGGCAGCAATTTTCCCTGCGCTGATGAGAATAAATGGAGAGGGAAATGGAGCAAATGCATTTTAGAAATATGCCTGAACTCAGTTTCCACTGCAAGGCCATAGAATATGTTTTACTTAATGCAGCAAATATCATTATCTTGCTTTAGTTCTTTTGAATTTATTCAATTGCTTATTGTCCACGGCCAGCTTTGCCTTTCATTATTTTGAGTAACGAGGAAGTTAGGGACTGTTCCCACTGTAAGGGGTCAAATGTCTCTCCTCCAGTGTTGTCCATGAGACATCAAAGCCTCCACAGTGACTTCTTCCATAGACACTATGGAATTTTGCATAAATATTGATGAAGAGGAACTAATTGGAAAGCTAAGAGGTAGCCAATTAATGTCTTTGAGTGCACCTGTCCAGTTAGCAATCAAATTGATGATGTACTGAGAATGTGTGCGAGGCTTGGATGTGTCTTTGGTCTCCCAATTGGGATTTAGATTATTGGAGAGGTGGATATTCATTCTTAGTGCCGGTCCCAAGCCCGGGTAAATGGGGAGGGTTGCGTCAGGAAGGGCATCCAGCGTAAAATCTTTCCAAATCAAATATGCAGATCATAAATAAGATTTCCATACCGGATCGGTTTAGGCCCGGGTTACCAACGACCGCCACCGGTACTGTTAACCAGCAGGGTGCCGGTGGAAACTATGCTACTGTTGGGCGAAGGAGAAGGAGAGGGGGAAGGCATGTCCAGAGGCAGCGAGAGAGGAGGAAGGGTAGGAGTGTGGAGGTGAGAGTCAGAACTTTGAATGTTGGCACTATGACTGGTAAAGAGAGAGAGCTGGCTGATATGATGGAAAGAAGAAAGGTAGGCATACTGTGTGTGCAAGAGACCAGGTGGAAAGGGAGTAAGGCCAGGAGTATTGGAGGTGGGTTCAAACTCTTCTGCCATGGTGCGAATGGGAGGAGAAATGGGGTAGGGGTAATTCTGAAGGAAGAGTATGTCAAGAGCGTGCTGGAAGTGAAGAGAGTGTCAGACAGAGCGATGAGTATGAAGCTGGAAATCAAAGGTTTATTGCTGAATGTTATCAGCGCATATGCCCCGCAAGTTGGGTGTGAGATGGAAGAGAAAGAAGAATTCTGGAGTGAGTTGGATGACGTGGTGGAGAGGGTACCCAAGGAGGAGAGAATGGTGATTGGAGCAGACTTCAATGGACATGTTGGTGAAGGGAACAGAGGTGATGAGCAGGTGATGGGTAGGTATGGTGTCAAGGAGAGAAATGTGGAAGGACAGATGGTGGTGGATTTTGTGAAAGGATGGAAACGGCTGTGGTGAATACATATTTCAAGAAGAGGGAGGAACACAGAATGACATACAAGAGTGGAGGAAAATGCACACAGGTGGACTATATCTTATGTAGAAGGTGCGATCTAAAAGGGGTTGGAGACTGCAAGGTGGTGACAGGGGAGAACGTAGCTAGGCAGCATCGGATGGGGGTCTGTAGGATGATTTTGGAGACCAAGAAGAGGAAGCGAGTGAAGGCAGAGCTGAAGATCAAATGGTGGAAGTTGAAGAAGGAAGACTGTTGTGTGGAGTTCGGGCAGGAGTTAAGACAGGCACTGGGTGGTAGTGAAGAGTTGTCGGATGGCTGGACAACCACTGCAGAAATAGTGAGGTAGACAGCTAGGAAGGTACTTGGGTGTGTCATCAGGACAGAGGAAGGAAGACAAGGAGACTTGGTGGTGGAATGAGGAAGTACAGCAAATTATACAGAAGACAAGGTTGGCAAAGAAGAAGTGGGATAGTCAGAGAAGTTGATCAGCCACAGCATGAAGATATGGGGAAGAGTAATAGAAGCTAGGTTAAGAGGAGAGGTGGTGATCAGCAGCAGCAGTATGGTTTCATGCCATGAAAGAGCACCACAGATGCGATGTTTGCTTTGACAATGTTGATGGAGAAGTATAGAGAAGGCCAGAAGGAGTTACATTGTGTCTTTGTAGATTCAGAGAAAGCATACGACAGGGTGCCGAGAGTGGAGGTGTGGTATTGTATGAGGAAGTCGGGAGTTGTGGAGAAGTATGTAGGAGTGGTGCAGGATGTATGAGGGAAGTGTGACAATGGTGAGGTGTGCGGTTGGAATGACAGATGGGTTCAAGGTGGAGGTAGGATTACATCAAGGATCAGCTCTGAGCCCTTTCTTGTTTGCAATGGTGATGGACAGGTTGACGTACAAGATCAGGCAGGAGTCTCCATGGACGATCATGTTTGCGGATGACATTGTGATCTGTAGCGAGAGTAGCGTGCAGGTTGAGGTGAGCCTGGAGAGGTGAAGGTATGCACTGGAGAGAAGAGGAATGAAAGTCAGTAGGAGCAAGATGGAATACGTATGCTGTAATGACAACTCCCTAACTAGTTTGAACTAGGAAAATAAGCCCTCTGTTCAATCCCCTTATACTCTTATCTTTTTTTAGGGTTTGTTTATCGATATTTCTCCCTTTATTTTTCCGCCCACCTAGTGTTTGCTCTCCTAGACATCCCACTTCTACAGGATGCCTTTCCGGTGACTCATAGAGGGCCTCGCTTCACAGCCCTTTCTCCCCCTGGAACTTTTACGCGGGGATGCTTGTTTTTAATTGCGGCGTGCGAGTCTTACTATATGTAGTGCGACCCCACCCTCAGAGTGCTACGGCACAGAGCATTTCAACCCTTAACCAAGAATCCTGAACATTTCTAGGTTCACCTTCTTCTCATGTCCTTCCATCTTCACTACCTCAGCCTCTCTCTCTCTGTCTCTCTGTCTCTCTCAGTCACTCACTCACACACACACACACACACACACACACACACACACACATACTCTGCCTTCTCTCTTGCTCTCAATTGGCCTCTCTTACGTCTTTGTGGTGTAAATATTATCCTTTCCTAAAGTGAAGTTTATCTGATGTGTTTGGTTAATCTTAGGGCTACTGAATCTGTGACTCAGGTTCACACCCACACTTGCTTGCTTGCTGGTTGTCCATCGTGCCCGATGATGACCATCTTCTTCTATTTGTGGGTCCTTTGAGGACTCAGATAGCAGAAGATACCTGCGCAGAGATGGTTTTTAAAGTGGCATGGGGGGTGCGCTTCTCCCAACGCCACATGACTTGATTGTAGAGGAGATGGTTCCGATGGCAAGGGGGATCCCTAGACGACCGGTACCTCCACAACTGCAGGGAGCTGCCGGAAATCCAGTTTTTCGGAAACCGCCTCGAAGCATGCCGCCACAGCTTGCTTTTCTGTTGGGGTGAGCTCCCTTAGCCTTATGTCTTCCAGACTCACCCACAAGGCAGCGGGGCAGTGGTTGATAGGTGCCAGGGCGTGTCCACCAGGGTGGGCCCGCACATCATATCTCTGGGGCCCACTGCTGCTCCCAGATCCCCTGCCAAGTTAGCGCAAGACCCCAGTTACCATGTGTGGCCACGGGGAGGCCTGGCAGGAGTCTTGGTGAAGGAGAGGCTATGTACTGGCAAGGGAAGGCTTACACGCTAGGACGCTTCCCTATTCGCCACAAAGGCTAGCCAGCGGCAGCAAGCTAAGGGCAGGAAGGACACAAGCGGGTTGGAAGAACACGTGCACCTTCCCTCCAACTACACACTGCTGCACTAGACGCATCACAACACCCTGTGTGTATGTACACACACACACACACACACACACACACACACACACGGAGAGGAAGGGCAGCAGGATAAGTAGCTCTACACAGGTATAAATCTGTTTAACTGCTCTGTGTCCCTTGTTCACTTAAATAGAGGTCAGAGGTCAGGGAGAGGGTTGGGGTGATGGTCGTCTGGTCTAGATTGGATCATCAGGTGTTGGGAAGGCTAGGGAAATATTCGAAAATTAAATGGTCACGCTTCCTCCGGTTTTGTTTACTGCCTTTGCTCTTTTGAAAGATGTGACATGCTAGTTTGACAGTTGACACAAACAGGTGTGTGTGTGTGTGTGTGTGTGTGTGTGTGTGTGTGTGTGTGTGGAGGGTAGGACGGGGGGGGGGCAAGCCTGAGTGGGGATGGTAACTCCCATATCTATAACATCATCAGTACAGAAAGTGCAGTGGGATCAGGAGTGGCTTTTTTCTTTTTCTTTTTTTGGATCTGCGACAGTTATTTAAAAACCAAAATGAATGGAGGGACTGTTAGATGTGACTGTCATTTAATGCAGGTAAAGTTACACAAGAAAAGGATCTTCCTTTTCTCCCAATTGTACTTGGCCATTACCCCACTCTTCCGAGCTGTCCCGGTCGGTGCTCCACCCCCTCTGCCGATCCTGGGAGGGCTGCAAACTACCACATGCCTCCTCCGATACATGTGGAGTCACCAGCCGCTTCTTTTCACCTGACAGTGAGGAGTATCACCAGGGGGACGTAGCGCGTGGGAGGATCACGCTATTCCCCTTAGTCCCCCCTCCCCCTCGAATAGGCACCCTGACCGACCAGAGGAGGCGCTAGTGCAGCAAGCTGGACACATATCCAAATCCGGCTTCCCACCTGAAGACACGGCCAATTGTGTCTGTAGGGACACCTGACCAAGCCGGAGGTAACAAAGGGACTCGAACCAGCAATCCCTGTGTTGGGAGGCAATGGAATTGACCGCTATGCTACCCGGATGTCCGAAAAAGGCCTTCCCGATTAAACTTCAACTCGGCCCTTCTATTACAATTCTGAAGGATGCGATTTGTCTTTTAACACATGGAAATTAGTCACTTGCACATGTTAGACTGCAAACGTGTTTGACAGCAAACACGGCAATTTGGTGCAAATTGCCAGGGAAGAGGAAAAGAGGAAGGCCAAAGAGGAGGTTTATGGATGTGGTAAGGGAGGACATGCAGGTGGCTGGTGTGACAGAGGAAGATACAGAGGACAGAAAGAGATGGAAACGGATGATCCGCTGTGGCGACCCCTAACAGGAACAGCTGAAAGTAGTAGTAGTTGTAGTAGTAGCAGTAGTAGTAGTAGTCGTCGTAGTAGTAGTAGTAGTAGTAGTAGTCGTCGTAGTAGTTGCAGAATAAATGTAGGGCAGCCAAGGCAATGATGAACTACGGGAATAAGCAGTTGCATCTATCTTTATGAAAAACAGAATAATAAATGTACTAGGATGTTCAAAGAAGGCTGAATCAGTTCAACTAGATACAACGTTTATTGACGGAGGTACTAGGACATCATTAATCAATAGTAAAAATGTGTTCCACTCGACATTGAGCTGCACAAAACATCAATTATATTTCCATCAAATCAGTGTCACTGTTCCATAAGCAAAGGCTTGTGATGAGATCTCTCCATAGTGCAAGACTAAAGGGCACATCTCTGGTCATGTTATTGGTTTTCTCACTTGATCCTCTCCTCCTGGTCTCCCTTCACTTATGCTCCTTCAGTCCTTTCGTGCCAGTTGGCAAGCAGCAGGAGTGGAAATTAACCTTGTTTCTCCTCGAGCTACCCCTTTTCCAGCTGCCTTCGTTTCGTGCTTGTACAGTTACCAAAATATATTGGCATTTTGAGGAAAACACCAGTATCTCCACGTGGAAAAGCTGACACATGGATATTTCCACTACCCTTTAAGTCAGCTTGTCTATTTCATAAGTTTTACTATTCATTATGTCAATGTAAACCTTTAGTATCTTACATATAGGGGAATTGTAAACAGCAGGAAAAATTTATCGAAGGCGTTGCGGCAGCACAGTGGCCCAGTGGTTAGCGCTGTTGCCTCACAGCAAGAAGGTCCTGGATTCCAACCCCAGCCTGTCCTCAGGTCCTTTCTGTGTGGAGTTTGCCTGTTCTCTCCGTGTCTGCGTGGGTTTTCTCCGGGTGCTCCGCTTTCCTCCCACCATCCAAAAGACATGCATGTTAGGGTTAATACTCCTGTCTGTGCCCTTGAGCAAGGCAATGGAAAGAAGAACTGGAGTTGGTCCCCGGGTGCTATACAGTAGGATGGGTTAAATGCAGGGAACAAAGTCATTGTAAGTTGAATAAAGTAGCTTTCATTATGGCACAAAAATTGCAAACCAGGACATGACTTTGTGTCACTACTATTGTCAGCAATGAGCCGCCCGGAAAACCAGAGGCAGGTGGTGACGCAGCTCATGGTGGTAGACACCCACCCACCCATGAGTTTTGCTTGAACGTGCATGTTGTTTGTCTTTGCATTCTAGTTTCTAGTCAGAATCCACTTATCGTTTTGTTAGTTTATCATTAGACAAGTGCACACCATTATCTTTCAGTTAGATGAGTATCGGTACGATTAACTTGGCAAACTTTAAAGCTCCCTGCCCCAAACAGCTCACGTCTGGACTCTAGACGATCAATTTGAAGAGCAAACACAACAGAGCACCATCAGCGTGTTTGCTAACAGAGAAGGAGGGAGAGAGAGAGAGAGAGGGGGAGACAGAGGAGAGCTATGTCAGAGGAGAAAAGATATAGTGCTAAACCTCAGAGATATTTGAATGGCAATACATGACAATGTAGTCTACTAGAAGGAAAAGAAATCTGGCGGGCATGACTAACAGGTGGGTGGAGGGTTGGCGGTGCCTAACCCAAAGTGTCTTCTGTCTACTCAATGAGAAAATTAATGTGTCACCTAACTTATTCATGATGGGCAATCTTGAATGTATAATATGAATAGAATACACCGGTCACTTTCTGTTTTGAAATTTTAGATGCAAAGCAACTGATGAAGCTTTTCTTCTCACTCACTCACTCACTCACTCACTCACTCACTCACTCACTCACTCACTCACAAACTGAAATTTAAGCCCCTTTACACTGGGCATTGACATGTGATCTGTATCTGGATATCTTATCTGGATAAGGAAAAATACAAGTTAATTTAAGGTTTAAATGCATGCAGCTCACATTTAGATCAGAATGCGATGATCGTCTAGGTGGCATAGCGGTCTATTCCGTTGCCTACCAACATGGGGATCGACGGTCCGAATCCCCATGTTACCTCTGGCTTGGTTGGGCGTCCCTACTGACACAATTGGCAGTGTGGGAAGCTAGATGTGGGTTATATATCCTGATCGCTGCTCTAGCGCCTCCTGTGGTCGGTGGGGGGCGCCTGTTCGGGGGGGAGGGGAACCCGGGGGGAATAGCGTGATTCTCCCACATGCTATGGCCCCTGGCGAAACACCTCACTGTCAGGTGAAAAGAAGTGGCTGGTGACACCACGTATCGGAGGAGGTATGTGGTAGTCTGCAGCCCTCCTCGGATCGGCAGAGGGGGTGGAGCAGTGACCGGGATGGCTTGGAAGAGTGGGGTAATTGGCTGGGTACAATTGGAGGGAAAAAGGGGGGGGATGCGATCGGATCTACACAGCTCGTATTGTGATGGGATCTCGGGCAGAGTCAGCCAGGTGTAAATGCAATGCACAATAGAGGGCGTGTTCGCATTTGGGAGAGAGAAGGCACAAACATAAACCATTTGAATGTTTTTTTTGTACTCGTTCTTAATCAGGAAAGAGAAAAAGTATATAGGCTATGAATGAACAAACATCCGCCGCCCATGAATTTAGAATAAGCGCCATGGCTGTCAGCCAGCCAGAACGAATAAATCACATTTTTGATCCCTGTTTTCATTGCAATAACAATATTTTATGTCACCATTTTATTTTATAATACTCAAACAGTCATTTCTAACGAAATTCTGCTCTGCATTTGACAAACGGGACTAGACTTCAACGCATAAACTACATTTTTTTTAGGAACATTGCACATCCTGTTTTGTGTGATGTCATGGCATCGCAGATAGCTGGAAATGGCGTTCCATTTGAAAACTATCGCGTGTTAAGGACACTTTTTAAAGATGAATTTGATGTAGGTCATTGTGTCATGTAGGATATGGTTTGTAAATGTTTAGTTTGGCCATTTCCCTGGTAATATGAGGGTTATATAACGGCCTGGCCCACGCCCTCGCTGACACTACACATTAGGATAACATTTCTTCATTTATTAGAAGACTCTGTGGACCCCCTACCCCCGACCCTAGAAAGATCGAGGGTGGAGCGCACCGTCAGCTTCATGCATCAGGACGTTGGACATTATTGTGGCGTGTGTGGTACTGCATAATACTTCCCCAATGAGGGGAGAGGGATGCCCTGTTGGGCAGTTTAAATCAGGTTTTAGAGCCAATCAGAGCCGCTTAAAACAGTCCAAAGCTTGAGCGAATCTTAACAGATTGGGGAAGATTATCCCGCAGGCTTGGAGCTAAAACTGCAAAAGGCGCGCTCACCTTTCGTTTTGCGGTCGGAGCAGGGGATGGATTGGACAAAAGACCTGGATTTAAGGGTCGAAGTGGTTGAGAAACAGAATGAGGAATGAGCAGATCAGAAATATAGCTGGAGGCAAGGTCATGCAGTGCTTTATAAGTGGTCAATAAGATCTTGTAAGTGCTGCATTTGACACAGTTGATGGCAGTAGTCTGTTGTCTCGAGAACCGGGCTGGCCTGTCCAAATGTGTTCTCTGCTGGTTCTGCATATACAGGGAGGACATTTGACATTAGTCTTGGGGATTATGTGTCAGAGAAACACGACATATCTTTCGACGTTGCACAAGAAAGCTGTCTTTGTCCTCTGCGTTTCTCATTAAACGTGTTTCCCTTAGATGATGTCATCCGAGATCACAATGTTAGCTTCCACAGCTATGCCAGTGTTACACAATTACACATTTCTGCTGAACCGAACGATGCCGGTGCCTTGAGTCCCCTGACCTCCCGTCTGTCCTGCAGTTAATAAGCAAAGAAGTAATAACTCCCTTAAACTAAATGAAAACAAGACCGAAATGCTTTTTTACATTGCCCTAAAGCCGACAGTAATACTTGTTGACAGACTGGTGACTTTAACGCCACAGATCAAATCAAAAGCAGCACATGTGGGTGTCATTTTAAGCTCTGGTCTAAGTTTCAAATCCTGTATTAGTGGATGACTAAAGTAGCATTCTTTAAATTTATTTATTTTTGTATTTTTCCCCATTCTTCTCCCCAATTGTACCCGGTCAATTACCCCACTCTTCCGAGCTGTCCTGGTCACTGCTCCACCCCCTCTGCCGATCCGGGGAGGGCTGCAGGCTACCACACGCCTCCTCTGATACATGTGGAGCCGCCAGCCACTTCTTTTCACCTGACAGTGAGGAATTTCACCAGGGGGACACAGCATGTGGGAGGACCACGCTATTCCCCCCAGTTCCCTCTCCTCCCCGAACAGGTGGCCCGACCAACCAGAGGAGGCGCTAGTGCAGCGACCAGGACACATACCCACATCTGGTTTCCCACCCGCAGACACGGCCAATTGTGTTTGTAGGGACGCCCGACCAAGCCAGAGGTAACACGGGGATTCGAACCGCCAATCCCTGTGTTGGTAGGGAACAGAATAGACCGCCCTGCATTCTTTCATTTTAGAAATATTGTCAAAGTTGGGCCATTCCTAATTCAGTAGGATACTGAAAAATTCATTCATGCCTTCATTTCAAGCAAATTAGATTACAGCAATACTCTCTTTACTGAACTCCCAAAAAAGCCAATTGAAAGTAAAAGTCAAGTAACTGTAAAGCACTTTTAAACTGACTTTTTAGTTTGTTTTTTTCTACTTTTGTGTTTTATTAATTTTTTTCTAATGTAAAGCACCGAGCTGCATTTCATGTATGAAAGATGCTATATAAAGTTTATTATTAATGCAGTTCTATTAGTGTTATTAATATTATTAAAATATCATTGTGTGGGGCGTCCGAGTAGCATGGTGGTCTATTCCGTTGCCTACCTACACGGGGATCGCCGGTTCGAATCCCCGTGTTACCTCCAACTTGGTCGGGCGTCCCTACAGACACAATTGGCTGTGTCTGTGGGTGGGAAGTCGGATGCAGGTATGTGCCCTGGTCGCTGCATTAGCACCTCCTCTGGTCGGCCGGGGCACCTGTTCAGGGGGGAGGGGAAACTGGGGGGGAATAGTGTGATCCTCCCACGCGCTACATCCCCTTGGTGAAACTCCTCACTGTCAGGTGAAAAGAAGTGGCTGGCGACTCCACATGTATCACAGGAGGCTTGTGGTAGTCTGCAGCCCTCCCCAGATTGGCAGAGGGGGTGGAGCAGCAACCGGGATGGCTCAGGGAGTGGGGTTATTGGCTGGATACAACTGGGGAGAAAAAGGGGGGGGGATATCATTGTGTGGGTTTATGTCTCCCTGGTTTGATAGTCTTCTTAAATATGTATTTAAAACTTTACGGTTTTAGTCAAACTATGGGTTGTTCTTGGGTTTTTTTTCTCTTTTGTAACCTGATAGTTTTTGAGTTGGACTTCACTGCAGGGTTTCTTTTTTGTTAATATGTAGTTGATATGTTTTACAGCCAGGCTAATTCCTGCAACTGTAAAAACTTGGCTTTGCCGGAGAGGTACATGTTGTAAATAGCGACTGATTTTTGTCACTGGATATAACTGTGTGGTATTCCTCTGGGCTGTTCTCCTCCCCACCCCCCCCCCCCGCCCCCATCCTGCACCCTCAGACCAATCTAAGAGTGGTGATTGGATCAACCACACAGATTGCCATAGCAACACAGTCTTAATGGCAGCGACAATTTAGCCCTTAAGACGCCATCTGAGGATTTTGGAGAGAGGTTTGGAAGTGTGACTCCTCCGTGATGTCACAAGTTCAATTGACACCTCAGTGTTGCCCCGTAATTTGCTTCCCTCTCACTGTTCTCTCCACTGATTCATCAGTGTCCCCTCTGTCCCGCCCTTCAGACATGCAGTAATGTCGCTAAAGAGACACTTGCTCATGCAGGTTGGACACCAGTGTTTTGTGACCGCCAATGTTGAATCAAATCCAACTCTCAAACAGTCTTTTTATTTTGGCCGCACACTAAGTTCTGTTATTGAGTATGTGCAATGTCATGTTCGTGCAACTGACCTCTTTGATTGCATTATAAATGTTGCTATGGTTACCGAGAAATGAAAGAAATACTCTGCCATAACCTGACACCCTTCAGTTTCTAGAGTCCTCACGCATGTCTGGCATGTTCACCCAAACAAACACACACACACACATATGTACATATGCACACATGCATTCACGCATGCACAAATTATTGACGTGCACCAATGGAGAAATATAGAAGAATGTGACTGTAATGCACCACACGAAGTAACCCAAAGGAACCTCTTTTTTTAACTTTTTTTTTCAGGGGGAGGGTTTGCTTAGCACAACTAAAACTTTTGTACAATTCTCTGCTTTACATTCATATAGTTATATGCATCTGCTCTGAAAGCAAACCAATTACAGCCCTAAAATGGAGCGATTCAGTGGGTCACAATTGAGATTAGTATTCACTGTGACTCAGCACAGACTCATATGCATGTGCATGCACACACACACACACACACACACACAAACCCAGAACATTACTTAGCCACTGTACCCAAGGGACATCAGCATAACACTTAAGATGAATACCATCAATTCTCAGGCATATACAGCACGCATGGTGCTACTTGCACTGTAAATCTATATGCAAACAGGGGTCAAACATGAATTTAAAGCATTTTTATCGCTTTCATATTGTTAATTTAAGAATCATATGGAGAAAGGAAGTCTTATTATTCCTTTTGATGAATATAATTGCCCAAAACGTGTTAAAACACTTGGTTTCTGGCTTATATTGCTGTCCATTACTTCTTTGCTGTCTTAATTGGATTTGAGTGCACCACATGTCCCCTTAGGGCTGTTTTCAAGAGTCATTTTACCACAATGTTTAATTTCAGCCTAAACCTCAGTGACACATAGGTGCTTGCCTTTGATTATTTTCCTGTGCCTACTGACATTTAAAATGGCAAATTATAGTGGTAAACTTTTGAAAATCGTTTTAAGGTATTTAGATTTAGACTAACTATTGAACTGTTGTTACTTGGACATGAAGAATAGTTGTTTTTCCCTTCTGATTGACGGGTCTGTTGTTCTTTGCTACAACTCTGCTGTAAGCTGTATTTTTACATCAGGCTGATATTTGTTAACATGGAAATACCGTAAGTCTATTAGGAAGATGTAAATCTCATGATGCTCTTTTGAGCTGTGTTTCATGGATTTGCCTTCTTCTCTGAGCCTTTGTGGGTTTATGGTATGATACAAGCTGGTCAGCCAGCATATGAGATAGACTGGTATAGTCACATAGCTGAAGTCAAGGGCTGTCTATAACAGTTGGTCCCATGTCTGTAGCCCCTTCTGTTGCTGAACGACAAGCCTTCCAACTTGCACTGAGGTCAAGGTCCAGAGGTCAATATATTCAAAGCAGGAGCCATTCACAATCTTCAGACTGACATAATGTTACTCTACAGTGTGAGACCTTTCTAATGTTGCATTTGGTTTAGACCTATGATGATGTTTTAATTTTCACATTTCATGGACACAGTCTTGGCCCAGGTTTACTTTCAGAGAGCTGCCCAACACATGAAATGAAAGGTCTTTGGGGGGGTTGTCTGTTTTTGTGGAAATAATGACAAAAAAAACATTTAAGGTAGTCATTTTGACTAACTTACAACCAAGCTAGTAATCTTGGCCTACTTTGAAGCTTATTTTCTTGATGAAATGTAGTCTTTCTTTTCAGACCTAACCCTAACCCTGTAGTCATGCTCTGGATGGTCAGGAGGATTGTAGTATGTAAAGTTCACATATTTTAAAAACAAACAAACAAGCAAACTGTTGTATACTCCTATTTCTACTTGAGTATAACTTCAAATAAAGAGGCAGGAGACGGAGGAGTATTTTATGTGGTCAGATGTGTTCTTGTCAAAACCCCGGAATCTGCATAACCATATCACACAAGGTACACAAGGGAAGCATGACGGTATCTCAGAAGGGACAAACCTAGATGGCCAATACATAACACAAACAAACAAACAAACAAACAAAATATCTTACATTTCATGTTATTGGGCCTCCAAAGGGCTCTTTGAAACATTGCCTGTGCCAAGGCTGAGCCCTCTAGAGGCCCAATGCATGAAATGAAAGTTTGTGCATATTATCAAAAAAATTATTTAATTTAAGTGTGAGGTAACTTATCGTAAACACGCTCATACGGCATTTAAATATTAAGTGTTCGGGTTTTATACCATTAGCCTCGAAAGATGGTCAGCAAATCACTCAGGATTCCTAAACCGAAAGAAACAGCTAGCAAAAGTAATGTTAGCCCGCAGGATAATGCTAGCTCCGACGTGCTCACCACAGTAGCTGATCGACGGTATCCGATCTGATGTCTCATCAATGCGCAATGAGATTTTGGCCGAGCTGCAGAGCTCCATTACCCAACTGCGAACCAAAGTGTCTAACAATGAACAAGATTGAGGAGATGAAATCTGCTCTGACTACACTCGATACTACAGAATCAGAGCTCCGGGGAGCGGTAGCCTTGCTGCAAGCCGAGAAAACATGCTTACAAGCTCACATGGATGACCAGGAAAACAGGTCTAAGCTTCAAAATATTAGAGTGGTGGGACTTCCAGAAAACTTGAAAAAGGCAATCCTACTGCTTTCAGGGAATCTGTTCTTATTGAGGTTTCTGGAGAGGACAGTTTTCCCAGCAGACCAGAAGTCGATCATGCACATCATACTGTGTGCCCACCACCAAACGCCCCCTGAGAGCCATAATAACTCGCCTGCATCATTTAAAGACAGGGGAATTAGTTTTAAAGCTGTCTTATGAGAGAGTGGGTCAGCTTACAAACAGAGGATACAAGGTCAGTTTCTTCCCTGATCTCAGTGCGGAACTGCTGTGACAGAGGGATGAATTTAACCCAACGCTTCTTTACTGGGTCTGCAATGCTTCTTTACTGGGTCCTGCTTCCAGTGTGGGAAGATGGCAGTGCAAATTAACGTGCGCAGTGGTCTCACCCAGTACCGGTGTGGGAAGATGGCAGCGCAAATTCACATTTGTGGCAGTCTCACCTAGTACAGTCGATGCAGTGTCTTCGTCCGCGTCTGTGTCTAAATTTTTGTCTTAGTTTGTTGGCTGGGAGAGCTGGCGCTGGATAGGCAGACCCAGGGACCACGGCCTTGCCCGAAGCTGCACCCGAGGAGGTAACACCGAGGGTGGTCTGACAGGACGCGGGAGTGGGGCAGGCTAAGCTAACTGCTAGCCCCATGCAGACCGGCGATTCCGACAGTCATCCTGGCTGGCGTTTATTCCCTTGGACAATGATTTTTTTTTTTGGTTTGGATATATGTGTTAGCTTGAATATGCGTGTTCTTGTAGTTCTTAAATGTGTTTTTGTCTGTATGTTGCAAGGCTGTGGGCAGGGGGAAATGGCATTTCGTTTCACTTCATACCGGTGATGAACGCTTCCCCCCTCTTCTTTTCTCTCCTGTTGTTGCTGTTGGGCTTGTTTTTCATTACTACTTATGGCATTAAAGCTTTGGACTGAGTATGCTTGAGCCCTTGATTAAAACATAACCCAATGCAGGATAGCATCAAATTTTAATTTCAGTTTGTTACACTGCTCATATTTTTACTTGATTGAAATGCCAACTTAAGCTCGCTGAGTGCATGGCTGGGCTGATGGTATATGGATAATCAGCAAAGAATTTTATATATTGTTATTACTACTACTGGCGGTTTATTTTTATTTCTTATTGTATCTACCTTTTTTTTATTTTCCCCCCTATTTTTATGCAGTGCCTCTTGAGATGCTGCTCTGTTTCACTCTTCTTTTAATTCATCTAGGGCTATATCTTGAGTGTAATTTCACAAACACTATTACCTTTACCAAATGAACACTTCTATCTTTTTGAGTTAAAGAGGAATGCCAAAGCTTGTGAGTTGACGTTTAATGCGCCTTTTGTGCTTTTTGAACTGTTGGGATATGCCGCACTTATATTGGGTAAGTGTGGGCGATTGAGTGGTGGGAGGGCAACATCAGTATCTTTATGATGTATTTATCAATGATTATGTATCTTGTGTTTAACTAAATTTTTTACTTATTGCAGCTACTATTCTCATTTTATTTAAGCAGATAGCAATGATTTTCCTTGCATTTGTTTTATACTATTCCACCTTTCTTACTCATGAATAGGCTTAATAACAGAAAGGTAACCTATATATCCTGGAACGTGAAAGAGGCAAATCATCTTCGTAAGCAGAACCAAATTTTAGCTCATCTTTCACAGCTCAATGTAGGCATAGTGTTTTTACAAGAAATACATCTTCACAACACAGATATCAAAAGGATTCATAGGAGTTGGATAGGGAAAGTCTTTCATTCTAGATTTGACTCTAAAGGTCAGAGGCACAACAATAATTATCCATAAGGACATTTCCATTGAAACTAGTGAAATGATTGCAGATCCAAATGGCAGATATATCATTGCCTCTGGGCACCTCTTTAACAAACCTGTGACTCTGGCAAGTGCCTACACCCCCAACTGGGGTGAGGAAAATTTCATCTTTTATTTGTTCTCCACCCTACCAAATGTAGACAGCCACTCACTTATAAGGAGGAGATATAAATAGTAATAATAGTAATAGTAATAAGGTCAGTTGGAGGCCTAGTCCAACTCGAACTGACCTTCAAGACTACCACTATCAGGCTGAATGCATACCTGACAAAAACAGATGACCTACTCCTCTAAATAGTAAAACATCAGATCTGCTCCAATATAGAAGCTGCACAATTCAAGAAAGAGCCTGATGTCCCAGAAACACCACCAACAGAAAATGACACAACTACCATCTATGCAAACGAGTGAAGCAGAAGGCAAAACACCATGGCCAACGGCGACTGCAAAAAACCTGGGAGGACAAAGCTATGCACGAGAAGTACCCAAAAAGAATGAAAGATGCAGATGTGGACCATCCAAAGACACACAGTGGCTGAGGAGCACCGGGCTGAAAGCAGAGACGGAGGGCCTGATAATCGCTGCACAAGACCAGAGCCTGGCAACCAGATCCTATCACCATCGCATCATCAAAGATGGAACAGACCCAAAATGCAGAATCTGTGGAATGTACAAAGAAACCATCGACCGCATTGTCTCAGGCTGCCCGGAACTGACAAAGACCGAGTACATGTACAGGCACAACAAGGCAGCAGCATACCTGCGCTGGAAGATCTGCAGGAGTTACAAGATCAAGATGACTGAGAAGTGATACGAACATCAGCTAAAAACGGTCACTGAAAACAATGATGTCACCATCCTCTGGGACATACCCATCCACACTGACAGAGAGATAAAAGCCAACAAGCCCGACATCGTTATCAAGGACAGGAAGCAAAAGAGGTGCATGCTCATTGACATGGCAATACCATCTGAAAGAAAAAAAAAACACCTCAGTGAAAGTCACAGAGAAGCTGACCAAGTACAAAGACCTGGAGATTGAAATCAACAGGATGTGGAGAATGAAGACCGAAACAACACCAGCGGTCATCGGAGCTCTAGGACTCATGAAGAAGGGAATGGAAAAGTTCACCAACTGTATCCCAGGAAACATCAACATCTGTGCTGTCCAGAAGATCGCCCTACTCGGAACAGCTCACATATTACGACGAGTACAGTCAGTCAAGTGACATCTGCCCTATAGTGCCTCAGGTCCATAGTTTGGACCCAGCTCTACAGGATGTAAAACAGGAAATGTGAAAGAAATAATAATAATAATAACAACAACAATAATAATAATAATAATAATAATAATGCATTTGATTAAATAACTATTTTAAATCCTAAACTGGACCGCTCATCGACCAGACCTGCTCAAACACTAAAAATGGCCACTGCCTTGAGCAGTTTCACTGCACAGTTTGGCCTGTGCGACCCCTGGAGGTTCAAATATCCTAATAGTAGGGCTTATTCCTTCTTCTCTCCTGTACACCACACATTTTCCAGAATTTATATTTTTCTCATTGACATTAGATTTATTCCCCTCATCAATCGGGTTACACACCACAGCATAGTAATATCTGATCCCGCCCCCCTCTCCCTTGAATGGATTTTTCCAGACCAGTCCACCCCTTTTAGATCATGGTGCTTGAACACTCTTCTATTTTCAGAACCTACATTGGTTAAATTTATGAGCAATCAAATCAAGCTTTTTATTGAGACTTAAGTATTCCCAGACATGTCCCAGTGTGTTCTAGTGTGTACTATGGGAATTTCTGAAAGCATTCTTGCGTGGCCATATTATTGGCTACAGAAGAAATAGTAAAAAAGAGAGTACTGCTAAATTGAAGGAGCTCACTGATCGTACAGTATGCTATATACCCAACCCCTGAGCTCTGTCAAAAAAAGAATCGGCCTCCAAACTGAATTTGATTTGGCCTCTGCAGCCAAAGCAGAGTATCTAATTCTTTTTTTTTTTTTTTTTTTAATAATTTATTTCTGATTTTTCCCTTTTTTCTCCCAATTTAGTGGCCAATTGATCCCTATTTTAATTCAAACACCCACCCTCGTATTGCATGCGTTCGCCAACTGCATCTCTCCGGCCGGCAGTCTCGAAGGAAAGCGCCTCCCCACTTTCGTGACAAGGCGAATCCAAGCCGAACCACTGTTTTTCCGACACACACAGAGACGCATTCACATGACGAACACAAGCCGACTCCGCCCCCCTCCCGAAGACAGCGTTGCCAATGATTGCTGCTTCATCGAGTCCGGCCATAGTCGGATCTGACGAGACCGGGGCGCGAACCCCAGTCCCCAGTGGGCAACTGCATCGACACCAAGCCGATGCTTAGACCGCTACGCCACCGCGGACTGTAGAGTATCTAATTCTTAAAGCTCGCCATTTGATTTATGAACATGGTGATAAACCTTGCAAACTGTTTGCTCATCAGGCAGGCCAGTCCTTCGTCTCAAGGCAAATAATGCAAATTAAGACCTCTTCGGGTTCCATGACCGTGAACAGGTTAATTATGCATTTTCTGAATTTTATACAAAATTGTATACCTCAGAATGTGAAAATAAATAAAGCATGACTGATTCTTTTTTTAAGGCCTAAATCTACCTCAATTAGATGAAGCTGAAATGGCTAACCTTAACAGTCCTCTATCGATTGAGGAGGTTCAAGAAGCTATAAGAAGTATGCAGTCAGGCAAGGCTCCCGGACCTGACAGATTTGTAACAAAATTTTATGAAGTGTTTTCAAATGACCTTGCACCTTTGCTCCTGGCTATGTACTCGGAGGCATTATCAGAAGGTCAGTCCCCCCCTCCCCCACACACTTTGAGACAAGCCTCAATATGTCTTTTACCTAAAAAGGACAAGGACCAGCTGCTCTGTGAGTCACATAGACCAATTTCGCTACTCAATGGAGATTAGAAAATCCATGCAAAATGTCTTGCTAAACGCTTAGAAAAAGTGCTAGCACACATTATATCAGACTCCTGTCCTGATCAGACAGGAGTCGTCCAAGTGAGACACTCCTTTTTTTAATACACATAAGCTTTTCAACATCATATATACTGACCTTCAGCGAGCTACCCCTGAATTTGTGATAGCCTTGGATGCAGAAAAGGCATTCGATCGGGTAGAGTGGGGCTTCCTCTTTAAAACTTTGGAAAAATTTGACTTCAGCCAAAATTTCATTTCCTGGGTGAAACTGCTGTACATGGCTCCTGTGGCATGTGTTTGCACAAATGAAGTACAATCAAAATATTTCCCTCTTCAAAGAGGAACAAGACAGGGGTGCCCTTTCTCTCTGTTGCTTTTCGATCTGGCAATCAAGCCGCTTGCTGTTTCACTGCGACAGTGCGATACGTTTGAGGGGGTAGTTCGAGGGAACCGTATCTAAGATCGCATTATATGTGGATGACCTTCTTCTGTTCATTAGCAATCCTGTGTCATCAATACTGTTCATCCTATCTAAAATAGATCAATTCGGGAGGTTGTCTAGCTACAAATTAAATCTGGAGAAAAGCGACTTATACCCTGTCACTTCTGCTGCTCAAAATATGCCTTCTTTTTCTTTCCCTTTCAGGAGAGTGAGCTCCCACTTTAAATACCTTGGCATATTGGTTCCTAGATCATTTAAATGCCTTCTTAAACTTAACCTAACACCTTTGATAGATACATTTAAACAAGATTTAGAACGATGGCATAACCTACCCTTATCAATGGCAGGTCACATCAATTTGATTAAAATGAATGTAGTTCCTAGATTTCTATATCTCTTTCAAAACATTCCAGTAATCATTCCAAAGAAACAATTTGTCCTAATTGATAAAATGTATATGGAACAATAAGCTGCCACGCATCAATAGGCACTTTCTGAAGAGACACAAGATGGAGGGAGGAATGGCCATGCCCACACAAGATGGAGGGAGGAATGGCCATGCCCACCCTTTTGCATTATTATTGGGCAAGTAATATTCACAAAGTTATCTTTTGGGCAAAGGGTTACTCTGGTGAAAGTGTGCCAGACTGGGTTGCAGCAGAGTCTTATAACCTTCCTATTTGCTCTTTGGTCTACTCTGCTCTACAGGTCTCTACAGGCAGCTCAGTCAACAATCCTGTATTATCTCACACACTTAAAATCTGGTCACAATTCAAGAAGCATTTTGGTTTTCAAAGCCCCTCTGTTATGTTACCTATTATGTCTAATCACCTATTTACACCAGTGATGATGGACATGGCCTTCCGCGCCTGGCATGGGAGGGGGATACAGTTTGTTAAGGATCTCTATATGGAGGGAATATGTGCATCCTTTGAGCAGCTAGCAACAAAATATAAACTACCACATGCTCACTTCTTTCGATATTTACAATTGAGGAATTTAGTCAAAAAACAATATAACTCCTTCCCCGTCATGCCTCCAACTACCCAAGTTGATACTTTTCTGTCGCTGGATACAGATAAAAAGGGTATAATCTCCCGGATTTATGGAACCATTGGTGAGATGAACCCCCAGTCAGTAGAACTTAGAACAATGAGAACAGGATTTAAGCCCCCCGCTTTTAAACAAAACTTGAACTGCTATTCTTAAACAAGTACATGCTTCATTTCCTTGCAGCAGACATGGGCTCATCCAATTTAAGATTGTTCATCGTATCCACTTCACAAAAACCAAACTAGCCAAAATTTACCCAAATCTGGACCCTAACTGTGATAAATGTAAATCAGCACTGGCCACTTTGATTCATATGTTTTGGTTATGCCCTTTTCTGCATACATTCTGGGATTCAATTTTCACATCCTACAACATATTAGCTGAACCAGATCCACTGACTGCCGTTTTTAGTGTAAAACCAGAGAATGCTATCTGGTCAAGAAATATCTCTAATACAGTTGCTTTTACTTGCATGCTAGCGCGTCGTCTTTATTTTGCTCAACTGGAAAACCCCCAAACCCCCTTCCCACACCAGATGGCTAAGGGATGTCATGTTCCATCTAAAACTAGAAAAGATTAAATTTACTTTAAGGGAGAACAAGGCTGAGTTCAGTAAAATGTGTGGAATGACACATACCGCTCTAATTATTGTATGGAGGAATTTAAGAATGTGTGGATTAATATGTGTCGCTGTATAAGTGATTCCATTCTTTTTATCTGTTTTTTTCCCTCTTGCACCTTTGTGAAATTTACACCGTTATGTAATTTATTTTATTATTTATTGTTATTATTATTTGAATTAACGGTGGACAGTTGTAGCCTGCTGGGGTGGGACTGGGTGGGGGGATGGATTGGGAGGATGCACTGGAGAGATCAGAGGGTTGGAAAAGGGGAGGGTGGCTTTATATTTTACATGTTATATAATACTGTATCATATATTTCAGAATATTTTGAAAAAATTCAGTAAAAATATGTTTAAGAAAAGAGTGAATAAATTAATGAATAAATCGGGATATGCAACAATGAAACGCACAAGCCTCAAACATACACCAAGCCACAGTTATGGACATAAGACTAAAGATGAAAGTAGCCTGTCAAACCTGTCATGATGTAACCTGGAAAATAATCCTCCTGCTGCTGATCTTATTGGGCATTCAATTTCTAAATGGAAACTCTTGGTTGTAGCGGACCGTACCTAAAGTCATGTTAGCTGAAAGAACTGAGGGAAATATGCGAGGCTTCATTGACAAGACTACAATGAGTGAGTCAAGTGCAGATTTGATGTATGCGGTCATTTGCATATTGAACGGGAAAGCAAGGAGCCAGGTCTAAACAGGGCCCTAAAGAAATGGTGAGGATGGTATTGTCATCATGTAGTATTCTCTAAGCACTCAAGGTGTGCGTAGTGTATTTTTAATAACATCCACTCGTCATTCATTTCTTCCTGGGATTAAATAATCACATCCCCAGTATGAGAGCTGCCTATGCTTTTTATGATTTTTTTTTTTGCATTGAGCTTGAGCTCATATTTTGCGAAACAGTGTGCTTTTAGACTTTATCTCCCCTTTCCCCCCTTTTTTTATCCCTCTGTTATTTCTGCAGTCTGAATGAAGTGAATCACATACAGAAATAAACGTTATAAAGAAGCACTGCGGGCAGGCTTGAGCGTAGGTTTGATGGAGTGGCCTTGAGTGGAGTAACTCTTAATGACCGTCTTTTATTTCTGCCGGCTTGCCTGGGCTTGTTAACATATGTAAATGTGGTTCTGTTATGACATCAAGATGATATATTACTTTCTCCCTTCATTTGGGATGCCCAAAAAAAGGGCAATTAATGCCCTAGGGCAGTGGTTCTCAACCTTTTTGGGGTCCTGGACCCCCTGCGTATTTTTGATCTACCCTGAGGACCCCTCCACCTGATCTTGGGGGAGGGGGGTTGCAATTTGATAGAAACAGTAGAAACTGCATTTTAAATTGCATTATAGCATTTATTCACTCTTTGGGGCAAAAATAAGAGCTTTCAGTTGTAACTTAGATAGTTAACAAAACAGAATTCTTATGCAGTAACTTTCAGATGTATGTAACAAAACAGAATATGTATTCAGTAACTTTCAGATAGATGTAACAACAGAATTTTTATGCAGTAACTTTTAACAATGCAAACGGGAGCGAGATCTCTTATTAAAATACAATAAATTACACTTGTGAAACAGATGTAATTAGAGAAAAAAGTCCTGTTACCCTTTATAGTTTAGGTAGATAAAGGTCTCAGTCACATTTGAGTAAAATAATCCTATTTCTATAAATGTCATAGGATCTTTTTTTTAAAGATATTTTATTTTCGCGGACCCCTTGCAATTACACCACGGACCACTAGGGGTCCGCGGACCCCCGGTTGAGAAACACTGCCCTAGGGTAATGTGTCATGATAGTGTGTGTGCATGTGTGTGTGTGTTCGTGAGAGTGCATGAGACATATACTGGATTTCTTATCGTCTTTTCCTGTGCTACCTTTATACGTCTGACAGACGAGAGCAGTCTCTAGGAAGCCTAGATCACGGTAATTACAAAAGCAAGTGCAATAAAAGTGATTTTGTGGCAATAATCACCTTGTTGAAATTCACTTAACTTGGGCACCCACGAGCAAAAACATAAATCGACACCCCACCTGTGTGTGACACGCTGCGACCGTGCCTAGTCTGGTTTGTGTCATGTGCGTTAAAGCGTCCTCTTATCGACCTGTCATATCAGTATTTGGGGGCAATGCCGATATTATTTTTTTTGAGGAGGGGTTCCCCCCCATTTTCTCCGTTGTTTCTAGCCAATTACCCCACTCGTCCAAGCTGTCGCGGTCGCTGCTCCATCCCCTCTTCTGATCCAGGGAGGGGTGCAGACTACCACATGCCTCCTCTGATACATGTGGACTCACTAGCCACTTCTTTTCACCTGACAGTGAGGAGTTTCGCCAGGGGGACGTAGCACATGGGAGGATCACGCTATTTCCCAGTCCCCCCCCCCCCAAACATGTGCCCCGACCGACCGACCAGAGGAGGTGCTAGTGCAGCGACACAGCCAAGACCAAGCCGGAGGTAACGCGGGGATTTGAACCGGCGATCCCCGTGTTGGTAGGCAACAGAATAGACCGCTACACCACCCATATGCCTTGGCTATTTCATTATAAGGCCTTTATCAGCTGATACCGATGACATGCCGATATCGTCGTGCATCCCTAACATAAATGATGGAACGTAAGGAGGGAGAGAACAGGTGAGAAATTCACCAACAAGATCTGTGATCTGGAAAGTTGAGTACAATGTTGATTAGTATTGTCATCTGTAACACAGAGCTTACCAAATTACTTTATTTATTGCAACAGAAATTTCCAAAATTTTCTAAACCGGCTTTCAGTCCTCTACAGCCAACAGTGTGACAAATGAAGACTTCTAACCCAATGTGTGAAAAAAGTGAAGTTTAATTCATGCTTTTTAATTTGTCTTAAATATAAAATTAATGTTCAAACAAGGGGTCTATATTATATTCATATAGATTTATAGAGCTATCAGCAACATAATGATGATGAGTTTTTTTCATTGCAATCTTAATAACAATAATAATTATTATTATTATAATCCATCCAGCCATCCATTATCCAAACTGCTTATCCTGCTCTCAGGCTTGTGGGGTTGCTGGAGCCTATCCTAGCAGTCATTGGGCGGCAGGCGGGGAGACACCCTGGACAGGCTGCCAGGCCATCACAGTAGAAAAATATGGGATTCTGGTGATTTAACTGCAGTCTATCGCCAGGTCCACACTGGACATGGAAGCTCTGGTGGCTTCCTTTCAGCACCCATGTTAATTGATTGGGCTGTTTAGACAGGACACGACTCACGGCTTGCAATCTGCAGCGATAGTTTCGCCGTCTGGTCTATTTTTTTTTCAGCACGCTGCGAGTGAATCTGGCAAGAAAACACACTGATCTATTATAAATGATATCCGTCCATTATCCAAACCACTTATCCTGCTCTCAGGGTCGCGGGGATGCTGGAACCTATCCCAGCAGTTATTGGGCAGCAGGCGGGAAGACACCCTGGACAGGCCGTCAGGCCATCACACGGCATTATAAATGATATATATGATATAAATGATCTGATACTGATAAACAATAAAATATGCATCCATGGGTGGCGCTAGGGCATCAGGTATAGGGAAGAAACATTTCCTAGGATTTTCACAAGACGAAATTAGCTTAACCCAACAGCTGGACTGGCACTTACAAATAAGAAAGGCCTCATCTTGCTAGAATATGACTCAACGACCCTTATCCATCTATGAGCATTTGACTCACAAACTGGGTTAAAGTAACATCAAAATATAATCAACCTAATTTGACTTTTTTTTTTTTAACTCTAGTGAGCAAAATAGAATGTGGAATTGTATTTTTTGATAAAAGTTTAATGGGAAAACAAATTAATTCAGTTTTATTCCAATTTCATAGCAGGTTGATCCAGCGTAACTCTCATTATTGATATGGTGAATGAGGAAAGCAGACCATGAATTAGAAAAATAATTTTTACTGAGTTTTTCACATTTACACAAATGAGCATGTTAAATGAACAGCACAGTGCATCAGAAGTAGTATTTATATATCTTTAATCACATTTCAAATGAAGTAACTCCCATTACCGATAAACAGGAAAGTATTTTACAGTCCAAGGTTTCAAACAATTTCTTTATTAACAAGAAATGGTTTACAGAAAACACACGTGGAGCACCGTTAAGGAACATATAACAAATGAATAAATGAATTTCTCTGAAAAATAAAAATGTTAAAATATGTTTATTTTAATGCATAACGGTAATGAAAAGTCCACTGTGGTGGATGAGGTTTTACATTGCGGTAATGTGAATGATTTAATTTCACCTAATGGAAACGGTCATTAGGATAAACCTGACATAACTGATTAACATTCTGACAAATGAAAGTTAAAAAGATAAAAATCACAAGTGACTGACTGAAATACCAACTAATGCAATTCAGGTTTTCTTTTGAGTACTTTGCCCAAATTTCAGGCAAGACACAAAAATGTCGACTAGAAAAAGTAGCAGGCGTTTGCTCTGGGACGACCCCCTTAATGTCCTCTGCGAAGTACCACACACTTTGTCGACTGTTGAGATGAAGTAGCTTTTCTGTCCTGCTCTGTACATGGTGTCTACCTCGCACTGCTTAGCAGCACTCTATATGTTAAGCACGGCATTTCAAAGATTTAAACTTTTTTTTTGTTCATTTATGCAGGAATAAATGGACATTTTTAAGTAATTTTGTATCAGTTGGACAATAGTGGTGGCTGCAAGGTCACAATGATCTAAAACACACAAATCAACAACAGACTTTCAGTCTAAAGGTTCAACTAATTAATACATAATAAATTAAAATGTTTGGATACCTTCTTTTACTCTTTCAAGTTTGATAAAACTGTCTCCCTTATGATTGAGTATTGGAGCATCCAGATGACATGGCGGTCTATTCCATTGCCTACCAACACAGGGGTTGGCGGTTCGAATCCCTGTGTTACCTCCGGCTTGGTTGGGCGTCCCTACAGACACAAGTGGCCGTGTCTGTGGGTGGGAAGCCGGATGTGGGTATGTGTCCTGGTCGCTGCACTAGCGCCTCCTTCTGGTCGGACGGGGCACCTGTTTGTGGGGGAGGGGGAACTGGGGGGAATAGCGTGATTCTCCCACGCGCTACGTCCCCCTGGTGAAACTCCTCACTGTCAGGTGAAAAGAAGTGGCTGGCGACTCCACATGTATCACGGGAGGCATGTGGTAGTCTGCAGCCCTCCCCGGATCGGCAGAGGGGGTGGAGCAGTGACCGGGATGGCTCGGAAGAGTGGGGTGATTGGCCGGATACAATTGAGAAGAAAAAAGGGGGGGGGGTGGTTGAGTATTGATTGATCTTATTTAAATTATAAACAGGCTACATAGTCTTTTAAAATTTTAAGTAATTGACTTAGTCCAAGTTTGTTTAGTATGCGTTTAGTATGCGTTTTAACTGTCTTGTAAATGTTAATATTGTTATTGGAAATAAATTTGTCAGCAGTCTATTAATGGGTTACATTAAGATGACACAATGCATGAAAACTTATTAACACAGACATATGTAATTACTAATTAGATTGATTTTTCTTCCAATTTGAATATATGTATTTACTTTTATATGTGAGCTTTGTAATTTGACTTGCATACCTGTGCAATAGTGTGTGGATAAAGGTCTCCATCATAGTCCACCATCACCCATGCCCCAACTTCAATTACTGTTCCATATGCTTCTGCTCCCTCCTTTTCTGCTCCACCTTTATGTGAACATGGAAATTAAATTCTTTTGGAGAGAAGCAGGCACACCAGTTTTTGCAGAAGCGGGAGACGTCTCTGACCCTGATGCAATCTGCCTCCCTGCTAATGAGCTTCGAGAAGAGGGAAAAAACACTGGAAAAAACACAAACAAAAAACAAATCTTGATCGTCTTTCCGGTTCAGTATAGAAAACAAAAAGTAGAATATAAAGCATAGAGAGAACGTATCTGGTGCACGTCATTGTGCCAGGCAAAGGTTTGAGCATGGGAGGAACCAATTCCGAGCTTTTGATAAACCCCTCCACTGTCACCTCAAATACGTATTCTTACACAGGAATCCCATGTCAGATTTGTGATGAGTGCTCTGATGTCCGGTATATCTGTCCCACCTGCCACAATCCGATTGGCAAGGTTCTACCGAGCACCTCCAACACCATCAGGTGCTCCTTTCCCATGTGAGGCCTCGGTGAATGCTGGTAAGGAAATCACAGAAAGTTGAATCAGTTCATCTGGACATAATGTTTACTGGGAGAAACGTTTCATCACTCATCTAAGCGACCACTTCAGTCTCAACTGACTGCAGCTGTCCACACCCTTATAAACAATACAGTGGCATAACAATTGAAAACAACGATCAGTTTCATATACAAATTGCCGTGTTCACTAACTAGAGTTTCAATGGCAATGTGTAATATTTACAGAGGATTGAGGAATAGTTGCAATCACAGCACTATAAGATGGTGACAGATGTACTCTTAGGCCCACCCTCGGTTCAGGGATGGTCATTCCGTCTTCACATAGATGGCTTCTTTGACTCCCCATCCAAACCAGTGTTAATCCCTATCAAGGATGTGCACATCCTCATCCTTGAAAGAGTGGTCACTGGCCTGCAGGTGGGTGTAGACTGCAGAGTCCTGACCTGATGCAGGCCCATAGCCGGGGGGGGGGGGTGTTCCACAATTTCAGGGAGGGGGGGGTTCCACAATTTCAGGGTTTTTTTTAAATCAATTTTTTAAAGTGTGTCCCCTTTTTAAATAACGATGTGCAATTCTAAACTAATCTAAAAAAAAAAATCTAAACAAATCTGAAGCCCTAACATTGTTAAAAGCACCACTTTAGAGCATAGTTTCTAGGGAGTAGACTAGCCCTACTTCCTTCCTCAATCAAACGGAGCGTCAAGTCACCCATAGCTTACTGTAACAGAGCCAGCTAGCTGGCTGGTGATGGCTAAAGTAGACCATCCTGAAATCAATCTCAAAATGGGTCGAAAGGAGCAAGATGCTCGAAAGAGAAAGCAAGCTGCAGCCCCACTTTCTCAAAACATTGGACAGATGTTCAGAAAAAAAGCCAAACAGGGTAAGTTGGTTAACTAGTTAGCTAGTTGAGATAGCTAAGCTATGCTGGCGTTAGCTAGCTAGCTAGCTATGAAAAAGTTGTCACCAAATGTTGGCTGCAGAGAAATCCTCCAAATATGGACCTTTTTACTGGAATTGTCAATTATATATGCTCCATGTGGTTGCTGAAGCGTCTTGTGATGTAGGCTGAAAGGTACAAGCTACCGATTCCTGCATGCGTGCCAAACCCGGATAGGCCCCTCCTCGCAGTAGTAACCTGACTTCACCTGTGGAGTTGGCGTAACCTGGGCAGCACTCAGCTGGCTAAAGCCTAACGGAACCACAGACTGGCGGTTATAAAAATCCCACACATCCCTGGCTCGTAAGTGCCTAACAAGTGGGCAGTCCGGACTCCCAATCCGACCATCACTTGGATATAACCTGTGGCGGATCCCATCGTCTTCACTCTTGTGTTGCCATGGAACTAGAGCCTCCCAGGCCAAGCAGTGTGGACCAGCATCACGACCTGATCACCACTTTAATCAAGGCTTTAGCGAAAGACTCCGAGAGAGAGTATTTCAGCCAACGACGATGCTCCATGGAAAATATGACTTTCGCCCTTTGTCTACAGAAAGACAAAGGGGAAAAATACTGGAAAAAATGGGACTGCTACTTAAAGGAAACTGTTGTTGATTAGGGCTTTTTCTCTCTTCTTTCTCATTAGGCAACATTGCTGAAATCCCTCTGTGACGACCTGTACCTGTATATCTGTCTCAGGTGTTGGATGGTAACAAGCAAGACCTCACTTTGTATTTTACATGCTGTTAAAAATAAGAAGTGTAAAAAATAAAATAAAATGAGCAGAAATAAAATTCACAACAAGAGCACTCAAGAACAACATTTATGAATTTTGAAATGATAATAATAATAATAATTTCCCTGTTTCTGGACCTCCGTCGTGCATCTTTTTCTGATATAAGTTAGGCTAGTAGAAGTGAGTTTTAATGTTTGCCAGTACTTACTGCCAAAAAAAAAAAAAAATCAAGATTTCGCTGAAGGTTTAATTTGTTCAGTGATCATTTTGAGGAAGCTAAGCTTCCCCCAGCCTCTTTATAGCGCCACCTATGTATGCATCCCATGGTTGCCACCCATCAACCATTTTGATTTTCCTGCTCCTCTCCCCGCTGAGACAGAGTGAGATGAGCAGACGCGCGCGCACACACACACACACACACACACACAAACAACGAATAAATACTGAAAACTGATAAATAACTAATAATTAAAGCTAATAAAGATCAGCCGTACATGTGATTAGAAAAGAGCGGTGCGAGCAGAATTGCTTGTTGACCGGCAGGGAGAAATGCGCTTCCGGTGTGAAAGCCAGGCTCCTGCTCGCATGAGAACTGATGCTTCGTGGAGCTTGTGTGTCCAGTGCGAACCCATCGTAATAAGCGACAATGGGGGAAAGATTTTAAAATGCATTAGAGAGATTCCCTTAGCGCCCCCGTCTGCCTGAAGCAACAATGACACGTGTAACAGCCTTCCCCTGCTAAAGACAGAGTACTGCAATTTTGTGCACATGTTACAGTACATGCATGTGTGTACTTTTGTGTCTTTGTGTGTGTGTGTATGAGAAGGAGTAGTGTGAGATGTGAATGTCTGTTTGTGTGTGACTGTGTGTGCATGACACATCTATGTTTGTGTAAGCAGGCCTCTGCACCTTTTTGTCTCTATGAGTATGTTTGTTGCAGTTTTTTTTAAACATTTAATTTCCCTCCTTCTCTTCTCTTCCCTCTGGATTATTAATTACTCTGTTACTCTGTATCATCAGCATATGTGTTTACAGGTGTAAAGGGGATTCTAAATATGCTCAAACTCCACCCCATCACAGTCAAACCCATTATTATCTATGTTGTGCATAACTGCACGGGCCAGGGCCGGCCCGACGCATAAGCGAACGAAGCCCCTGCTTAGGGATCATGTGGCCACCAGAGGGCGCCCAAGAGAGCGTGAAATCTTTTTGTGTGTGTGATATATTACGTCAATGGTAATCATACAAAACTAAATAAATTGTCTGCTGGTTTATTTTACTTTTCAGTATGCCACTTAGTACTGTATCACTTCGAACATTAAAGTGCAAACTAACACCAGACCACTCTTGTGAGTTTGCAGCCTTCAAAGATGAATAAACATAGAAGGGTAAAACATGCCAGGCACACATTGGTATGACGTAAGCAAAGCAGCTTACATCACATCAACTAATAACATTAATAATGGGTGTGTTGGATTTACAGTAGCTGTGCGAAGGATCAAGCATTGACAATAGTCAAAAAGCTTTGGAAGCGGTGCCCCCCCCCCCCAAATCAAATTCTGCTTAGGGCCCCCCCATAAAGGCTTGGGCCAGTGCTGGCGCCCAACTCACTGAGTTTATGCCCGCCGAGTGTTGCAACATCATGACAGCAACCAATAGAATCAGAGAAGACGACAAAAATCTAAGAGGGAAGATGGAGAACACTCGATTTTAGCAGTCTCCAAATTTCCTTAAATGTGTGACACAATTTTGAATGATACATATCAGAAACTGGGAGGACCCGTGTAGCTGCAGAATAGGTCTCTAAATCCGAAGATCTCCTGCACAAACAGTCTTTTTCCACGATGTCCTTCTAACGAGTGAAGCCAGTAAAGTCAGTCGCAGCAGCGTGTGGCCATTTGGTGTGAAAGTCTGTCGCTACGAGTGTGTATCCTGCTGTTCTGTATGAATCCTATTTGATTTTTGCTACTCACAGTGTTGGAGCAGTGGTTAATGCTCGACTAATACACACAACAAGGCTTTGTTTGAAAGTCACAAGTTCACTGTGTGTACTTTCAAGCAGTGTACTGTATTTCTGTGCGAGTGTGTGTGTGTGTGTGTGTGTTTGCGTGTCAGGATGGTATTGGGCAATCCACGGCTGAGGGATATCAAGGGTCCTGCTGACTTGTCTATGGAGAAGAGAGGACATGGCTGAGCAGTGAGGAGGGGTCTCTAACTGGGCCTCAACTGGTGTGAAGTGAAGCCGATGAAATGTGCTCCCCTGCTGGGAGTGCCACTTAGAGTCATCCTGTGTGTGTCAGTATTGATTCTGGCTGGTACATGGATTTGTGTGTACATGTAAGGAAGTGGTTAGGTGAGTGAACTTGTGTGTGTGTGTGTGCGTGCATGTTTTCCTCGTATCCCTCCTCTTAAGTGTGATGTAATTCTTGCCTCACCTGATGAGTCGCGGTTTCTGCTTGTCAACAGGGGCAGTGCAGAGGGGCAGAATAACTTAACGCAGTCTCATGCAAACACCCCTGCCTGCTCAACAAACATACAAATAGACACAAACAGCCGCGTTCACGCGAGCTCGACTAATTGCCCCGTGACTCTCCTCGCCTCCTCGCCTCTCCTCCCTCTGTGAAATGAAGACCCCCAGTATGTTTTGTTCATCACCAACCCTCTTCTTCGTCTTTCCCCCCCCCCAGAGACCAAGGCCGAGCTTGAGAATCTTATGGCAGACATCAAGAAGTTGGCCAACAAAGTGCGCTCCAAGTTAAAAAGTGAGTCTCATGTTCTCATTTGTCTTCTCTTTTTTATCCCTTTTTTTCTGGGATTATGATTAGCACTTCATAATTAAATGCTTAAATCAGATTATCCAGTGGCTATTCTTATTCTTTCAGATGCAGCATTAGTGAGTTATACTAACAAAGTTGTGCGATAGAATTGTATTTATAGCTGTTTTGTGTGTGTGGCCTTTTCTTCTATGTGACGTTATACGCATCATTCTTTATTAACCCTCCTGTTCTGTCGCGGTCAAATTGGACCGATTTACAAGACTTTGTCCACACAGGGCGTCTGAACACACAAAATAAATTTTGATAATTTTCATTAGCTCAAGTTGTACACCTGTACAAGTTAAATAAAACACCCACAACATCCACTGCACGTAGTCCATCTTGGGAGAGAGATCCCTCCTCTGCTGCTCTCCCTGAGGTTTCTTCCTGTTTTTTCTCCCTGTTAAAGGTTTTTTTTAGGGAGTTGTTCCTTATCCGATGAGAGGGTCTAAGGACCGGATGTTGGGTTGCTGTAAAGCCCTTTGAGGCAAAGTTGTAATTTGTGATATTGGGCTATACAAATGAAATTGACTTGACTTGACCTGCAGTGTTCCTGGTAAAAAAAATGGCTGGTCATTGGAAATGAATGGGTGAGACTAAAATTAGTGTATAAAATTGAGTTCAGGCACATGCCCATTCATCAGATAGACTCACTTCCTCTCCCAGACCCCAGCATGCATGTGTGCGCACATGAACGCAAGCACACACACACGCACACACACACACACACACCCCTCACTCACTCCCCTTCTTGGCTTCCATGGCAACCTCCATAGAAACCTTTCTCCAATAGAATCTTTTCCCCACAGGAACCACACTAGTTCGCATTCTCACAATCACAACATTGTTTCAATTAGGGGTGTCACAATGTACCGGTATTGACAATAACCATGATATTTTGAATATGAAATACTGATATCATGTTAATGATACACATATGATAATATCGTGTAAATAAACCATCCATCCATCCATTATCTGAACCACTTATGCTGGAGCCTATTCCAGCAGTCATTGGGCGGCGGGGGGGACACCCTGGACAGGCCGCCAGGCCATCACAGGGCCCACACACACACACACACACACACACGGCCATTCATACCTAGGGGCAATTTAGTACGACCAAGTCACCTGACCTACATGTCTTTGGACTGTGGGAGGAAACCGGAGCCCCCGGAGGAAACCCACGCAGACACGGGGAGAACATGCAAACTCCACACAGAGGACGACCCGGGACGACCCACCAAGGTTGGACTACCCCAGGGCTTGAACCCAGGACCTTCTTGCTCTGAGGCGACCGTGCTAACCACTGCGCCACCGTGTCGCCGTAAATAAACCAGCGTCTCTTAAATCATTTCCATTTCTTTCCATTCTCGCTTTGTCTCCCTCCCCCAACGCCCCCCCCCCCACACACACACACACACACACACACTTGACATGACGCTGTGACGCCGTAACTAGCTAGTGTGGTGATTGCCCAAATTATGTTGTCGTAAATAATAAGAAATATGTTTCTGGCTATAAGTCATTTTTTCATTCACCTCCACACACCCACCGGTCCTGTCAACCAGTGATATGGCTCTGATTTTTCCACTTCTGCAAAGATCGGCCCCTTGCGTTCCTTTATGATGAGTAGCACAAATCAGGATGGCGACTGACACCAGCGAGTTAAGAGCAGGAAGAAGTTAGACCTCCACTTCGCCAGCCTACCCAGGCCTTTGTGTCGCCGTGTTAAGGCCGCGTTTTTTATGTGTTCACGTGTGTGTCCCCGTGAAAAATCATCTCCTCTCATCATCTCAAGGAATCCGTCGAGGACCCACCAGCTAAACATCTCCGGAGACTTGACAGCACCTTAATAATCACTCACCACGGTAACCGTGAGTCGGCGAAAGCCGGATGACAATTTGTCTTTTTTTTGCCTTTTTTCCTCTTGACTAGAGCTTTGAAATTTTGTGGATTTTAATGTGTGAGTTAACTGAACTGGACTGGGCGGCACGGTGGTTAGCGTGGTCGCCTCACAGCAAGAAGGTCCTGGGTTCGAGCCCCGGGGTAGTCCAACCTTGGAGGTCATCCCGGGTCGTCCTCTGTGAAGTTTTCATGTTCTCCCCGTATCTGCGTGGGTTTCCTCCGGGGGCTCCGGTTTCCTCCCACAGTCCAAAGACATGTAGGTCAGGTGAATCAGCCATACTAAATTGTCCCTAGGTGTGTGTGTGTGTGTGTGTGTGTGTGTGTGTGTGTGGGCCCTCTGATGGCCTGGCGGCCTGTCCAGGGTGTCTCCCCGCCTGCCGCCCAATGACTGCTGGGATAGGCTGCAGCATCCCTGCGGCCCTAAGAGCAGGATAAGCGGTTGGGATAATGGATGGATTGATGGATGAACTGAACTGCTGTTGGGAATACTTCCTTGTTTTGAGTTTTGTTTGTTGGATAAACTGGAAATCCCGAAGTGGAGTATGTTTACTTTATAAACTGAACGGAATTATATGGAACTTTTTCCTCCTTCCCTTTTGTTCTTATAGAACCTTTGAAAATTGACTGATGGTGTGGCTGAGTTTATTTAATTTGTTTTATTTCCCTGCCTTGAAATTAACTGTAAATTTGTTTGTGTTGGGAAAAAAAAACAGGGGTCATGTATAATCTGGGCAGCATGGTGGCGCAGTGGTCAGTTAGCACGGTCGCCTCACAGCAAGAAGGTCCTGGGTTTGAGCCCCAGGGTAGTCCAACCTTGGGGGTCGTCCTCTGTGTGGAGTTTGTATATTCTCTCTGTGTCTGCGTGGGTTGCCTCCAGGGCCTCCGGTTTCCTCCCACAGTCAAAAGACAAACAAAAGATCCACAAGGCCTAACATCTGCCATCAATGCAATGTCACCTGAAACAAAACCACCTTTAGGGAGCAGGGGACCGAGAGTTTGTGTGTGAGACCACAGGCTGACAACCAACCACTCTGATATACTGTGATTTAATGTCCCCCCTGATCATGATTTCTTCCTCTTTCCATTTTTCATCATGATTTTGTGCGGTAGTAGCTAGCTAGTGTAGCGTTCCACCAAGTTTAAACCAGTCTGAGTCAATGTCAAACCCCATTCAGAATACACATCCATCCATCCATCATCCAAACCGCTTATCCTGCTCTCAGGGTCGCGGGGATGCTGCAGCCTATCCCAGCAGTCATTGGCTGGCAGGCGTGGAGACACCCTGGACAGGCTGCCAGGCCATCCCAGGACCCACACCAACCCACACATTCAGACCTAGGGACAATTTAGTACGGCCGATTCACCTGACCTACATGTCTTTGGACTGTGGGAGGAAACCGGAGTCCCGAAGGAAACCCACGTAGACAGTTCATCTGGTTGCCTTTTCACTATGCATTAGGTGTAATTGTTCTTTTTGTGCGCTTTCGTGCAGTTGTGGTTACAGACTCTCTCTCCACCTCCCTACACTCCTATTTTGAGAGTAATTCATTTTCAAAAAAAGAGACAAAACGCCCAATAAACAAAGTTACAGATGAATTTGACTGATTTAAAAAAAAATATATATATATATATATATATATTCACGATAACAATATTATTATGATGTGTATATATATATAATATATATATATACACATCATAATAATATTGTTATCGTGAATTCTTTTGGCCACAGTAATCATGTAATGAAAATCTGATATTGTGACAGCTTTTTTGACGCCTTACTCACAATTCATTCTGTGGCAGCACAAAGACACAATGCTATACTGCATGTGAGGCTGTTGATCTTATCTTTGACCATGACACTGGTGAGGGCGAGAGAGGCCAGGAAACTGACACTGAAGATGCATTAGAGGAGGAAGTGTCAGAGGTTGAAGACAACACAGAACATGATCCGGACCAAGAGACAAATCGATGTGGAACGATCCCGCGGTGAGGAAGAGGGCCCTGCTGAGGTTGTCGTTACATCCCGGTCAAAGAATGGGAATTTATACTGGTCTTCAACCCCGCCTGAGAGGAGAGGTTGGCTGTCGGCCGAAAATGTTAATAGGATGACCTCAGGACCAACAAGATACACCGGATCCCGGGTTGATGACATAAAGTCCTGTGTCACACTGTTTCCTGACAGAGTCAATCGAAATGATAGTGATAACCATGACCAACTCGGAGGGGAGACGGGTTTACAAAGGAGGAGGTAGACTTGTCAGAGGTCCGAGTATACGTGGCTCTCTTGATTTTGTCTGGTGTGTACAGATCCAGAAATGAATCTACCACCAGTTTATGGGATGCAGAGCCTGGTCGGGCAATTTTTCATGCCACTATGTCACTCCAGGCATTTCACGTGCTGCCACGGGTGATTCACTTTGACAACCGTGATACAAGGCCAGGCCGTCGGCAACAAGACAAGCTGGCGGCGGTCAGAGAGGTTTGGCACAAGTGGGTGGAGCGCCTGCCACTCATCTATAACCCAAGTCCAGACATCACAGTGGCTGAGCGTCTGGTCACTTTTAGGGGACGCTGCCAATTCAAACGGTACATACCAAGCTACTATTACTACTACTTTTGGCTGCTCCCATTAGGGGTCGCCTCAGCGGATCATCCGTTTCCATTTCTTCCTGTCCTCTGCATCTTCCTCTGTCACACCAGCCACCTGCATGTCCTCCCTCACCACATCCATAAACCTCCTCTTTGGCCTTCCTCTTTTCCTCTTCCCTGGCAGCTCCATATTCAGCATCCTTCTCCCAATATACCCAGCATCTCTCCTCCACACATATCCAAGCCATCTCAATCTTGCCTCTCTTGCTTTGTCTCCAAACCGTCCAACTTGAGCTGTCCCTCTAATATAATCATTCCTAATCCTGTCCAGGCAATGCCAAGCAAACCGTCTAAATATGGAATAAAGATATTGGCTGCCTGTGATGCCAGGACCAGTTATGCCTGGAACATGCAGGTTTACACCAGGAAACCTGCTGACGGTGTTCCCGAAAGGAACCAGGGGAAGCGGGTGGTCCTGAAAATCACTGCAGGTCTCCAGGGACACAACATAACATGTGACAATTTCTTCACTTCATATGCTCTTGGTCAGGAGCTACTCCAAAAAAATCAGGAGCTACTCCAAAAAAAAAAAAAAAGACCATGGTGGGGATGTTCAGAAGGAACAATTCTGAGTTGTCTCCTGCCTTACTCACTAAAAGGACAGGAATAATTTTCCCTCTAAATTTGCCTTCGCCGATACACACACTCTTTTGTCCTACGGCCTGAAGAACAAGAAGAATGTGCTCCTGATGACAACTCTGCACAGGGATGCTGCTGTGAGTACCAGGGAGTACAGGGAGGCCCAGCACTGTCCCAGATCATAACAGCAACAAAGCGGGAGTTGACAACCTTGATAAGGTATGGTTAATTTTATCTTTCAGGTCTTGTGTATTTTTTTCTGTTACCAGATTGTTTTATCTGCACCATAAAAATAACACGCGTTGTTTGGTGAAATGCTCACTGCATTTGTGAACCATATGGAGTCAATTCTATTCATTTTAATATGGAAATATGTTTTAGATTTGATAAATCAAAACAGTGCTTTGATGCAATTTTTCACATTACTTGTTATGCAAGACATGAAGTATCACTTGTATGTACTCATTGTTGTATTTACTGATTATTGCACTTTTGCAGGTTACTTGCATATACTCTTGTAAGAGGATGATGGTGCGTTGGCCCATGGTGGCGTTCTACATCCCAGATGTGTCGGCCTAGGATGCATTTGTGGTGTGGATGGCAGTGAATCCGGGCTGGAAGCAGGGGAAATTCTTCAAAAGGAGACTATTCCTAGAGGAGTTGGGGAAAGCCATGGTGGCAGCCCTCATTCAAAGGTGCCGACGCCTTCCTCGAACGCTGTCCTCTGCAGGATCAATGGGAGATATACAAGCGCCAGAAGTAAGATCTACGGCCGCCAGAGATAAAAGGAAGCGGTGCAAACTGTGTGTACCAAGAGATGTCAAAATGAGCATTAAGTGCCATAAATGCAGTGCATGTATTTGCAAGGCACATGCAACAACCGCCACGTATTGTCCAACATGTGCATGAGAACACACAAAATGTAACCCCCATTGATGGACCTGTTGTGAACATTTCAATGTTATTGTTATTGTTAGCAATGCTGTTATTGTTACTGTTGTTCTGTAATGTGTTCAGACATTAATTTTGGAATATGCTAAGGTTTTCGTTTGCAGTTTTGGGCCTTTGTCCATTCGTTACTAATAAAATCCTATTAGTCAGTTTTGACCAGGAACACAACAGATGATATTTTATGCCACTACAGAAACAATTGAAATGGTTTCAAAAAATGTCCTAGTTAAACTTTAACACAAAGTAGTCAGTGATAAATAGCACAGTGTGTTTCTTCTGAATATTTGGAGGACTATTGGTTTGTCCAAAGGGGTTTAACTGATTATGAATATGCTATTCGGAAATGCACACACAATATGAACTAGTCATTGGTGACGCAGGGGCTGTTCAGACTTGAAGACTGGGTCTTAACAATCAATATTCTTTTTTGGGGGGGGGGATTTCCCCCCCAGTTGCACTTAGCCAATTACCCCATTCTTCTAAGCTGCCCCTGTCGCTGCTCCACCCCCTCTGCTGATCCAGCAGAGGGGGTGGCGCAGACTACCACATGCCTCCTCCGGTACATGTGGAGTCACAAGCCACTTCTTTTCACCTGGGAGTGAGGACTTTTGCCCCCCCCCCGAACAGGCGCCCCTACCAACCAGAGGAGGCGCTAGTGCTGAGACCAGGACACATACCCACATCCGGATTCCCACCCGCAGACACGGCCAATTGTGACTGTAGGGAGGCCCGACCAAGCCGGAGGTAACACGGGGACTCGATCCGGCGATCTCCATATTGGTAGGCAACGGAATAGGCCGCTACACTACCCAGACACCCCCTTAACGATCAGTCTTGCCTGCAACCTTGATCCTATTTACATTAGATGACAAGGGACAGGTTGAGGGTTTCACACTTGAAGACTCACTCGCCCGTTTCTTCACGTCTCATCTCAAATTTCCCCTAAATCTTACGGAGTTATGCCGGCTCAGAAAGGAAGTCGATGAACTGAGAGCGCTGAAGAAGAGGAGACAGAGACGAGAGCACCTTTATTCTTCCATACAAGCAAAACAAGAATATGGCGCATCAGCAACTTAGTAGAGTTTGTACAGCTGTAAATCTGCTCCAAACGCAGCAGAAACAAAAGTCAAGACGTCAGCTATGGAGGAAGACGTGGCTTGAGAGACATCGGCAGCAAGGATCGTATGCTCTACATGAAGAGTTAGAGGTGAGAAAGCAAACTGTGTTCTATGACTTTCCCCAAACTTTGTGGTTATCATTATCTTTGTTTCATAAGGGTCTCGACAGGCGTGATTTATTAAAAGGCCAAAATTGCAAATATGATATTCGTAAATATGGACATTACCCAGGGCTCTCTGCTTGCTGCCTTGCAGCAGTCTACTTACAACAACAGCTAGTGCCAACTACAGAGAGTAGGTCCAGGACTTTCTTCAACGCCCTAGACACATACTTTTATTGAAAACAAAAGTATTGAGGAATGCAGTTCTTATTTATAAAAATGATCATTTGGAAGAAGCTACTGAGACCAGAACAGGGATTCGCTTGCTGTAGAAGCATAACAACATCGTCAGTATTTAAACACACAATATGCATTGTCCATAATGAGAAATGCTCAGCACATTCAGTTTGGCAAAATATGTTGACAACCCCATTATTTTGTATTGTCTATTGTTGCTAGGTCGAGGGCAACTTGAGGGAGTCTTACAGCTTACAGCTACATACTGGAGAGACACACACACACACACACACACACACGCATGCATGCATGCAGGGATTGGTGGCTGAAGAAATGTTCCTTCTGCATTTTCCCATCCTGCTGTGCGTCCTGCAGGGGCAGCCACGAGCGGTGGGCAGCCTTTTCCTTCGGTGCCGAGGGGCCAATTCCAGGTGGACATCCATGTTTTGGTCGGAGACAGGGCAGGAAAGCTCATGTTTTTATTGGAGTTCTTTTCTTTATGTTGGGGGGAAACCCATGTGAGCACCCGACGGGACACCAGGCTGCGGCCAGTCATCTCTGCAAGAGAGAGGTTGCTTTGGGGGGGGGGGGGGGGGTTACTGTGGCACTATTATTTTTTCCATGTTTCTTTATTTTTTTCTTAACATTTCTTCTTTATTTTTTGCAGGTGAAGCTTTTAGCTCCTGAAGTTTCCAGTACCACATGGGAAGCAGCACGGTTTCACCATTTGTTTCAGTGACTTGTCGTATCATAAACAAGGTTCTTAAGAAGGACTCCTCTGTTGCTCTCCCTGAGGTTTCTTCCTATTTTTTCTCCCTGTTAAAGGGTTTTTTTAGGGAGTTTTTCCTTATCCGATGAGAGGGTCTACGGACAGGATGTTGTGTTGCTGTTAAGCCCACTGAGGCAAATTTGTAATTTTTGATATTGGGCTATACAAATAAAATGGATTTGATTTTTTTTTTATTTGACTTTCTTCAAGTATAGCTGATATGTTGTCTAATGCTTCATAATGTTGTGTGTGGCACCTGAACTCTCAGCTTGTAGTGATTAAGCGTTTGGGTTATATTTGCAGACACTACAAGCTGAGGCAGAGTCGCATGCCTTAGCTGAAGGGTTCCAGCAGAAATGACAGTTCCCACGTTGCTTTGGTGCCGTTGATGGCAAACACATCCACATTCAACCCCCAGCACACAGTGACAGTGGTAGCACCTTCCACAACTACGAAGGAAGATTTCACGCCTAATGATGGCAGCTGTTGATGCATGTATCGGTTCCTTTGTGTCAGTGTAGGTACCCTGGGCAGGGCTTCTGATGTCGGTGTCAGTGTAGGTACCCTGGGCAGGGCTTCTAATGCCAGTGTCTTTGGGGACTCTGGCCGTAGAAGAGCACTGGGCAGAAGGCCTCTCTCACATTGCACCAGCAGAGCCTCTGCCCAGCAGAGAAGCTGTGGTGCTCTACATGTTTGCAGGCGATGATGCATATCCTCTCTGCTCTGACCTCATGAAGTCCTGCTCTCTCAGGCAGGTCAACAGCAGTCAGTTAATCTTCAATTGCCATTTATCCAGGGCACGTGGGGTGGCAAAAAATGCCTTTGGCATCCTAGCAAACTGGTGGAAGATTTTCCGCTCCGCTAGTCTTCTGGATCCAGATAAGGTAATGAGGATTGTATTGGACACCATGTGTCTCCGCAGCTTCCCGTGCAATCGTCAGTCAGAGGCATAACTGCTTACAGGACTGTAGGAGAGGGACACTGCTGACCACAGCCTTGTGGAGGGAACATGGAGAAATGAGGGACTCTGAGACATGCATCCACTCCAGAGGAAGCGAGCTGGGAACTCGAGCAGCATGCGCGGTTTTAAAGAGGTGGCCGGGGTGGCCAGTGCCACCCCTACAATCTGATTGGCCACTCCAGATGTCACCCCAAAATTTCTGCCACGTCATTGGTTTCCACCTCGCTGTGGGGCGGTTGTTTGGCCAACAAGTTTGTTTCTACCGAGACACTTTACCGTGCTTGTCATACCCTGTACGTATATGTATGTCTGGCCTGTCCTGCCTTGCCTGAAGAGGCTCTTGAAAACAAAGAGTCCCTTCCACAGATAACGTTAGCGGCGCAGCAGATTCAGGTAATTCCCTCTCCCTCCCTAAATTGTGACGCTAATGACACAGCTATGTTAATAGTGATTTTTCCGTTTCTCCAGTCCACTAATTTTGTGCTGATATAGCCACATAATGCATCAGATAGTCTTTTTGGAAAGTGAAAGTTCAATACTGCACTTGGAAGATTAAGGCTGCTCCGATTGCCCAGTCTATTTTGTACCACCAGATCTGTACATGCTCTCTCTGGTCTCTCTCTCTCTGTCTAGCTCTCCCTCACTCTCTCGCCCCATTTATTTTGATGACTGTTGCCCAAGTCCACATCCCTCCTTTCACAGTCAGTAAACTCTGGATTATGATTAGTACAGGTGCTGGTGATATGAATATCCCACATGTCTAACCCAGATAAGAGATAAATACACATACTGTACAATATCTGCACTCGTTAATCTGATGCCTGTTACTTCCACATAGAAGTGTTGCCGGTGCCATTGTTGACATTGCACTGTTCTCTCGTCTATGTTTCTGCAGTCTCTGATTGCACATCAACAAGGCCTTGTTTTCTTACTGCATCAGTCATAGGTCTTGATGTAATCCCCAAGTCATAAAACACATTGATTAGTCATAATAATCATAATTATTTTTGATGTTCTAATTTAATCTGAACAGTAATGCGTGGCACACCTGTCTTGCAAGCTCTTGTACTGATTCATATAAATAGGTCTACATATTTTTGATGAGTGATGTCATTGCTGCCTGTTAGATTTAATCATTTGTCAGTGTGCCGTATAGGGGACATATCTCTAATGACAATATAATCATGACATTTGAGATATTTTTGCATAATTGATTACCGTTAGTTGGTTTGCCTTTTGATTCTGATTTGACTTTGAGCCCAAAAAGGCTGAGAACAACTGTATCAGGCTACATTGTGTAATGTGTACAACCAAGACTACAAGCTGAGACAGTCTGCCACCACTTGATATGTAACAAATAGCTTGAAAGGATATCTAACGTCCATGTGTTAGCTAAAGAGGCACTTAAGCCTGATATCTAACATTACCTCATCTGAGTCTGATACATCACTGCAATGGTGATGGACAGGTTGACGGACAAGATCAGGCAGGAGTCTCCATGGACGATGATGTTTGTGGATGACATTGTGATCTGTAGTGAGAGTAGGGTGCAGGTGGAGGAGAGCCTGGAGAGTTGGAGGTGTGCACTGGAGAGAAGAGGGATGAAAGTCAGTAGGAGCAAGACGGAGTACCTATGCGTGAATGAGAGGGAGGACAGTGGAATGGTCAGGATGCAAGGAGTACAGGTGACAAAGGTAGATGAGTTTAAATACTTGGGGTCAACTGTCCAAAGTAACGGGGAGTGCAGAAGAGAGGTGAAGAAGAGAGTGCAGGCACAGTGGAGTGGGTGGAGAAGGGTGTCAGGAGTGATTTGTGACAGAAGGGTACCAGCAAGAGTTAAAGGGAAGGTTTACAAGATGGTTGTGAGACCAGCTATGTTATGGTTTGGAGACAGTGGCACTGATGAAAAGACAGGAGGTGGAGCTGGAGGTGGCAGAGTTGAAGATGCTAAGATTTTCATTGGGAGTGACGAAGAAGGACAGGATTAGGAACAAGTATATTAGAGGGACAGCTCAGGTTGGACGGTTTGGAGACAAAGCAAGAGAGGCAAGACTGAGATGGTTTGGACATGTGTGGAGGAGAGATGCTGGGTATATTGGGAGAAGGATGCTGAATATGGAGCTGCCAGGGAAGAGGAAAAGAGGAAGGCTAAAGAGGAGGTTTATGGATGTGAGGGAAGACATGCAGGCGGCTGGTGTGACAGAGGAAGATGCAGAGGACAGGAAGAAATGGAAACGGATGATCTGCTATGGCGACCCCTAACGGGAGCAGCTGAAAGTACTAGTAGTAGTCTGACACATCCACCAAGCTATGAAGACTAAGGTATAGCTTTAATTAAGTCAGATTATTGTTATTATTCAATTCAGTTCAATTCAGAACTTTATAGCAGACTCAGGGTCCATAACAGACAAAGACAAATAGGTAAAAGACAAACCCCAGACAATACAAAGAGTAAACACAATAAAATAACATAAATGGAACACTCAGTGTGTTATAAGAAGGCAGCTATACCAGTGGGCCCACTGCCGGGATTGGTAGCGTGTGGCACTGAATCTTATATTAGTTGAACTCTTGATGATTACATTATCAGAGTCATTGAGCCGGCAAATAAATGTATACATGAGCTTTCTTAGAAGAGCCTGAAAGGTACTGACTCCTGCAGCCACAAACTTTTCACTTGCACTACACCATCTTGGTCTTTTTAGTAGTATTCTCATAGCTTCATTATAAGCCACTCGAAGCCTCTGTAAGCTTGCTGTTTTGTAGTTTGACCACAGGTGTGCAGTATAAAGTGGTGTACAATATGCTCTGAACAGAAACATCTTCATACTAACTGAACACATACCAAACTTGCGCGAGAGAGCGTTTGCTTGTGCATACGTCATGCGGCATGACCGATAAATATCATCGTCTGTCATTTGTTCAGTAATATAGTGCCCAAGATATTTCACCTTATTACATAACTCAAGATTATTATCAGACAATTTAAAATCAGGAAATTTTAGATGATTGTCCTCTTTGGTGCTGCAGATCATGACAACACTCTTACTAGCATTGTATTTGATATCATGCTCCACACCGTACACAGAACATATATCAAGGAGCCGCTGGAGACCAGCGCTACAGGGACTAAGGATGACAAGGTCATCCTCATACATAATATGGTTCACCAAGGTATTACCCATCATGCACCCAGTGTTACAGGCTTTCAGCTGCTTGGACAATTCATCAATATATAGATTGTAGAGAACTGGAGACAGAATTCCCCCTTGTCTGACACCATTGCTTAACCCCAAATGGGGCTGAAACGCTATTACCCCATTTCACTTGCATAGTCTGGTGGGCATACCAATAAGCCAGAATTCTCACAATGTATTTAGGCACCCCTCTTTGACTCAATTTAACAAACAACTTTCTATGATTAACACAATCAAAGGCTTTGGAAGCATCAATAAAACACAAATGAACCGATGAGTTTTGGCCTCTGTATTTGTTAACAATTTCCTTTAGGGCATATATATAAATAAGTCAGTGCCATGTTTAGCTTTAAAACCAAACTGGTTATCTGTGGAGTTGATACACTCATGCAGTCTATCCAGCAGGATTCTTTCCAGGACTTTTGACAGTATGCTGGCTTGAGATATAGGCCTGTAGTTATCTAGGCTGCATACTTTGCCAGCTTTGTCCGTAATGACTGGCACTAACAGAACAGACAACACTGAGTCTGGTAACAAGCCATGGACCATAAAGCCGGTAAAACAAATAGCAAGGTGAGGAGCTATCCTCACACTGGCATATTTAAGGTGTTCAGCAGTAATATGATATAAACCACTTGCTTTGTTAACAGACAGCTTGTTTATAGCTTGGTACACCTCGTGTGACATGATCACTCTCAATATTGCCCACTTTATACAGATCACTGTGAACACAGTTGAATAAGGTACTATAATGCTGTTGCCATAACTCAGCAATATTGTCTGTACCGGAGATACCATCAACAGTGCACGGTAGAGATGTTTTATAGTTGTTGAGAACTCTCACTTCTTTCCAAAAATTAGCAGGATCATTTCTTAGCAGCTTCTTAGCCATGGAATCTGCCCTCATGGCTTGCTCATTTTTACAGATGAAGCAGTAATTATTTTTTTTACAGATGAAAGCAATATTTTTTTTATAGATGAAATAATAATAATAATAATAATGATAATAACGATAATGTTGTTATCCATCCATCCATTATCCAAACCGCTTATCCTGCTGTCAGGGTCGCGGGGATGCTGGAGCCTATTCCAGCAGTCATTGGGCGGCAGGCGGGGAGACACCCTGGACAGGCTGCCAGTTATTAATATTATTATTATGATTATCATTATTATTTTAAAGTAGCCCACCTTTTGGTAAAAGGGTACATCAGCTCTTTGAATGGCATGTAATTGATCCATGACCACAAATACTTGAACAGGTTTAGTTACAGGTCAGAGCATCATTTATTATAACAAAGCTCAGGAACCGGAAGATGATAATATGCTTTGTTGCTTTGTCCAAAAATCACATTCACGCTAACTCTGTAATGATGTATGCTACTTATCCAGCCACTTCATGCTAGTCTGCTCAGATTAAAACAAGCCAGTAAATTGGTGTCATGTTGGTGTACCATGGCAGGGATTGTCTAATACCTTGCAGTTTGTTCAGCAGAACAAAGCCCATGTGGCCTTAAATATGGCCAGAACCTGTCTTTTATTCTTTATCCAAAAAAAACCTCAAGGTTAATCGTCTTGTTATATCAGTATATGCTATAACGTATGGTACACTATATAATTCAGATTAGTCATTTTGAGTTCATTTAGAGGAAGGCAGAACCCAGGGTTTGCATAATGCATTTTTGTTTGGTGGTTTGCTTAGAGCATTTGACTATGTAATACCCTTAACTCTTGTAAATTAGCTCAGAAAAACACCCTACTTATTTGTCATTGTTAGGGTTAGAGTGGCACGGGGGCACAGTGGTTAGTGCGGTGGCCTCACAGCAAGAAGGTCCTGGGTTCGAGCCCCGGGGTTCTCCTACCTTGGGGGGTCATCCTGGGTGGAGTTTGCATGTTCTCCCTATGTCTGTGTGAGAGGATGACCCCGATCCTCTGTGTGGAGTTTGCATGTTCTCCCTGTGTTGTGTCTGCGTGGGTTTCCTCTGGGTGCTCCGGTTTCCTCCCACAGTCCAAAGACATGTAGGTCAGGTGAGTCAGTCATACTAAATTGCCCCTAGGTGTGAATGTGTGTGTGTGTGTGTGTGTGTGTGTGTGTGTGTGATGGCCTGGCGACCTGTCCAGGGTCTCTCACCTGCCGCCCATGACTGCTGGGATAGGCTCCAGCATCCCCGCGACCCTGAGAGCAGGATAAGCGGTTTGGAGGATGGGTGGATGGATTAATAAAGTACACCTTAAACTCCTAGAACCGCCACTGTTTGAACCTCCTGATGGAGTAACTCTTGTCTCCTGCAGGCCTGGTACTATGGCAGGAGGGCTGTGCATAAAGACAGACTCCAGAGGACAATAAAGATTTTAAAATGTAGAATTGTGTGGTTCAAAGCCCAGCTTCTCTTCATGCCTTTAACCGTGGTTCTGCACTACAAAGCCAAAAATCTGAATAAAGCTGGCTGTCACTTTGTCACTGTGTGTAATCCAGCATTGCAAGTTCAGCCTGCACACAAGTAACAACCTAAATAAATTACTGGAAAAATAATACTAAATACTCGAATTACTTGAAAAGAAAATACTAGAAAATAAAATACTAGAAAAACCAGTCAAAAGTTTGAACACACCTGATTGAATTTTGACGTGCGTGTGTGTATATATATATATGTGTGCGCACCCATGTGTCTGAGTGTGTGTATATATGTGTGTGTGTGTGTGTGTGTGTGTGTACACACACATATAAATATATATCTATATTATACACTCACCGGCCACTTTATTAGGCACACCTGTCCAACTGCTCGTTAACGCAAATTTCTAATCAGCCAATCACATGACAGCAACTCAATGCATTTAGGCATGTAGGCATGGTCAGGACGATCTGCTGCAGTTCAAACCGAGCATCAGAATGGGGAAGAAAGGTGATTTAAGTGACTTTGAACGTGGCATGGTTGTTGGTGCCAGACGGGCTGGTCTGAGTATTTCAGAAACTGCTGATCTACTGGGATTTTCACGCACAACCATCTGTAGGGTTTACAGAGAATGGTCCGAAAAAGAGAAAATATCCAGTGAGCGGCAGTTCTGTGGGCGAAAATGCCTTGTTGATGCCAGAGGTCAGAGGAGAATGGCCAGACTGGTTCGAGCTGATAGAAAGGCAACAGTAACTCAAATAACCACTCATTACAACTGAGTTATGCAGGAGAGCATCTCTGAACGCACAACACGTCGAACCTTGAGGCAGATGGGCTACAGCAGCAGAAGACCACACCGGGTGCCACTCCTGTCAGCTAAGAACAGGAAACTGAGGCTACAATTCGCACAGGCTCACCAAAATTGGACAATAGAAGATTGGAAAAACGTTGGCTGGTCTGATGAGTCTCGATTTCTGCTGCGACATTCGGATGGTAGGGTCAGAATTTGGCGTCAACAACATGAAAGCATGGATCCATCCTGCCTTGTATCAACGGTTCAGGCTGGTGGTGGTGGTGTAATGGTGTGGGGGATATTTTCTTGGCACACATTGGGCCCCTTAGTACCAATTGAGCATCGTGTCAACGCCACAGCCTACCTGAGTATTGTTGCTGACCATGTCCATCCCTTTATGACCACAGTGTTCCCATCTTCTGATGGCTACTTCCAGCAGGATAACGCGCCATGTCATAAAGCTCGAATCATCTCAGACTGGTTTCTTGAACATGACAATGAGTTCACTGTACTCAAATGGCCTCCACAGTCACCAGATCTCAATCCAATAGAGCACCTTTGGGATGTGGTGGACCGGGAGATTCGCATCATGGATGTGCAGCCGACAAATCTGCAGCAACTGCGTGATGCTATCATGTCAATATGGACCAAACTCTCTGAGGAATGTTTCCAGTACCTTGTTGAATCTATGCCACGAAGGATTAAGGCAGTTCTGAAGGCAAAAGGGGGTCCAACCCGGTACTAGCAAGGTGTACCTAATAAAGTGGCCAATGAGTGTATGTGTGTGTATATATATTTATTTATATGTGTGTGTATATATATATATATATATATATATTTGCATGTGTGTATATTTATTTATATATGTATATATACATGTATATACTTTATATATTTATATATACACACACTCACACATATATAAATAAATATATACACATATATGTGTGTATATACACATATATATGTGTAAAAAAAGTTTTAATAGATACTCTTCAAGTATCTATTAAAACTTTTTTTCCTGTATCTGTGTTGCTATATGTGTATATTTATTTATTTGTGTGTGTGTGTGTGTGTGTGTGTGTATACTATGTCTCCTAGCTACTCAGGTGATGAATGGCCGTATACGTATGTCCTGCCTGTTGAACACTCTAACAGTGTAGGTCCTATGTCCACCTCTTGCTAGCAGTTGTGCACATCCTTTCCACATACCACACCTATCACCTCTGCCATGCTTCTGTGCTGGACACTTTTGTGTTAGAACAGAAATCCGAGCTAAATTGATAAATGAATGAATAAATCTCTTTTCCCTTGAAAAACAGAATACAAGTTAATTATAATAAACAAGTAGGTAATAGTCCCTAATCTGCTGTCTTCCTGCTGATACTTCAGATGTGCACACACATGCAGATACATTGCGTTATGTTCATGTACCCGGGAAAACATACTTGTTAAAGTGCTATCAGGCAGAACAGGCTCTGCATCATCGGCTTCTGACAGTGTCACCCCAGTTCACATTAGTTGTTGCCATAGGATACGTGACATCTCATGTCAAGCATCTTTGTGTGTGTGTGTGTGTGTGTGTGTGTGTGTGTGTGTGTGTGTGTGTGTGTGTGTGTGTGTGTGTGTGTGTGGCACATTAGTGTCTCTATTTGGTCAGCCAGTGACCTCTTCAACTTGGACCATGCCTATTTATTTGAGAAGAGGCATCAACATCCTTTTGCGTTCTAAGCCAGTTCAGTAGAAAGCTATCGGGGTGATTTGAATCAGAGATAAGTAGAAGACAAATCTAATTGCACTCATTGGTAGATTTCAGTCTGAAGAAACCTGATAAATCAGGAAGAAACCAGGAATAAGGAACACTTTATTTGTCATTTGCCGTTTCTCCTAGCCCACAGCAGTGCAACATACAGACAAAAACACATACAAGAACTACAAGAACACACATATTCAAAGTAACACGTATATCAAAAAAAAAATCGCTGTCCAAGGGAACAAACACCAGCCAGGTTGACTGTCGGAACCGCCGGTCTGCATGAGCTAGCAGTTAGCCTAGCCTGCCCCGATTATGCGTCCTGTCAGACCGCCCTCTGCGTTTCCTCCTCGGGCGCAGCTAGGGGCTGTGGTCCCTGTGGCAACTGGACGAAGCAGACCAAGCCCTCCCAGCCAATCCAGCGTCAGCTCTCCCAGCCAGACACCCTTGACACACCTCCCTGCACTCTACACAACGACATCAAAAACACCAGTCAACGCCAGGTGAGGCCGCTGCCAGACTGCCCTTGGTGTTATCAGAACTGCCGGTCTGCATGAGCTAGCAGTTTGCTTAGCCTGCCCCGCTTCCGCGTCCTGTCAGACCGCCCTCGGTGTTACCTCCTCGAGTGTGGCTCCGGGCAAGGCCGCGGTCCCTGGGCCCACGGCGCAGCAGGCCAAGCTCTCCCAGCCGATCCAGCGCCAGCTCTCCCAGCCAACAAACGAAGACAAAAATGTAGATGCAGATGTGGACAAAGACACTGCACTGACGGCACTGGGTGAGGCCGCCGCACATGTGAATTCGCACCGCCGTCTTCCCACACCAGTACTGGGTGAGGCTGCTGCGAACATGAATTCGCACCGCCGTCCTTAAACATTCTTAACCAAAACATTGACCAGCAAGACTTCTACTTTTAAAGTGCAAGTGTTTAATTATGGCCTGTTTAGCTTCTCCCTTCACCCCACATCAGTTCTCAGATATGGGAAAGATTTCTGTGTGAAAATATAGGTCCACAAAATGATCCCTCATGATGCTAAAACTGGTGCCTCCCACTCCCTGCCCTGTCACTCAACCTTTCACTCAAAACACACGTTTATGCTTAGTGAAGCAGATGTACTTGAAGCTCAGTTGTAACTGAATGCGGATATATGAGTGTGAATTAGCAGAATTACATGCTGCTGTTTTACCCTGCTTGCTTCTAATGTCCCCCAACAACAACGTCTTTAATGCATGTCAAAATCCGTAATGGCAGCTCTTTTCATCAAAGAAGGAGCGGACAGGAAGGTGCTCATTAGAGGCGAAAGCCGTCGCTTCATTCATAGGAATCCTCTTTAGAAGGATGAATGCCGAGAGAAATGCCAGTAACGTATGCTTGCCTAGATCAAAAACCCAGTTCAGGTGAAAAAGCTGCTATATTTCACTTCTCTTGTTCCCTTCCCTTTAGACCGTCACATTTGGTTTGCAGTTGAGGATAATGTGCTCGGAGGATACATGCAGCTCTTAACGCATAATAGTCTCCGTGTGATAAAATGTTCACCGCTTTGGAAATATGTTTATTGTGGTAAATCTCATGTCTTCTCATAGAAATAGGAACGAATTTTCTCTTTACCAATTGCAGCGTGCCATATTCCAATAGTCCTGTTTTTTATTTTGTGTATTTCCAGGTATCCAGCAAACCATTGAGCAAGAGGAGGGGCAGAACAGGTCATCAGCTGACCTCAGGATACGCAAGACACAGGTATTGTTTGGGGGAAAGGAACATTGGGTGCCATAGAAAGGAGACCAGGGGGAAGAAGTAGACTGATAATTTTCAGAGGGATGAGGGACTGGCAACAGGAGACGGCCTGCACGCGAGAAAAGGGAAGTGATTATACAGAATCAGAAACGTGTTTATTGGCCATGTAGGTCTGCACATACGTGGACTCTGACTCCGGTTTCATGGCTCTGTCAGTGTACTTAACATAGATAAACAACACTACAACGCAACAATCTTCAGATATATACACAGGCGAAATAAGAGGTGATAAAATGCAATGGTGCAGAGGATATCATTCTTCCCTCTGTTCACCTTATGTGAGCCTAACAAAAGCATATATAACTACACATGAATGATTGCAAGTAGTGTGTTTGTTTTTGGAATGAGGAGAAGGAAATGTGAGTATTTAGATGCTTTATTGCCACGATCCGTCTCCTTCGACTACAAGTTGTGTTTATAACCCCGTGTTCTTGACAAACTAACATAAAGAGTGGTCCAGTGTCCTGTTTTCCAGACAAACATATTTAAGATATAAGTGGACACATGAATGATATTGTACAGGATTGCATGCATTAGAAATGTGTAATTTGGGGAGGCTCCAGCATCCCCGCGACCCTGAGAGCAGGATAAGTGGTTAAGACAATGGATGGATGGATATTTAATACTATATAATGTGATATATAACTGGCTAGTGACCGACATACTTTTATAAATATCGTATTTCCCGGACCACACGTTGCACCGGAGTATAAATCACACTCGGTGAAAAATGTGCCGTGAAAAAAAACAACACATAAATTGCTCCGGCGTATAAATTGAATTTATATGGTGGTACCATAGAAATTGAGTGAGTAGAACAGACATTCCCATTCAAATAAACATAGCAGGATGGTCAGAGCGGCGGCCATTTTTATTTGAACCGCTGCAAAGAACTGTGACTGTTGTAGCATGCTAACATCTGTATAAACCGAACTGCAGCAAGTTGTGGTCGTGAACTCACCGAAGCGAGGTTTTACAGTCACGACCAAACGAGCAGTGAAGTAGTACGAACATTTACGGCACCACTGGCGTGTGTTGTCACCATAACAACTTTACAACAAGCCCCATTTTCTTTTGAACTACTCAAATGACCACGGCATCTGTTCGGCGTCTGTTTGGCTCTCGTTCAGTGTTCAGTTTCTATGCGTGGTACAGTATTTTCAATTGAGTCACAAGATTAAACAGGGCCATCTAGTGGTCTTAGTTGAAATACAGTGTATTCAGCCGACAAAATTACATCACTTTGGAATATAAATCACAAGACCAGCCAGACGAGTAAAAAAACAGCGACTTATGGTCCAGGAAACATGGTACACATGGATTACATAGAGTAAAGACACAGAGTAAGACCATTCTAATACCACTGCTTCTGTTCTCTCATCTGTCCCTCCACTGATGTAACCTGGTGTATGTACCTGCTCACCTCCCATTTAACTCCCACAGGCCACGTAAGTGAAGTATTTTCTTCTTAGCTGTCTCACTCTTTCTTTCTCTCCCTTTTGCTATCCTTCTCTCTCTCTCTCTCTCTCTCTCTCTCTCTCTCTCTCTCTCTCTCTCTCTCTCTCTCTCTCTCTCTCTCCAGCACTCCACACTGTCACGCAAGTTTGTAGAGGTGATGTCGGAGTACAACACAACCCAGTCAGACTACAGGGAGCGCTGCAAGGGGCGCATCCAGAGACAGCTGGAAATCAGTGAGTGGACCCGGGCTTAGAAAAACCCTCCACATACTAAGTTCATGCAGCTGATTAGTTTCAACACATCCCTATCTCATTTCAGCAGTTTCGTGTTCGGGAAGGCTTACATTAAACCACTGTTGTCGCTTTCACATCAAAAGTTTTTCCAAAAATATCTATCAAAAACCTCACTCAATAATATTCACTGCACTATGCGGAAACTACTTGCTTTCATTTTAAAATACCAGTGTAAGAATCAGTCATGTATAGAATTTTGTGACCTAATCACTGGTGATGCCTAGTATTCAATGGGCAGCCAGCAGGGGGTTGATATAGGTTGACTGTATAGGCTTTTCATATAGAGGTATGTCTCCTAGAGCAAAAATGAAGAAGAAAATAAAAAGAGAAAAAAAATCTGTGGAGCTGCACCCTAACTCATTCATAATTCATTTTTATTCATTTTGCTCATGTAATGTGGTGAAATAACCACTGTCAGTCATTTTCAGTAATACCGATCCTCAAAACGCATATATCATGCAACACCAACAACCAGCTCCTATATGATTATTGTTGCAGAAGGCAGCATGGAAACACATATTGCATTCATACACGATGAGCGACTTATTTGCATGATCTTTTGACATGGTGAACAAGATTTTTATTCCCACGTTTGTTCATTTGATACACAGGATCTGTGTGTGTGTGTGTGTGTGTGTGTGTGTGTGTGTGTGTGTGTGTGTGCACTTGTCAGGATGCTTCAGTATACAACTACATTCCTCTCATTCCTGTTATATTGTATGCTTAATAAGAGCTGTCAGGTATTAGCCCCAGGCCCTAGGCTCCAGGACTGGCCACTGACATGGCCTGCAACAGCCCAGAGCGACCTATCTGGCTGACTGCTAGGTAGGACACACCATGCCAGCTGCCCTCAACAGGCATGGTGACAGAGTCACCCTATGTCCAACACACATATTCATAGATATAAACCATTTTCTTCATATGTAAAATATTCTCTGGCACATTCTGTGGTGATAACAGGGTAGCAACAGTGGTAATGCCGTATGGTACTTGGCAAAGTCTTTGTTTTCCCTGGCCATCTGATTTTGTTTTTCCCCCAGAGTGGACTCATGCAGCCAGGTTTTTAGGCCAACCTGCATCAACCCACCAATAGCAAACAAAGTCCAACCAAGACTCGCCCAGCTATTCTAAACATAGTCCAACCAAAAGGAACACATCAGTAACTTGATTGCCGTGGATCTGGTTTCCACTTAGGGCTCTGTATAAGATCCTCCTTATCTATAAAACCACACACCTGACTCACTCGTCCCCGAATGTTCTTCCAAATCCGTTTGGATTTGATTTGTCAGCTGGCGGAGTTGCAGGAGGGCCTTACTGATATCAGCTGTCGTCATGGCAGGGATTAGAGAGAGAGAGTTGTGTGAGGTAAAGAGAAAAGATAGACAACAGCAAAGACTACGGCTATAAGTAAAAGAAGTGTGTGACTTGTTTTGCTTTGGCCACAACTTACAAGTGTTTGGAAATAGGTTGTTCTGTTTATAATGTCCAGTGTGCATGTCTTTTAATAAATGGCATTTCCACAAAACAACTGCATTTAAATGCATGTCAGAAGTTCAAGTCTGTGTCGGACCTCTGACTGGTCTGTGTGGATCAATAGGAGTTTGTCACAGAGATGACAGAAGATGGTCTGCTGGGCTGAATATTGATGTGTTTCTCTCAAATTGATCTCCCTTTGTGCAAGGGCTGGACAATAATTCATTGTTGTTTGTCATCTTTCGACGGTACTGTGTCGGGATGAAATGTTGATATTGTCGACATTTCATGTTACACAATTTTGTTATCTAATTCAGTGGTTCTTAATCTGGTCCTCAGGTACCACCAATACGTCTGGCTTTCTGTTCGTTCTGTTTATTTATTCATTAGATTTTTTTTTTCTCCCCAAATGTACCCGGCCAATTACCCTATTTTCCAAGCCGTCCCGGTCGCTGCTCCACCCCCTCTGCCGATCCGGGGAGGGCTGCAGACTACCACATGCCTCCTCTGACAATACATGTGGAGTTGCCAGCCACTTCTTTTCACCTGACAGTGAGGAGTTTCGCCAAGGGGACGTAGCACGTGGGAGGATCACGCTATTCTCCCCAGTTCCCCCTGCCCCCCGAATAGGTACCTCGACCAACCAGAGGAGGCGCTAGTGCAGCAACCAGGACACATACCCACATCCGGCTTCCCACCCGCAGACACGACCCATTGTGTCTGTGGGGACGCCCAACCAACCCGGAGGAAACGGGGATTTGAACCGGCAATCCCCGTGTCGGTAGGCAACGGAATAGTCTGCTACGCTACCCAGACACCCGCTAGCCTATTCTATTTATTACATTCATCTGTTGTTCCAACCGAAGATGGTTTAACGGAAAAAGATTCGCCACTCTTCCATCTTTCCTTCATTTGTGAGCGCTTCATTTTCTACTGCTTGGAAGAGCAAACAGCATCTATAAATGTATTTCTAGTTTTTCCCCTTGTCCCACCCGATTAACCCAATGGCATATGACCGGAACTCTTGTCGAATAACTCCCCTGGCTCACGTTTCCACAGGAAGGAGATAGTCGTAACACCAGCTTCCTTCAAACTCGTGTCGGCTGCTCGCTATTTTACACGCTGAAGCCTCGCATGGATTGCATCGCCTTCAGGCCGCGAAGGAGGCGTAGGGAGAATGCTTTCAGTTGCTTGGCTGCAGGCGCCCGGGTGGGCCAGAGGGGTCACTGGAGAACGACGAGTCCCCAAACACTACACCGATCTACACCCACTATCCCTCGGGTAAGGGTGGCCTAATGAATGCCTTACCCCGTGGACGCTCTGGCCGTGACCGGAGCAAACAGCATCTAAAATGAATGAACGAAATGGGACCAAGAGACATGGCTACAGATTGTCTTCCTGGGATTTGTAAACGTTCCAACCAGTCGGTAGTAGTAAAGCTCAATGAACGCTCAACCAGTTCGCTGAGGAGATCGTCTGGGTTGATACTGGGCACTGCCACACCTTTGGCATTTTCTGTCAGGCCTTCTGTTTCCAAAGAATGTATAGTCCAACTGATCATATGTTTATCCTCTCCAACATATAGCAAGGTGAGATGATGTCCTAATTTATTAGAAAACATGTAATTGCATACTATGCCACGCCAAGTGTTCAGCTGTCAAAAGAGCAAGCATTGCTTTGTGCCTATGGCTGAGGCTCTTCGCCTTCATTTCCTTGTGCCCTCCAAGCAAATGTGCAGGGAATGAGAGTATTGGTGCTGGACACTATATTGACTATTTTGACTTTGCTTTTGTTCCTCTTGAAAAAAATGTCCCTTGACTGTCTGGAATATTCTTTTTTATTCCTGTGGCATTCTTCTGGCATTTAAGCATTAGCATAAGATGTGTGCGTGTGTGCATGCATGTGTGAAATCAACACAATATGTGCTGATTTAGTTGTGCAGGATGCAGAGAAACACATTTTGAGCAATCACACATGGGCAAAATGTAAAGCCGAGAAATGGTCATCCTTCTTTTCAGTAACTTGCCAGGTATTCACAGAGCCACGGACCCTCACATTTCTTCTGCCAACGTGGGTATTTTAGGCATAAAGCACAGTGGGGAAAAAAAGAGCTTATCAACCTTATCGAGTTCTTTTTGGATCTCACTTCACTGCGGTTATATAATAATGGTATTGAGCTAAACATGCAACACTATTAATGATTTAATAGCTCACAAATGCTATGGGTGAAGTGAGACTTCTTGGATTCGTATTAGGTTTCTCAGGGTTTGGGTTTCCATGGTAACAAATAAGAACCTCCCTCAGCGCCTGTCTGGGCTTTAAAGAAACCAGTGACAAAGAGAGTGGGAATATGGGATTGAGTGTGTGTGTGTGTGTGTGTGTGTGTGTGTGTGTGTGTGTGTGTGTGTGTGTGTGTGTGTGTGTGTGTGTGTGTGTGTGTGTGTGTGCGCGTGCGCGCACAGGCAGCAAGTAGAGACAGGGCTGGGCAGTGCCGAGGTCTTTAGTTGTGCATCTCTGTAATTACCCATGAGTTGTGGTTGTTAGGGTCTCGGTTTGGGATTGGACCCAAAAGCAGAAAACAGCAGACAGAAACCAGGCTTTAAACAATAATTCAGTCTTTACTTTGAGAAACAAAATCAGGAACAAACAAAAGGTAGTATACAAAACAACTAAGAATGTCTAAAGTTTGAAAAAAGGGGGAGAAGGTCTTAAAGACGCTACTCAAACTACAAAGGAAAAATACTTGCAAGGCAAGAAAACAGCCTCAAAGGGCAGCATAAGCATAGTCAAGACCGGCAGTACATAGTAATCGTGGCAAAAGAGCTGTGAAAACTGAGCAAGGGAGTGACTGACGTGAGGAGTTTAAATAACAGGGAAAAGAGGTGTTCCAAATTAACTCTAATGAATGAAGATGAACCAGGTGACAATAATACATGGTGATTCGTAACTGGGCATGAAGAATGGGTGAAGGGGGACATCTAGCGGTATCCCCGGGTAGTGGATCCCACAGTCGTGACAGAGCCCCCCCCCCGGATGTGCATTGGGATTAAGACTGTGGTAGTCCCTGATGAGACTGGGGTCTGGGATGTTGCTACAGGGAACCCATGATCTCTCCTCTGGACCGTACCCCACCCAGTCCACCAGGTACTGGAGCCTTTGGTCCACCCGATGACAGGACAGGATGCGGTGGAGCAGAGCAGAGAAAGGTTGTTAGGGGCATATTTGGCCCACTCAAAGGGACAACTCCACGACACAGGATTGGAGGCGTAGTACCACCTCAGTATCCCCTCCAGATCCTGGTTGATGCGCTCTGTCTTCTCGTTGACTGGGGATGGAAAGCAGAGGACAGACTGATGGAGGCACCGAGATGAGAACCAAAAGCCCTCCAGAACTTGAAGGCAAACTGAGGATCCGGGTCTGACACAGTGTGCTGGGACAGACCTTGGAGACGGAAGACATATTGGGCCACTACTTTGGCCATCTTCTGAGCTAAGGGAAGTTTGGGAAGGGGAAAGAAATGGACGGCTTTGAAAAAATGATCCATAACGCCAGAATAGTGATGAAACCATCTGACAGTGTGAGGCCCAACACAAAGTCTAGGGTGATGTGGGACCAGAGATGTCTGGGAATGGGCAGAGGGTGAAGTAGGCCTGCCAGAGATTGATGGGGGGGTTTTACTTGGGGTATAGTTTGCGCAAGCAGTGATGAAGGACTGTGTGTCCATCTCTGCCATGGGCCACCTGACTCTCCTCCTCAGAAACTCCAGAGTTCTGGTGGCCCCGGGGATGGCTTGTAAGGTCTAAGGCATGGGCCCATTAGAGAAGCCAGGTACACATGGTGTTCAACACATAGAGGCAATTAAGGGTCCACTTCTGGGATTGGGCTCATGACGTAGAGCCACTCTTACCGACTCCTCAATGCCCAGCTTCACTGGATCCGCAATGAGAGAACTGGGAATGATGGGCTCGGGTGCTGTTTCACATCGGTGGGGTCGAACTGCAGGGAGAGTGCGTACATCTTAAGATTCTTGGCTCCAAGATATTAGGAGATAGTGAATTCAAAGCGCATGAAGAAGAGCACCTATCTGGCCTGGTAGGAGTTGAGGGGATTAGCTGTCCTGATGTAGGTCATATTTTTTGTGATCCATCCATGCAATGAAGGGGTGGACGGCTCCCTCAAGCCAGTGACTTCATTCATCAAGTGCTAACTTTACAGCCTGCAATTCCCTGTTCCCTATGTCATAGTTCTGTTCGTCTGGGGATAGGCATCAGGAAAAGAATGCATAGGATGCATGTCTTTTGGTTGGAGAAAGTGCGTTAGGATAGCATCGCCCCAACGGCACGGTCAGAGACGTTCACCTCGACCACAAAGGGTAGAGCGGGATCAGGATGAGTCAGGATTGGTACAGAGGTGGAGCAGTGTTCTAAATTGTTGAAGGCACTCTTTGCCTCTGGTGGCCAGAAGAACAGAGTCGCCCCCTTTCGGCTGAGAGTGGTCAGGGGAGCAGCTGAAGCACTAAAGTTCCTAATAAAGCACCTGTAGGAATTGGCAAACCCTAAAAACCATTCCATATATTTTACCAAGCGTGGCCGAGGCCAGTCCAGCACTACCCGCACTTTCGCTGGATCCATCCTCAAATCATCCTTGGCCACAATATACCCCAGGAAGGAGATAGTGTCTAGGGTTGGGTATTGTTTGGATTTTAACGATTCTGATTCCCATTCTGCTTATCGATTCCGGTTCTTAACGATTCTCAATTCCAATTCTTTGAGGGGTGGGGTCAAAACAGATCACATGCTTATTTCACACAAAAAAAATTTTTTTCAAAACCTTTACACAAGTCATATTCAGTCAGAGAGAAAGAAGGATGGAGAGAGTAAAATTTTGGTGGAAGTGGAGGCAGGCAGATGGAAAGAGAAAAAAATTAGTATGAGGAAAAGAGGGAGAGGCACAATGGTCTCACCTTCTCTAAGGCAGGCATGGAGGAAGAAAAGGCATAGATGTTATTATGGTGGGTTTTATTAGCACCTGCTCATATTTTCTGTCAGATCTCGCTTCAGGCACCTATTGAATTTAATAGTATGGTCCCACATGGCTTGGTATCCAGGCTTTAACTTAATAAACTTAATAGTCATGCCTTTGGCAAATCTTTGTGCCCCCTACATCAAAAACCATGTATGTGCGCTTGTTCTTCAGCATATATGGTTATGACCATGTGCACATGTGTTTGTACTTTTAGCTGGGAGGAACACAACAAATGATGAGCTGGAAAGCATGTTGGAGAGCGACAACCCAGCTATCTTTGCCTCTGGGGTAAGTGATGAGGCAAACACAATGCAACATGAACACGTGCAGACATTCTTTATATTCGAATTTGTCCCTATGATTTTTCTCTGTTTTCCCCTCCTCTCCATTTTCTCTCTGTCCTTCTTTTTCTCTGCTATACCTATTCAGATCACCATGGACAATATCACCCAGCAAGCAATGAATGAGATTGAGACACGGCACAATGAGATAATCAAGTTGGAGAACAGCATTAGAGAGCTCCATGACATGTTCATGGACATGGCCATGCTAGTGGAGAGCCAGGTGAGACCCACGCCAGCTCCTTTTCTTGTGACTGACAGCTGTGTAAAATGGGATTCAACCAACATGCTGCTTCTTGTTGCAAATGTCGCAAATGCCAATTGCAGTCATCATTTGAACTCCCAAATAGCAATGGAAATAGCTAAGGATAATCTAGAGAAAAGTGCTAATTCCAGTTTCTGCAGTTAGGATTTCATCCCCCTAAGAGTTTTTAAAATGAACTCAGTAACCCGACCAAGGTAGAGCAAATCACTGTTTACAAAAGTGAGGTTATGCTGTCTGACTAACCTGCTAAGCATGCAACCAAGCTACAGTATCTATCTGCTGCCCCACACAAAGAAATGAACTCCTCTTAAGAATCAGACAACAATGTGCCACTGTTTTGTCATTTGCATACATTTTATAGCCTTTGTCTAAATGTTTGAATGAGTTATTTAACACCTTTTCATCCTCTCTTTGGCTACCATTTGTCTGCAGAGTTATCCTACAAATGAGTAATAACTCTCTTCAACTTGTACCAAAGTGTTTATACCCAGCAGAGATCCTGCGTGGTGGAATTCTGTTATTTAAAAGGCTAGCTTCCTTTATGTTAAAGCTACACTGTCAGACAAGGCTGAGATGTTTACATCAAACTCCTGATATAATATACTCATTACCAAACATATAGTACCCACTGTTGGAAAACTACAGGCATTACTTGACGATGTAATCTTCGTTGTGTTCTCCACAGTTGAAATATGTGGCTGCGGGTTGCTATGTAGGGCTATTGTCTCTGCGTGTGACTGCATGACTGTGTGGGCTGAACCCCTGGAGAGATGAATTGTCTCTCATCAGTAATATGGGGTCTAAATTATGCAAAGGACACTAAAGGGGGAATTGACTGCATGTGAGAGAAAAGATTAATTATTATACTATGGGAGTGGCAATTGTAAAGATCTAATAAATGAAGACTGCATTTATGAGTGTTTGTGTATGTCTAAAATGTCTATGATAAATACATGCAACTAAGTAGTTGATCAAACTAATGCTTCCTTAATTAATCTAGAGTGCTTCATCAGTGTGGAGTGTACATCTATTTGCTATTTATGTCCTTCTCAGCTACTATGCTCTCTCTGTTTGCTCCTCTCTCAGTCTCTTTTCCCCTTCCCCTCTTCTTTTTTCTTCCAATTTTCTTGTCCCCAACTACTGACTCTAAGTTCTAAGCAGAGAGCAGTGCATCTTTCTAACATAGCAAGGTAATTCGCTTGTGATTACTTTTACTTTCTTTCATTTCGGACTTTGATTTGGAAAATTCATTGTCATAATGCATGCGTGGAGTTCTAGGACGATTAACTCTATGACCCTCATGCTAACTTGGTTAGAAATTACTTTGAACAACTCTAGCTATATAGTAAACATGCAGTAATAGGGATAAATTCTGGTGCTGATTAAAACAATGCAGTGGCCTCTGGTGGTGTTACAACAGAGTAGGAAGGACAAAGGGAAGGACAGTGTAACTTGGTTTATGATTGCAGAGGTGATAGGAGAATGACAGACACCCTTTTTCAAAGCATATATTATGCGCCACAATTTAAACAGCATCTGTTATTACCAAAAGATTCCCATAGGTAATTTTGAATACAGTATAGGAAGTTTTTCGAAACACGGAGATTCAAAAGGACTCTATAGATAAATATGACTGCTTAAATTTGAGAGAATGTCAACCCTAAAGAAGAGAGCTTCACAACTAAGCTATTTGTAAAACAAAATAATCAGACCTCTTAAAAAAAAACACAAATAAATTGTTGCATACTGGAACTCTAGATTCTATGAATATAGGTACAGCCCACTAAGGCTATCTCTAGTGGGTTTATCCCTTGCACCCTCTCGCAGCACTGAAAAACTTTAGTCCATGCCTACATAATTGTGGGCCACACTTATGCCCGCAGCTCAACTATATATTGAATCAAGGCTGTATATTCAGCTCCCATAACAGCTTTTTCTTTAAGCTATTACAGAGCCAGTGGGGCCCAAATCTTAGAGGGCTGTGCCTATACTCATAAAATGTAGAGTTACAGTACATAACTATCATTCTATTTCGTATAGGCTTCGCCCTCTAAGGCTATTGCTAGTGAGTTACATCAGGATATGGTCTATGCCACACTGGGCCCATCTGGTACCGCAAGCACAAACATACACCTACTTCACCACAATACAAAAACTCCTCAAGCCTCACCATGGCATTGTGCATAATGGCGCCTCACACGTGCCCAATGACACAACATAGAGGAATATCTGACATTCTTCATGTGGGGATGAAGGCTGAAACAATAATGCCTATTGCCATGAGGGAGTAGAGACGAAGGTTACACACTATAACAGTCCAGCAATGAGCAGAGTAGGGGGGAGTGAAACCACCCCCCATATGCCTGTGCAACATGGAGAGCACACAGCCGAATCCCAGAAATCGATCATTCAGTCAGTACACTCAGTACAGAATGAGTCATAGAAAATTGGGAGACATCCTGTAAATAAAAACGAATGAAAGAGCAAGCGGAAGACCACGAAGCTGCCGTGCAAATGTCTTCTACCATTCCTTCATGCAAAGCTGTGAAAGACAGTCCCCCTGGTGGAGTGCATGCTGATGCCCTCTGGGGATCCATGGAAGCAAGATATGCCTGTGACACCACCTTGCATAGCCAGTGAGACAAGGTGCTGTGCAGACAGAGGAAGCCCCTGAGATTGCTCTCTGTAATGCACAAACAAATGCTGGGAGTGGCGTAGGACAGCTGTGTGTGTGATGTAGCAAGATAGCACGTGCACTGGGCAGAGGAGATGCGAGATGGCTTCCTTCTCCGAACTGGGGGGGGGGGGGGGCTTCCAGAGTCACCACTCTTGACCTAAAAGAGCTATTAATGCTCTTCAGCGTAAAAGCCAAGTTAGGACGCAAAATAGCAGAGTTGCCACCTCCCTGTATCCTGAGACATGACGGAGCCACTGAGAGAGCAGACAAATCACTGGACTCTCTTTGCAGACGTCAGTGCCAAAAGCAGGGCCATCTTAAGCGACAAAAACCTAACTGACACCTGGACCAAAGGCTCTAAATGAGCCTTACCCATCACAAAAAACCAGTAGCACCAAATCCCACTGAGGGGCCAGAGAACATGACACTGGCTGGTGTCTCTGTACGCCTCTCAAGAAGCGTTTCACCAGCAGGTGACTGAACGCCAATCTGTTGCCAAAACCATCATGACAGGATGAAATAGCGGCCGCATACGTCTTCACTGTGCTAAAAGATAAAGTCCTCTCCACCAGCAGTTGCAGGAATGAAATCATGTGAGGCAGGGAGCGGGCAGTGGGATCCAAGCTCTTCTCTACATACCAGTGCTTAAAAGCCATCCATTTGCTGCATAAGATGCTCTGGTAGATGCGGCTCTGGCATGCTGAATAGTGCACACAATGTCCTGTGAGAGGCCCAGCCTCTAAGCGTTCCTGTTCTGCGGCCAAGCCCACAAATGCTGGCTTATCATCGGGTAATCCCTGATTGCACCCTCTGCCTGGGAGAGAGCGTCCCCCCGTCACGGGAGTTCCTACAGCCAGCCTGACTTGACAGCAGCCGCTGCAGGCATGGGAACCACAGTGCCAATGCGTTCGGGGCGATTAATATCACCAGAAGCTTTTCTTCCCGTATCTGGTCCAAGAACTGTGGCATTAGCGGAAATTGTGGAGACGCTTAAAGGAGTATCTTGGGCCATGGCCAGTGCGCAAACTCGTCCACCCCCAGGATTGTCCTTCATGCTCAGTGAAAACCAGAGAGCTCTTTGCCCATTTCCACGTGCGGCAAGCAGATCCACCTCCACTCTGCCGAACCTGCTCCAAATTTGGGAGACCAGTTCGGGATGAAGGCTCCAGTCTCTTTGACAACGGCCCCCTTTCGGCATAATATCTGTCCCTCTGTTCAACTTGCCGGGCATATACACTGCTCCGATGGAGAGTAGAGTGAGCCCAGTACAACAGCCGTCTGGATAGGCTGAGAAGCTGCGTTGAATGCCACCCCCCCCCCCGGTGATTAATGTAGGCTGCTGTAACCTTGTTTTCTTTGCGAAACAACATTGTTGATTCTGAAGCAGTAGGGCAAAATGCTGAACTACTTTCCACACTTTAAGTAGCTCCAGCACATTTATGTGGAGGGACGTGAGCCAGCCACTGGCCCCCAAACACCTGAGACAGGCACGTTCCTCCCCACCCTGAGAGAGTTCTGTCTGTGAATACCAAGATGTATGATGCGGCTCTGCCCAGAAGCACCCCCACTGACAAGACATAAGGATTTCTCTAGTAGGCTTAATCTGAATTTATGGAGGGAGGGATACAACTCATCCCTCTCCACTGATGCATGGGGTCGATGCACTGGTGAATAAAATATCTCTGTAGCCCCCTCATGTGGAGAAGGCCAAGGGGAATCACAAACGTGCCCCGCCGCCATCATGCCAAACAGCCGCATGACAGCGAGAGTTGTCACCACCTTGTGAGGTGTGATGCGGTGGAGAAGAGCTACCAGCGCCTCCACTCTCTGTTGAGAGAGTCTTGCTCTCATGTTGACTGAGGTAAGCACCACTCCCAGATAAATGACAAGCTGAGAGAGAAGCAGAGACTTTTTCCTCCCAATTTATTATGAAGCCCAGACTTGACATATGCAACATTAATATTGTCGTCTGCACAGCGACTTCCTTCCTGGAGCAGGCCAGCAAACACAGGTCGTCCAGATAAAATAATACTCTCAACCCTCACCAGCTAATGGCTCCAGAGCCATCTCCACACATTTGGAAGAGGTGAGTGGAGCCAGGGAGTAGCCGAACAGCAGACAGTTCCACTGATAATGTACTCCCTGGAATAAAAAAAAAACGCAGGAATTTCCTGTTTGGGATGATGGAGATGTGAAAATATGTGTCTTTCAGGTGAACCAGTTGTCCTGGTGAACATCTTCCAGCACCTGTTTGATCGTCAGCATGCAAAATGGTCTGTTCATTATCGATGTGTTGAACAGAGACAGATCGAGAATGGGCCTCATTCCCCCCGTCTTTTTTGGGCGAGGAAATAGTGAGAGTTAAAAACCTTGATTTTCCTTGCCCTGGGGATCCCTGGAAATGATGTCATTCATCAGGAGCTCGTGTAGCTCGGATTTGAGAGCAAAGCAATGTTCCTGAGATGACAGGGTTATCTAGTATCCCAATGAACCGCAGTGGGGGAGAGGCAAACTGTAGAGTGTAATCTCTGCTGATTAGCCCGCTCATTCAACAGGTCATTGTACATATGTGCCGCCACTCGGAGAAGGGCTCAGAGAGCAGGCCTGCATGAGTCTTTTGCGCTGTGGTTGCCATGTGAGCGAGCCAAGCCAGAGCGCATGCTGCCATTGCGTGGAACAGAAAGCTCTCTGGTTCAACCCATGGAGGGCTCGTATCGAAAGGGCTGGTTGGAACAATCCAGAGGCTGCGTCGTGCACGAGTTTGTCGCCGGGGGGGAGTGTGCTGAGCAGAGGCCGCAGCGTAAAATTTTAATTCAGGAGAGGAAGACTCATCAACATGACATAATGGAGCGTTCGCAGTTGCATCCACAAAGGGATGGGAGTAGACACTATTGACAGACAAAAGTGCGTGAGCACTATCAACACAAGGTGAATAGCTGGCACTTGTGGACTCATCATCACACATTTCAGTTGGGAAAAAATGTGAGGTAGAAAAATGGAGATGTGCTGCATAGGAGACGTGAGTCTGGGCTGACCGTCAACCAAAAGGTTAAGGGCGGCCGGCTCACTCGACGTGGGGCAAGTGTGTTCAACAGCTACTGCTGAGTCAGAAGATTCAGGGGCAGAACGTTTTAGACAAGAGAACAGCTCTTTTCGAGACGATGTTTGTGTTTCATTCAAAAAATGAAAAAAATAATCGAATATATTAAAATTTTTGGGGGACCCCCCCCCCCCTTTTCTCCCCAATTGTACCCGGCCAATTACCCCACTCTTCCAAGCTGTCCCGATCTCTGCTCCACTCCCTCTGCCGATCCGGGGAGGGCTGCAGACTACCACATGCCTCCTCTGATACATGTTGGGTTGCCAGCCGCTTCTTTTCACCTGACAGTGAGGAGTTTCGCCAGGGGGATGTAACGCATGGGAGGATCACGGACTTTGAGCCCTTCTGAGGCAATGGAAGCTGTGGTTTAGGCTGCAGAGGCAGAGGAAGAGCAGTAGCACGGGACGAAGCCGCCACAGCTGCAGTGGGATGTCTCTGCCACTGGCAAGGCTAATGATGATCATGGCAGTCCCACCATTGACCAGAGGAGCGTAGAAGTCGCACAGTCGGTCGAGTCCAGGCGACATGCCGTCTGATGGTCTCCATTTCCTCCAAAACCGACTACATGGGTGTCCATCATGTTCTGAAAACCCTGTCCGAAAAGCCAGTCCAGACTGATGGGAGCCTCAATCAGTTATTTTTTCCGTGCCTCTGGGATGGATGATTGGTGCAGTCACAGATCACGATGAACCATTGTCTGCCACACTGCAACTCTGGCCTGGGAAACTGCAACAGAAGCACAGTATCAAAATGGTGCTGGCAGCCTTCCTGAGCTCCGCCGTGTTCTCCAGGGGTTCTTGAGGTGTCTGGCCGGCCAACTTCATCAATAAAAAGATCAACAAGAAAATGTTGTTCATCGCCACCGACGCTTGGAAGGTGCACTGGTGTACCCAATCCTCTTAAGTGCGCCATCAGCTGGTCTCGGGAGGAAGGTGTTACTGACCTCCGACTGAGACAACCTGTTTTTTAACCCCAAAAAAGGTGGTCAGCTTGGGCTCCAGGACAGGGACAGGAGGAAAGCCATGGTCTGAAAAGTCCTCCACCTTGGGGATGGGTGTGTAGGTGGAGACGGGGGTCTGCAGGTTCCTGGGATCCGCTGCTGCCCCTTCCTGATACCTCCTAATGGCTGGAAAACGAGGCTAGACAGGGTCCCATCTAGCCACCTGCACCAGAGGGAAAACCCAACTCATGTTGTCTGTGGGAGTGGTCTCCTGCCCCAGGGTCCCCTTTGTGTTCGTTCAGTGGACCGCCGGCGGACTCCAGCTCCTCTACCTGGAGGAGGGAAGTCGGGAGTGATCCGCACGGTGATCCGTGAGTGGAAACAGCGGAGTTGTCTGACACCATCTCATCCATCGGATCCACAGGTCCAAGTCTTTGTCCACCAAAAAAGGGTCTTGCACTGGCCACAAATCTTCGCAACAGCGAAGTTGTCCGCCCTCCGCTGTTTCTCTGCCTGAGGAAGACGTGCACAGTAGGGGCACGTAGCTTGCAGCGTGAGCACCGGGCTGGCGTGCTCTGGACCCAGGTAGCCCTCACAATGGCCGTGCAGGTCGAAGCAGGTCGAAGCACTTAATGTATCCTGTTTTGCAAGCAGGACACAACCAGACACCACCATCAAACTCAACCGAAGATATCTTTGCTTTCTTGATTTCTTCTAAGGTTTTATCCAGTGCTTGCAGCGGGAGCCGAAGAAAAATCGGAGCTGATTATATGGCCTCGATTCAGTATGTAGTTGAGTTGTGGCCATAAGTTGGGCCCACAATTAGGTGGGTGTGGACTAAAAAAAATTTCAGTGCTGCATGGGGGTGCAAGGGATAACCACTAGGGATAGCCTTAGAGGATGAAGCCTATACTAGAGAAGTCCTACTCAAAAAGAGATATGAAAATGCATTTTAGGAAATGATTCTTGAGGTTTTACTGTGTATGAGTTTGGGCAGAGTTTTACTGTCACTGCCCCATGGTGGCTGACTCCTTCTTTCCATGCAGGGGGAGCTGTTGAACAACATCGAGCAAAGTGTGCTGGGGGCCCAGGAATACGTGGAGCAGGCCAAGGACAACATTACCAAATGCAAAAAGATGAGAAAGACTAGCAGGCGGGTGAGACGCAACATGCACACAATCTAGGAACTGGCTCTCACGTCATACTTTCTCTGTCTCTCTTCTCTTTCTCCCTTTGTCTGTTTTCCCGTCCCTCTCTCCTCCTATGTCGGCCTCTACACCCCACCACTACCCCCTCACTCCTATCGGTGTCCTCCTTTCTATTGCTACTTCCTTCTCCTCTCCGTCTGTTGCCTACTCCTATCCCCCCCTTGCTCTACCTTTACCACCCCTCCTCCTCCCTGACCAACCTGTCCTAGGGGGAAATGATAGACCGTATAGAGTACAATGTGGAGCACTCGGTAGACTATGTGGAGAGGGCAGTGTCAGACACTAAGAAGGCGGTTAAATACCAAAGTAAAGCTCGGAGGGTGAGTCTCACGTGTGTAAACAACTGCATGTGCACAAGCACAGTCTGACCAGCTGAAGCTATCGATGAGTGACTTATGGAGCATGGCATGCGTATGGTCCCTGTTGTGTCTGCATGTTCACCCATCCTTGTTGTATCGTATATTTGTAGCAAGTGTCTTGTCGGCTTACTTATATCTGTCGGGGAATTAGTAGAGCGGCCACTATCAGAGGTATTCAAATAGAGTCACAGATATGAATACAATCTGCTGGGATGAACAGTTGATTTTTTTTTTTAAACTGTTCCTCTATAATTGACAGTTCCTCTGTATCAGGATCAGGAAAACTATCTGGTGGATCAAGTCTGCCACCTCTTGGTTGATATTCAAATTGTCATTAATTTTAAAGATTTTTTTTTTTTTGGCATTTCTGCTTCATTCGACAGCAATGGTACAGATAGACAGGAAAGACTGGGAGAGAGAGGGGTATGACATGCAACAAAGGTTGCCGGCGGGATTCGAACCGGCGCTGTAACCGTTCGGCTACAGAGAAACCCCCAAATTGTCATTCATAGTTAGTTATATGAGTATACAATATGTTGTGTTTGCAGCCATGGTGGGGTGTTCATGCCTTGGCGGGGCATTCCCGTCGTGGGAGGACAGGAACACCCACCGATTTCATCTTCTTCTTTACAGGGCGGCTGATTTGCTCCCAACCAGAGCATTAACTCCACCTACTGCTATTAATGTGACCTTAAATTCCTTTTAGGAGTCCCACATGTTTACTAAAAATCACACCTCCTGAGATAAAGTCAAAGATCATTATATTAAGGCCATATTTTAATGCCTTTCCATTTCCGCTTGTCCCGTGATGTTTGTCACCAACCACGTTCTGTGGTTAACGTATCAATGAACGACAACATTGCTGAGGAAATCTGCTGTAGTTAAATAAACCTGCCACATCAGCACATTGTCATGTTACATTACATATGGTTCATTTCAGGTATTAGGTTACAGATGAGATAGATGGTTGAGTTAAGGTATGTGTTCTTTTAGAAATGGTTATGTTTGGGGCATCCGGGTAGCATAGCGGTCAATTCCATTGCCTCCCAACACAGGGATTGCTGGTTCGAGTCCCTTTGTTACCTCTGGCTTGGTCAGGTGTCCCTACAGACACAATTGGCCGTGTCTGCAGGTGGGAAGCCGGATTTGGGTATGTGTCCAGCTTGCTGCACTAGCGCCTCCTCTGGTCGGTCAGGGTGCCTATTCGAGGGGGAGGGGGGACTAAGGGGAATAGCGTGATCCTCCCACGCGCTACGTCCCCCTGGTGATACTCCTCACTGTCAGGTGAAAAGAAGCGGCTGGTGACTCCACATGTATCGGAGGAGGCATGTGGTAGTCTGCAGCCCTCCCCGGATCGGCAGAGGGGGTGGAGCAGCGACCGGGATGGCTCGGATGAGAGGGGTAATTGGCCAGATACAATTGGGGAGAGAAAGGGGGAAAATTAAAAAAGAAGAAATGGTTATGTTAAGGTTTATAGGGGGTTAGGTTTAGCTTTGATTTCACTGTGGAGCAGGTCCGGGTTCAGATCTTGGGGGCCAGTAGTTAAGCATGATAAGCTGTGTTGAGTGTAAACTGCAATTAAAAATCTCTGTTGGTGTTCCTGCGTGCCCTTGACGGAACACTCTGACTGATGGCAGCGTGGGAACGCCCTGCTGGGGCTGCAGTATAATGTGTCTTGACATAAGAGCCAATCAAATCAGTGGGCGTTACTGCCCTCCCAAAACGGAATCACCCCCCCCCCCAAGACAGGAACACCTGCTGCAGCTGCAATCAGACCCTTTTTTGGGGGGGATTTTCTCCCTAATTGTATCTGGCCAATTATGCCCCTCTTCCGAGCTGTCTCAGTCGCTGCTCCAACCCCTTCTGCCGATCCGGGGAGGGCTGCAGACCACCACATGCCTCCTCCGATACATGTGGAGTCGCCAGCCGCTTCTTTTCACCTGACAGTGAGGAGTTTCGCCAGGGGAACATAGCGCATTGGAGGATCACGCTAATCCCCCCAGTTCCCCCTCCCCCCTGAACAGGCGCCCTGAATGACCAGAGGAGGCGCTAGTGCAGCATCCGCAGACATGACCAATTGTGCCTGTAGGGCCGCCTGACCAAGCTGGAGGTAGCACGGAGATTTGAACCAGCGATCCCCATGTTGGTAGGCAACGGAATAGACCACTACGCTACCCGGACGCCCTGGACGATTCTGAGAGTATAATGCATTTCCTGATCCAGATTTACCAGCGCTAATTGGTTATCTATAATTAAACAATGCTGGAACAGATTCAGGATTATCAGATTAGTTTGCCAGTTTTCCTTTTCTTTCTTTCACTTTTCCTCTCTTACTTATTCATCCCATCTCTCATGTACTTATTCATTCTAACTCTTCCTTCTTTCTTTCCCTGCTCATATCCACCCTTACAGAAGGTGATCCTGGTAGGAGTTTGCGTTGCAGTATGTCTGATCATCCTCGTCATTTCCCTCGCAGTTGGACTCAGTTAGACCAGATCCCTGTGGACCTCATAGCTAAACGCTCAGGGCCTTAGACAGAGTCAGAGGTGGTATGGCCCTCTAAGGCCCTAATTTGGTACCTTTTGTAGGTCTACTGGTCCTATTAAAGGTCTTCTCTGTACCCTGCCTCATGACTGCCACACTCCTTTAACTCCCCCCAGTTCAGCTATTAGGAGATATTTGAATGTGCCACCTATGGACAAATACTGCACTGACTATTAACACACACACACACACACACACACACACACATATATATATATATATATATATATATTATATGCAATTTCAAAAAGGGCTCTGTCTTGGTTGAACAGTCGGCCACTTTTACAGGACCTCCCTGCTTTTTGTGTCTTCCTGTGAACAGTTGTGAGATGTGGGTTTTGTGGTCATTATACTTTGCTTTGCTTTGTCATGCATGTTCTGTGGACAGTGTGACAGCTCTGCATGTTGCTGTATATACTGTAAATATTTTATTGTAAAATATGTAAATATTGCTGTATATACTGTAAAAACTGCACATATCTAGAGTGAAGCAGCTAAAAACATGGTGTTTTCTAAAGCAGTATTTCAAAGAGCATTTATATATATATATATATATATATATATATATATATATATATATATAAATTTTTTGCACATATACTTCAATACCAGTTCATGAGCAGTGTGCCGCCAGTAGCTTTCACTTAATTTGTTTCCTTTTTTTGAACTTGGCCTAAAAATGTTTTTTTCTAGCAGCATGGACTCAGATAGGTTCCTGTGTCTATGATCACACTTTTTTTTTTTTTTTAATAAAAAGTATCTTTTCTTTTTTGTGAAAACCATGAGTGGCGGTAAGCATTGTATCTAAATATGGTACTGGAATATGTACGACTGTCTGGCGTCATGTGAAGGCAGGAATGTTAAAAAAAGGGAGAAATATAATACAAATAATTGAGTAAAATGCAAAACAAATATTGATGATACTCCTTAATCACAGTTACACTCCGGTGCCATAATCAGATACAAAAAAAAAAAATATATATATATATACAGTGCATCACTTTCCCCACATTTTGTTATGTTACAGCCTTATTCCAAAATGGATTAAATTCCTTTTTTTCTCATAAATCTACACACACTACCCCATAATGAGAAATTGAAAAAGGTTTTGTAGAATTTTTTGCAAATTTATTAAAAATAAAAAACTGAAATACTGCATGTACATAAGTATTCACACCCTTTGCTATGACACTCAAAATTGAGCTCAGGTTCATCCTGTTTCCACTGATCATCCTTGAGATGTTTCTACATCTTGATTGGAGTCCATCTGTAGTAAATTCAATTGATCGGACATGATTTGGAAAGGCACACGTGTCTATATAAGGTCCCACTGTTGACAGTGCATGTCAGAGCAGAAACCAAGCCATGAAGTCAAAGGAATTGTCTGTGGACCTCCGAGACAGGATTGTATCGAGGCACAGATCTGGGGAAGGGTACAAAAAAATTTATACAGCTTTGAAGGTCCCGAAGAGCACAGTGGTCTCCATCATTCGTAAATGGAAAAAGTTTGGATCCACCAGGATTCTTCCTAGAGCTGGCCGCCCAGCCAAACTGAGCAATCGGGGGAGAAGGGCCTTGGTCAGGGAGATGACCAAGAACCCGATGGTCACTCTTGACAGAGCTCCAGCGTTCCTCTGTGGAGATGGGAGAACCTTTTAGAAGGACAACCATCTCTGCAGCACTCCACCAACCAGGCCTTTATGGTAGAGTGGCCAGACGGAAGCCTCTGCTCAGTAAAAGGCACATGACAGCCTGCTACTTTAGAAAGGCACACACCTCTTTCTAAATCATGTCCAATCGATTGAATTTACTACAGGTGGACTCCAATCAAGATGTAGAAACATCTCAAGGATGATCAGTGGAAACAGGATGAACCTGAGCTCAATTTTGAGTGTCATAGCAAAGGGTGTGAATACTTATGTACATGCAATATTTCAGTTTTTTATTTTTAATAAATTTGCAAACATTTCTACAACACCTTTTTCACTTTGTCATTATGAGGTATTGTGTGTAGATTGATGAGAAAAAAAAGGAATTTAATCCATTTTGGAATAAGGCTGTAACATAACAAAATGTGAGGAAAGTGAAGGGGTGTGAATACTTTCTGGATGCACTGTATATATATTTTTTTCTTCCTTTCCTTAACCTTTGTTTGTCTAATCTGTATTTCCATAAGTATGTTCTAAAAAAATTTTTTTTTTAACCATGTCTTTGTCTGTGATGGACCCTGAGTCTGTAATAAAGTTTTGAGTTGAGTTGAGTTAAATGCTACAGCCAATTTGGGGAAAAAAGAAGATATTTCTAACTCGTCTTTTCTGCTCCCAATCTGCTGCCTTGGACGACTGTTTCTCTTATGCATGCAGAAGAAAATTATGATCATTATATGTTGTGTGGTGCTGGGAATTGTAATTGCTTCCGTTGTTTGGGGGACAGTGGCCTAATCCCAAGACCCCCCCCCTCCCCCCACACCACCACCACCACCACCACCACCACCACCGCACACACCTCTTTGCAAGCAAAAGCTGAGGGCATACATAGATTTTACATTTCCAGTTTTCATCAGTGCAGTCTGTAAAGTACTGCGTGACACACTAAACTACAGTACTCATTTGCATGCCACGGAGGGCCACATGTATATGGGGTTTAATTTTAATTCCAACCCTTTCGCTACATCAGGTGATTTTCAGCCAGGCGAGGGAAAGACTAGTGAGATCAGCTGGTGTGGTGTGGAGTTATAATGAAAGGCTGCTGCCCCATCCACACAGCGTACAGGGCAGGGGTTTTTTTTTCGCATGAGTTTCTATTTTGTAAATGTGTGGTGCTGCAAAATGTTTATCTGAGTGTTGAGTGTTGTCAAAAGATAGGAAGATGTTTCCAAAAGTGAAATCTGGAATGACAAAAACGTAATATGTAACACTATACTATTGCATTCCAACTTTTGAATATGCCATTTACTCCACTGTAATGTCCGATTTGTGTTGTATAGGTACGACGTGAAGCCGCAGTTATCTATAGACGTCGGTTTCGTCAAGTCAGGTTTATTTATAGCCCAAATTCACACGGTGGTCCCCCGAAAGGCTTTACAATCAGTACAATATACAACAGTATATATCCGAATTGCCTGTTTATTTATCACTTCTAGTGTCTTTATTTCTCGAGTAATCACACCCAACCTTCTCTCTCCGTCGTCCTCTACCTCCCTTGGAGACCTTGCATGTTTTGGTTAATGTTGAAGTGGCGTTTTGTATTCTGTGGCGAACAGAAAAGAAGACAACTGTACCAATGTGGGACTGATTATTTGCTTGTAAAATCATCACACTGCCAAACGTTTCTGCCTAAGTGAGGAAGTCTGACCGTGCTGCCCATGGACTCAGTGCTCCTGTATCCGGCCTTACCAGCTGTGCAGCATATCTTGAGTGTTGCTCCAATGTTGTGCATGCGTGCGTGCGTGCGTTCATTTGTACCCGTGTGCTTGACTGTGCCAAGTGTGTTATGGGTTGAACAAACGAGTGCTTGCTAATAACCACCTGTGTCTTTGTTTTGTATAAAGTGTACATTCCATCACAAATATGAAGCTGTTAAACACTGCCAGTATGTTCAAATGAAATGTCAACATGGGGCCGAGTCCGAGTGACTTAGTCGCTCTGGTCTGTAAGTTGCAAGCCCTTGTATAACTTTAAAACGTGTTCCTATGAAATGCTACTCTCTCCCGTTTGGTTTGTTTATGAGTGAACTTGATTAAATCATCGCAGACGTCAGCATGAAGTAGAAAGCCCCACAAACGGCTCGCGTTATCAGCCCCTGGGAGCCCGGAGACGCCTCCACTGTGCAGAGACTTGCAGCCATGCTACCACGTTGCCTACTCAACCTGTTGCCTTTGTGCTGTGTTGTGATGGAATGGTTTCCTTTGTTTACGTTCAATGTTTTGGGTTTTTTTCCCCCCCAAGTAAAGTTTATCTGGAAATCAAATAATGGATTTTGTGTTTGGCTTTCCACAAATGTATTTTAGGCGTGTAGACAGGATTGGTTTTACAATATGTCTGTGAATATTCTCATTCATCCCGGTCATGGTTATCCAAAGAAATTGAATCGAGTGCAACTGGACTTGGTATATATCTGTGAAGACGTTTTGCCTCTCATCTAAGAGGCTTCATCAGTTTGTGCCTTTCTGACTAGACCAAGCTAGTCTGACTGGCTGGTGATGAAACTCAGATATTTATCCTCTTTGGAGTCGTTATCAGAGCTATAGATGTCAATGGCTCTTTGTGTTCCGATGTTGAGCAGCGACGGTCGCTGGGGGTGTTAGTTTCGACTTCGTTAGTGCTCCATTCAGTGGTCATGAGTCATTGGAGCCGTTAATGACCGACTGTTCTTGGAGGCTAGGCTTCTTGAGTCTCCTGGGTAGAGATGAAAGGACAGCATTGTAAGTGGGAGGGAGATAGGTGGTGTCGTAGACCTCCTCCTCTGTTGAGGGATGGTTTTTCCAGTTTCGCATGGATGGCTTCCTTCACCCCTCTTTCAAACCATCTATCTTCCCTGTCCAAAATGTGTACGTTGCTGTCCTCGAAGGAGTGTGTCTTCTCCTTTAGGTGTAGATAGACTGCTGAGTCTTGTCCTGAGGAGTTTGGCCTTCTGTGTTGGGCCATCCGTTTGTGTAGTGGTTGTTTGGTTTCTCCTATGTATAGGTCAGTGCAATCCTCATTGTGTTGTACAGCATACACCAGATTGCTTTTTCGGGTGTGTGGTACACAGTCTTTGGGATGAACCAGTCTTTGTCGGAGTGTGTTGCTGGGTTTGAAGTATACCGGGATGCGGTGTTTGTTAAACATTCTCCTGAGTTTCTCGGAGACCCCAGAAACATACGGGATGACTGTGCTATTCCCTCTGTTCCTTTTCTCCTCATCGCTGACCCGGTTGGTCTTTCTGGAACGTGTTGCAGTTTTCACAAAGGTCCAACTGGTTTTATAATACTGTAGCGAATTCGAGGGGCAGCCCGGGAACCGCCACAGCCGGGACGCGAACCCGTGTCTCCCGCTCCGCAAGCGACAACGTTAACCAGTAGACTAAAAGGTCTTATCCGTTAGTCAAGGACCAACGTGTCTACTTATCCATGCACGTTACAACACAACGCTGCGTTTGTCCTGTTGACAGAGTATAAGTTAACGCTGACGTCACATTTCTGTGTATTTACATATGAAGGAGCCATGCCCGGTTCGAGACCGCACTGATAGGGGAGGCTGGGGGATATTAGATGATGACGATGATTTATTTCGAACATATAAATAAGCAGGGTGTAACATACTGTAACGTGCATGCATAAGTAGACACGTTGGCCGTTGGCCAACGGGGCGGACGCTTTAGTCGAGCGGGTAGCGATGTTTCCCGCGGTGCAGGAAACACGGGTTCGCGTCCCGGCTGCGGCAGTTCCTGCGGTTGCCCCTCGAATTCCCCACAATACAGATAAGTCACTGCTAATACTCTGAAGTGAACAATCCACTCGGCGAACAGATCTCCGTATGCATCAGATTTGTTTGTTGCGTGTTGGAAAAGGAGTAGGAGGGAGTAGAGCCGCGTGCCCTTATTTACATGCGCCCAATGCGCGTGCGCAGACTGTGTGGCAAAAAGGGGCCGCGAGTCATGTGTTCGTAAACGTTACTGCGTCCATTTGGAAGAGACCATCACGGAGATACTGATTCAAAACGAGACGAAACGCCTCTCAGTTGTTGCGCTGTCGGTTGTACACGTCGTAAAGATGGTAAAAACAAACCGTAAAGGTGGTAAAAACACGCACCTGCGTTTTTATCGCATGCCGAAAGGGAAAAGTCCAACTGAAAAAGGAAGAAGGCAGGCGTGGGTTCGTGTGTTCCGTCGGGAGGACCGGAGGACGTGGTCAGAGGAGCAAATATCAGCCGGGAAGATTTGCGGAGAACATGTCATATCCGGTATGTGTCCGTTTCTTACCCAAACACGTACTGTAACTGAACATAATTACCAGCTCTAAATGTGATGCTGCCCCAGCAGAGCAACTGCCGAACCGAAGTGTGAGGCGTTGATGTCCAGCCTTCCCCAAGTCTGACGACGACCCCATCAGCTTTCTTGCGTCATGACGTCTGAGGTCATAATTTGACTCCAGCCTCGAGCTCATAACCGTACAAACAATTCAGCTTTTGTTGAATACGAACAATTCAACCGCACAAACGATTAAATCACGAGGGCTTACCTTTGAGTTGATGGAGCAACGCTTGTTTTCCTTCGATAGCGGATGGTGCGGGATTCGATACGAGGTGTACTGCACCACAAGGCGACACCACTAACCGCTCGGCTAAAGGGTCAGACCCGTTAGCTAGGGGCTAACGTGTCTTATTAGTAGTTTACACTGCTAAAGTGTGCTTCATTGGTAAATGTGCTTGGCGTGTCTGTGACGTCACATCAGTCACACCCCTCCAGCCGGGGTTGGGCAGCCTCGTGGTATCGCTGCGCTTCAGCAGCATGACCGGGTCGGGAGGTTTTTCTCCGGTATTTAGCGGAAGTGTCGACTCGTAATGCGTTCTGCCTTCCTTGCTTTGACCTTCAGCATATTCCGAGATTTCCATTTTCTCAAATTTCCTCCGTTTAATTTTAAGTTTTATACGCTGTCATCTGTGACTTTTATAGGCACGCACGTTGTTTCTCGGCCATGTTTTGCCACACGTTCTGCGCGCGCATCTTGTTAACGACGCAGCTTTTACGTCACGCCATAAGGGGTCGAGACACTTACTTTTTTCCTACCCCCAAAAAAAAAAATCCTACCCCCCTGGGAAGCCGGATGTGAAGAGTAGGGTAATTGGCCAAGTACAATTGGGGAGGGGAAAAAAAGGGGGGGGCAAAACTTTTTCCTTCCCCCCACCCCAAAAAACAAACTTTTTCCCATCCCTTCTCACCTACTCTTAAATTAATTCAGCTACCATACATTTCAAGCTCAATTCCTACTGTACTGTATATAAACTAAGCACAAAAACTAAGGAAATGTGTGCTTGGTAGATTATTTCTTTGTTGTAACACTGCTTCTTGGCAATAAATCTGATATCATGCACCTGACAAGTGCGGAAGCTAATTATGCACAAGTTGAGAAGGAACTATTGGCCAGCACATATGAACGTTTTCATCAGTACATATATGGACAGGCTTTTGATGTAAAAACTGACCACAAGCCCTTGGTATCAATAATGTACAAGCCCCTCAATGACTGTCCAATGAGAAGTCAGCATCTGTTAATGAGACTGCAGAAATATGATGTGAAAATGATTTACACACCAGGAAAAATTCATGTTCGCTGCTGATACTCTCGCGCACAGTCAACAAGAAGGAAAGTCCAGATGAACAGAAAAGTGCAGAGATAAAATCATATGTTGACATGACTGTCACATTGCTTCCAGTGTCTGCTGAGTGAACAGAGCAGATCAGAAAAGCAACTGAGCTAGATGAGATGATGAAAGAGCTCAAAAAGACCATACTGACAGGGTGGACTGAACAAAAGCGTGACTGCCCAAGGCAGATTCAAGACTTCTGAGCATACACAGCAAAGCTCTCAGTTTTAATGACATTGTTTTCAAGGGAGGCAAGTTTGTCATCCCAGCATCCATGCACAAGGAAATGCCGCAGAAGGTGCATTTGGGACAGTTGGGAGAGGAAAAATGTAAACACAGAGCACGTGAGGTAATGTACTGGTCAAGGCTTAACCAAGACATTAGTCAGACTACAGCATCCTGTGAAATATGCCTCACCTACAGGTCCAAGCAAGAAGCAGAGCCACTCATGCCTCACTCTGTACCTGATCACCCATACCAGAAAGTCGGAGGTGATTTATTTAACTGTAATGGTAAGAGCAACGTTGTAGTTACAGATTACTTCCCCAACTACCCGGAAGTTGCAACACTGCAGTCAACATCCAGCAAAACAGTGATAGCCTATCTGAAAACAGTCTTTGCGAGACATGGAGTTCCCTGTGAGGCATTTTCGGATAACGGGCCACAGTTTTCAAGCAGTGAGTTTGTTTCTTTTGCAGAGGACTGGGGTTTTCACCATACCACCTCAAGCCCGAACTACCCAAGGTCCAATGGGCTTGCAAAGACTTCAGTCAAAACTATCAAGGCCCTCTTGAAGAAAGCTCAAGATGGACAGGAGGATTTCCAGAGGAGTCTGATGATTTACAGGAGTGCTCCACTGGAAAATGGGTTGTTCCCGGCCCAAATGCTGATGGGACGGCACATATGTGCTAACCTTCCAATCAATGACAACCTGTTGACACCTGGAGGAGCACACAGAATCAAGGCAAGGAAACAGGTACAAAAAGAGAAACACAAAAAGCAACATGACAAGAAGGCAAAACACTTACCAAGCCTCAGGCCAGTCGATAAAGTTCAAACCCTGGATCACACAACAGGCACATGGTCACAAGGAGGATGCGTGCTAAAAGAAGTTGCACCATGCTCATACAGGATCCAAACAGACCATGGTGCGGTTCTGAGACGAAACCACGTGGATCTGAGGCCACAAGTGACAGTCCCGGAGACAGACTGTCAACAACAAAACACGACAGAACTGTCAGATGCTCCCAGCAGTGAGCAGGTTGGTTCTCCAGACCGCAGTGACTCTGTGGTGCCACAAGTGTCAGAGCACCCTCAGAGGCCTATTGTAGGCCTAAAAGGACTGTTAAACCTCCTGTGAGACTTAAGCCCCTTTTCCACTACATGGTACCGGCTCAACTCGACTCGACTTTTTCGTTTTCCATTACTGGAAAGTACCAGCATTTTAGTAACTGTTACCACTTTTCTGGTGCCACCTTTGTCCAGGTTCCAAAAAAACTGGAGTGGGCACCAAAATCAATGCAGACCGGCTACAATGAGGGGGCGCTGTTACGGTAATGGAAAACCACACTCTACGACTCGAGTCGAGCCGGTACCACGTAGTGGGAAAGGGGCATTATTGAACAATGCTGAAAAGCATATGGACTGTGGACTGTGCACAATGCTTAAAAACATAGGGACTGTGGACAGTGAGAAGGGGAAAAAAAAGAAAAAGAAAAAAATATGGAACTGTTCTGAATAAAGTTGGTTGTGATTGGAAAAAAACCCTATATAAAGTAATGGTGATGCATTATGTGTTATTTGAATGCATAAATGTTTTATTTGAATGAATGAAAAAAAGAGGCCAGAAATGAATGTTTTGTTAAAACTGACTACAAGAAAACACAATTTTTCTTGTAAAAGAAGGAAAGATGTGTTGTTATCATAGTACATGATATTGGTTCCCCTTTAGTTGTTGCTACCCGAGCGGGAAGAGGGGGCGGACGCTACTTGGTTGTTGGCTGGCGTGGTGTAAGTAAGGAGTGCAGCGTGTTAATAAAGACCCAGTTACAAACCCAACGTGTGGTAGTCTGCAGCCCTCCCCTGGATGGGCAGAGGGGGTTGGAGCAGCAACCGGGAAGGCGTGGAAGAGTGGGGTAATTAGCCAGTTACAATTGGGGAGAAAAAGAAAAACACATCTTAATGTCAGGTACCAAGAATAAACAGAGCTCAGTGCCATGTACAACCCAAATATCCACTCGGTGTCATAGAAAGAAAAATTTAAAAAATTTAATAAGAAATATTTAGAGATAAATAAAACTTGGACAGTTAACACAACTCTTCATCATCACTATATCTCTTGATAATCAGTCCTTTGTACTTCCTCTTGAACTGTGTAATGTTTGTACTTTGTTTGAGTTCCATGCTCAAACTGTTCCACAAGTTTACCCCGCAGACTGAAATGCCCATGCTCTTCAAAGTTGTACCGACACATCATTTCATGACGTTTAATTTCCCTCTCCAATTATATTCCCCTTCTCTATCGGAGAATAGTTTTGTATATTACTCGGTAGTAGATTGTTTCTTGCTTTGAGCATTATTTGTGCTGTGTTAAATTCTACCAAATCCCTGAACTTCAAGGGGCTTGACTTTAAAAATAGCTTGTTGGTGTGATTTTGGCATGGCGTGGTGTCCCTCACCTTTCCTAGCTAAAATCTCCCGTTTGACTTTATCACACTATGTTTGAAACCCTTATGGATTCTCAGTACGACCCTCTTTAAGTGTTTATTCAATATTACGTTACTACTGGCATTTATAATTTAACAAAAACATAACATATGGTCCATTTTGGATCCTTTTATTTCTTTATGGAGAGTACTACGTGTTTGTAGCTATAGTGTTATAAAGCTTAGTGGTTGTTCTTCAATAAGCCCTGTGATGGCCTGGCGGCCTGTCCAGGGTGTCTTCCCGCCTGTCGCCCAATGACTGCTGAGATAGGCTCCAGCATCCCCGTGACTCTGAGAGCAGGATAAGCGGTTCAGATAATGGATGGATGGCTGGATAACATATGGTATTCGCTTGTAATTCTTTAGGCTTAGAATGTGCAAATACAAACATGTTAAACATGTCTCACCCATATTTGTGTGTAAATAAGGCTTCCATAGGCCCATGTAAGAACAAAACTCACCTCCCCCATAGAAAATGTGTACGGTGGGCTACCTGATCATCTGGATGGGTTTAGCCCATCCTTGCCCCCCCCCCCCTTAGAACTGGGCCTGCTGCCAACATCTAATATGCTTAGTCAAGAGGTAATATCAAAATGTATTAAATATATATTTCAAATAAAGGAATACATCTGTTTGAACACTGCATGTTAATTGTAAAAATTACCTCTGAGATCTAAATGTTTGCAGGTCTGTGTATGGCTCACATGCTAGTCAAGCAAGTCGAATAAGAATACCTGCTCAATAATAAGAAATCCTGTCTGCTGTTGTGTGTCGGGGCAGCAGGTTGAGGGTAGCAGATGCAAACAGGCTCAATAAACTGATCCGAAAGGCCGGTGACGTTGTGGGGGTGGAACTGGATTGTCTGGCAGCGGTTTCTGAGAGGAGGACGCTGTTGAAATTACGTGCCATCATGGACAATGTCTCCCACCCATGCCATGACATGCTGGTTGGGCACAGGAGTACTTTTAGTGATAGACTCATTCTGCCGAAAAGCACCACAGAGCGCCACAGGAGGTCATTCCTGCCTGTGGCCATCAAACTTTACAACTCCTCCCTCAGACTCAGACTGTCAAGACACTCGGAGTTAATGGTCTGTCGGGTTTTGTTTGTGCTGCTTGTTGTGTGCTGCGGTAGTGCAGTATAGATAGGGTGTTATGTGCACCATGCTTGTTGATATATTTTGTTCTGATTTCTATTTCTTATTTATCTTTTATTTCTATTTCTATTTTCTTATCTTGTGTCTTGTTAGTTTTTAGTTATTAGAGCGCGAGTGTCTATAATAGAACCCAATTTCCCCTCGGGGATCAATAAAGTATTCTGATTCTGATCCCAATGATTCTGATAACAGCCTTGAATCCTTTTGAATCACAGAGGTCCCTCCAAAGAGTTCACTCTCAGCTTTCCACAGGCTCCATTGGTCTCTCTCTTTTCCTCCGTTACCTCTTAAGAATTTTCTTGAACTTTAGGCTACTCCAACCATCTGCCACTTTTAAACAATGTACAAGCTTCGCTGAAACTCGGCTAACTACCGTTTGCTCTTTTGTGCTCAGCAGCCATATTTGAAACGTTGATATTTTCTAACATCCCTTACTCCTTTAATTAACCATCATGCATTTTGGATTTTCTCTTTCTACTTATATAGTAAACGGTAAATGGACTGCATTCATATAGCACGTTAAAATTAATGCCTCACATATTTTACCCATGCACATGTAGTCATACACCGATGGCGGTGTCAACCATGCAAGGTAGAATTCAGTTTTTCTATTGCTTTTTTTTTATAAAGCAATACTCTGAGTTCAGCTTTTCTCAGCTGATCTTTTTCTGATACTCTGATATTCATGTCATCAGATGCTCATTTACGTACAGCCTATCAGACAATCATGACAATATGAAGCCCCACCCACCCTCGCTTTTTCTTATCTCTAGAGTTCTAACCCCACCCCTTTTTTTCTCCCTAATTGTACCCGTCCAATTACCCCACTCTTCCGAGCCTTCTTGGTCGTTGCTTCACCCCCTCTGCCGATCCGGGGAGGGCTGCAGACTACCACATGCCTCCTCCAATACATGTGGAGTCACCAGCCACTTCTTTTCACCTGACAGTGAGGAGTTTCACCTGGGGAACATAGCACATGAGAGGATCACGCCATCCCCCCCCCCTCTCCCCCTGAACAGGCGCCCCCGACCAAGAAGAGGAGGCGATAGTGCAGTGACCAGGACACATACCCACATCCGGCTTCCCACCAGCAATTGTGTCTGTAGGGATGCTTGACCAAGCCAAAGGCAACACAGGGATTCGAACCAGGATCCCCGCGTTGGTAGGCAACGGAATAGACGGCTACACTACCCGGACGCCCCCATCTCTACAGTTCTAAATGGAGCGAGGCCTGGCACTGGAATAGGGCCTAGGTAATAACGATTCAATTGAGGCCAACCGCCCCTTTGTTTGTTAATTAATGAGGACGACACCACTCCCTAAAAATTCTTGAGACAACTGAGCAGTTATAGGAAAAAGATATAAAAATCAAAATATTAGTCAATTACGAATAAGAATAAACAAAATGTAGAACTGCTCAATCGGTGGTCTGATCACTGATTTCCGTAGTCACTGATCATCAGAGGCAGGATTTGTCAGAACACGGGTGAGGGGAAATATGCCGGGAAACTTCTTTCTTTTTTGATTGATGCAGGCAACCAATTGTATGTGATGGGCTCATATTTTCAAAGTAAATGAACTGAGTAATTCCAATAAAACTTGACAACGACTTACTCGTTAAAATTTTACAAGGTAAAGGATAATTTTACAAGGATTACAAAATGTATCAGTAATCCACATTAATACTTCCTGGAGTGGTGAATAGTCTATGAATACCTATTATCCCATAAAAATATGAAATGTAAAAAAAAAGTAAACATGTATTTTAAAAAAATTCCGTGCTTAATCATAACTGGATTGTGTCTTAATGGCTTGGGAAGAGGTAGAAGGGTTTCGTCAGAGTGCATCTATCTTTGGTTGGCATCTGTCTTCTGCAGCCAAGAGGAAGGTCTTCAAACCTGTAAAGGACCTGTGTGGCAGAAAACAGTGCATGAAAATAAGACTCAGATGAAAGTAAAAAAAAAAAATCCTCCAGTTCTGACTATTTTGTACGGTCCCACTATTTCAGCCTTTAACAACATATCTCTTCATGTTTCCTATCAGACTGCAACATGAGATGGTCAACTTTAAGTCATATGAGTTTCATCGCTATTTATATATTTCTCAGATTTGATCTATAATATTTACCATCCTGAAAAGATCTTCAATGTGATCCTCATGAGCAGAGGTTTTGAATACCTCAACAATGAACTGGATTAGAAGAGAACCCTTGTTGGGATCCCTGCACGAAACAGTATCTGCAGCATAAAACACGAGACACATCAGTACATAATGGAAAGAACATTTTAATTTTGGCTGCAATCTATCAAGTTCTATTTTGTGTTGAAAAGTTGATGGTTGGAAAGTGGGGGGGGGGGGGTTCTCACAATATGTATAATAAATTAGCTGTATCAGTATGACAGACTAACTCACCAGGAGTGCAGGATAAGAGGGTGATGAAGTCTTTTTCCTTATGTGCCAAGTGTAAAGCATCGTCCATTACGTCATCTGTAAAGCCAGGCAGTGATGCCTGGTGCTCAGTGTCACAGACCAGTGGAGGTATCCTGTCACGTGTGACACCAGGCCCATCACTGACAAGCACAGCTCCCTTCTCCCCTGGAAAATGAATGGCATGATGTGGAAGTCACTCAGTCAAAAACAACAAACCAGATTTGAAATGTTATCAAATAGAAAAGGCAGAATTGTGCATCCCAAAGATTCTGAACTGTTTAAGACAAGGTCGACCCGTCTTTACAATTATAACTGATGCGTTATTTTGAGTCATAGTTACAACTATGCAGGGTTGCTGAGACAAACATGAGGAAGATCACCTCCTCTGCAGGCTTGGATGATGATGACCTTGGGTTTGTTCAGAAGTGCTTGGCAGTTCCGTGTGTTCAAGTGTTTGTAGATATTGTCAATGGGGAACATATCCGGTTCGGCCTCCTTCCAGTGTACGCCAAGCACAGCTCCCATTATCCCATGAGACATGATTACTACAAAGACGCTGTCTGTCTGGGGGAGGTTTACATGTCGAGAGAACTCCTTTACAGCCTTGTCTATCTCCTGCGAGAGGACACCTTGTCAGTCACGCAACAATTACATTTCTTTCAATAATTTAAATGAATCCTTAAAGTAGAAACTGCTTTTTTCTTTTCCTTGTGAAAGCGAGAGTACCTGCCCACTAAGGTCCCTGTGTTTCACCACATCGTATTTCCACGATTTGAGGAGCGTCTCCATGTTTTCTTCATCTTTATCAGCCCCCGCCCTATTCAAGTCCTTATTATCAAACTTCATATTAGTGATTAGCAGGGCCATGCGACTCTTCATGCTCTGGTCGGTCACAGGGTAAATCTGAAAGGGGGAAAAAAACCCAAACATTTAAACGCTGAACTCTAGCATGATTAAAATCTGGTAACGTTTAAACACTTAAAATATCTTGAATAGAATAATGATAAAATATGTTTGGTAAACTTAGTGGAGCTGGGTTAAAATAATTGTAGGCTTCAAAATTTAAATCACCACAGCATCACTTGGACCCGCCACTTGTGAGTCCAAATCAACCTACATGCAACTATAATATTACAAAATTAAAGGCTTAAAGTTTTTGCAGATCTCGTATGAAGCCCAATTTAAAGGATAATTAAATTTTCTTACAAGCTGGGTCTCGTTTGATGAAAACTACGGTGAAATAGTGAAAACTATGAAAATTAGCCCAAGGTTTATAGAATAACTAGAAAATAGGAGACCTGAAAAAAAGACCCTGCCACCAGCTGACTTCCTTTTCCACTTTGGGTACACACAGGAGCCCTGTATTTTGACAGCGAAGAGCTCGAGATGGGGTGTACGGTTTAAGGAGATCAGACAGGTATGATGGGGCAAGCCCATTTAGGATCTTATCAAGTCAGCAGAAGCACACTGAAGTCTGATCTAACATGGATAGGGAGCCAATGAAGGGAGGCAAGAATTGGTGTCATATGGTCAGATTTCCTAGATTTAGTTAGGGTTCTAGCTGCAGCATTCGGAACCATCTGAAGACTTTTAGTACTAGCATGTGGAAGACCTGAAAACAGAACATTACAGTGATCAAGTCTGGATGAAACAAATGCATGTATTAGTCGCTGCGTCAGCCACGGACAGGAAAGACCGAATTGTATCTATGTTACGTAAGTGGGAAAAAAAGCAGTCTTGGTGATGTCTTTAGTGTACTTATCAAAGGAAAGGCTGGGACACTATAAGAGGTTTTCCTTAAGAAGTCATTCTTCTACTGCAAGGCCCAAAACTAGTCTTTGCAAATGTAAGGGTGAATTATGCGATAGTAGGGGTGAATTACGCAATAGTAGGGGTGAATTACACAATAGTAGGGGTGAATTACGCGATAGTAGGGGTGAATTATGCGATAGTAGGGGTGAATTACGCAATAGTAAGGGTGAATTACACAATAGTAGGGGTGAATTACGCGATAGTAGGGGTGAATTACGCAATAGTAGGGGTGAATTACACAATAGTAGGGGTGAATTACGCGACAGTAGGGGTGAATTATGCAATAGTAGGGGTGAATTACGCGATAGTAGGGGTGAATTATACATTTCCTGAATCCGTGGCATCCCGTTAGTATTCCACTTTCTGAATTTTACGTCTGTGATGTCACAGTGCTGAAAGACTAATTGTAAAAAGAGTGTGTAATTGACACTTTGAAGAGCTTTAATGACCTTTGTGTTTGCCCAACAGACACAACAAAGTCTGAATGGAGGCTAAGAAACTGTCCTCCCACACGACACCAAACACGTTAGTATAATGATAATTAATCTCTTGAAAAGTAGCCTGGAATAGGATATGTACCAATGCCTAAAATTCATGTTTCTATAGAGGGGGGTTAGATTAATGTGCTGAAAACTGACAAAGCTTCCACTCAGCAGTGGCTCTCATATTGAGATATCACCTACAACATTATCTAACTAGGCTTTACCACCTTGAGTGGTGCTGAAATCATGTCTGGCCCATGGATTAATACCCAGGATGGAAAAAATGTAATTATCCTTTAAGAGTAGAAAGACAAACCTGATGACGCTCTTGACTAATATTGCATTATTATTTTTTTGAGAGTAATGGTAAATACTTCTCAGTTATTATTCCAGACTTCATCAGATATTTGACATGATTTCCCCCCCATATTTTTCAAGTTAAGTCTGCTAACATTGTCCCTTATTACATTTTCTTTCTGGGACGCTTTAGTACTGGAGATGAGGTTGGAGGATCCTGGCAAGCCCTGCTCCTTCATGGACACCAATGAGACCGCTGGGAAACAGTAAAGCAGAGGGTCAATTCTTCCACAGCCCAAAGTTCAAATATTTCTTTAAAATATTTGTTCGCAGGCAATCGGGGCAGAAACCAGGTTCACTTGAAAGATGTCACCTCACCTGTCTGAGCAGGTAGCCAAGAGGACAAACCCAAATTTGTGTGAAGTGACGCGTCTCTTATCTTCAGCTGACCAATCATCACCGCACTGGCCACGTCTCCTTTTTTGATGACGAAGTCTATGAGAGAACGTGCCTTGTTTGCTCTGGAATGATTATCCTCAGTAACTGAGTCCTTCTCCTCATTATTCAAGACCTTGAGTGCCAAGAGGTCGCCCAGGAGGTCATCGATAACTGCTTGTGGCACTGTCTTTATAAAATCGACCCGGACCCTGAAAAGCTCCTTACCTACGAAGAGAGGAGCAGAAACACTGGAGTGAAATAACTCAAGGTTTAACCCATTTAAGTTGGTTCAAGAGGAGATGTTACACATAAACACAGTGGAGGAAACATTAACAACAATGACATTTTATGAGTTGCTATTATTATTATTAGTAGTAGTAATAGTAGTAGTAGAAATAGTAATAATAGTAGTAGTAATAACAATAATAATAACAGTAATATAATAATAATAGTAATAGTAATAATAATAACAACAGTAATAGTAATAACAGTAGTAATAGTAGTAGCGGTAGTAGTAGTAGCAGTAATAATAATAGCAGTGGTAGTAGTAGTAGCAGTAGTAGTAATAGTAGTAGTAGTAAAAATAGAAGCAGTGGTAGTAGTAATAGTAGTCAGGTCATTTTGCCAGGGCTTAAGCCCCGAATGTTTTGAGTGTAGCCCCAAATATAATTTTAAATTTAAGCCGATGTGAAGCCCGACAAAAAACGTAACATGTCAATGTCCGATAGTCTTCGCCTGTCAAAATAAATGCAGGTCTCTAAACTAACTCTGTGTGTGTGTGTGTGTGTGTGTGTGTGTGTGTGTGTGTGCGTGCGTGCGTGTGCGTGCGTGAGTGAGTGAGTAAGAAATTTTCATATTCCAATAAACTAATGTTAACAAATACATTTAACTTTTTTTCCCTCTCGTCTGGTACTGTAGCATGTCAATAAATGTTTAATAACAGCAGTTGTGACGTATTCTGCTTCTACTCAATACTACTACTAATTACTAACAACTACTAATACTTTTAACATCACAATTCACAATTAATCTGGAGAGTAAACGACAGTTTGTGAGGTACACGTTTCAAGTTTTCAATGGTTAAGACATGTACTTTGAATGTAAACAAGGTGCCAGAGTGCATAAAAAAAGCATCAAAATAAGAGTTTCTTTATCAAAAAAATTCTCTGGGGGAGGATCCCCCTGGACCCCCTTACAGAAGTCTGGGCTAAGGCCCAAACGTCCTCAAATCCTGGAAACACCCCTGATAGTAGTAGTAGTAGTAGCAGTATGTCTTAATGCATGCGCAATGATGGAGGTAAGAAACTCTACCAGGGTGGAATCAGTTCATCTATTGACAGATGTTTCATCAGTCATCTAAGTGACCACTTAAGTCTAAACTGACTGCAGGTATCCCCACCCTTATAAACAATACAGTAGCTAAATGACCAAAACCAACGACCAGTTGCATATACAAATATGCGTGACCATTAGCTAGAGTTACAATGGCCATGTGTACTATTCACAGAGGATTTGGGAATGGTTGCAATCAGAGCATTGTAAGATGGCGACAGATGTACTCGTCTTAGGCCCCCCAATCCTCTTGGGCCAAGAGGATGGCACAACACAGGACAGCTATTCCCCCCCCGAACAGGTGCCCCGACCGACCAGAGGCGGCGCTAGTGCAGTGACCAGGACACACACCCACATCCGGCTTCTCACCCGCAGACACCGCCGATTGTGTCTGTAGAGACACTCGACCAAGCCGGAGGTAACACGGGCATTCGATCCGACGATCCCCGTGTTGGTAGGCAACGGAATACACCGCTACACTACCCGGACGCCCGTCTTAGGGTCATGTTTGACCCGGAAGTTAAAAATCATAGTCACAGTCAGTTACAAACCACAAAGACACACACCCACACCCACACACAATGAGCAACTGAGATGATGTGTGCTACTGATCTCAGACAAAACTAATACTTTCTGTTGCAGGTGAAGCATCAAGCACAAAGGTCCCGCAGGTGACAGCACCCCAGTTTTCTCCTTGCTGAAGCCATGAGTGCACGTTTCACTGCCCAACAGGTCCTAGATGGGATTTTTTTTCCGATATCCAAGAGGAAGAAGAGAACAATGATTTAGAAGAAGACGTATCTTAAGAAGGAGATGTGGAAGAATACAACCCAGAGCATGATGCGTCATCCTCAGATGAAGAGGAAATCCCCCAAGCTGAAACAGAGAAATTGTTATCTAAGAATAGCAAAATAACAGGGTCCTATATGACAACCGGGGCAGGATGACCCCAGGGCCCACAAGCTATGCAGTTGCCCATGCCCAGGACATCGCCTCAACATTCAACATGTTCATCACACCAGCCATCGAAAACATCTTCTTGGAGATGACAAATTTGGAGGGTGTCTGTAAATATGGAGACAACTAGAAAAGCATGGATGAGATTGACCTGCGTGCCTACATAGGGCTGCTAATCTTTGCAGGTGTTTACAGGTCCCGAGGTGAGGATACATCTAGTCTCTGGGATGCAGAGAGAGGAAGGGCGATTTTCCATGCCACGATGCCACTGAAAGTCTTTCACACTTTCTCAAGAACGCTACGATTTGAGAACTGTGAGTCAAGACCTGCAAGACGTGTGAGAGACAAACTGGTGGCCATAAGAGAGGTCTGGGACTGGGAGAAGTGGGTGGGGTATCTGCCATACCTCTACAACCCTGGGCCTGAAGTAACAGTGGATGAGCAACTGGTTCCATTCAAAGGTAAACTTTTATTTTCATATGAAATGAAATGTACGTGAGTTTCACTGTTTTATTATGTATTGCTGTAATATCATTGACTAATGTGATTGTTTTCCGTGACACTGATACTAATTACTGATGGTAATCTCTTTTGTCAAACGGTCGCTGTCCTTTCCGGCAGTATATGCCCAGCAAGCCAGCAAAATATGGCATCAAGATACACTACCGTTCAAAAGTTTGGGATCACCCAAACAATTTTGTGTTTTCCATGAAAAGTCACACTTATTCACCACCATATGTTGTGAAATGAATAGAAAATAGAGTCAAGACATTGACAAGGTTAGAAATAATGATTTGTATTTGAAATAAGATTTTTTTTACATCAAACTTTGCTTTCGTCAAAGAATCCTCCATTTGCAGCAATTACAGCATTGCAGACCTTTGGCATTCTAGCTGTTAATTTGTTGAGGTAATCTGGAGAAATTGCACCCCACGCTTCCAGAAGCAGCTCCCACAAGTTGGATTGGTTGGATGGGCACTTCTTTGAGCAGATTGAGTTTCTGGAGCATCACATTTGTGGGGTCAATTAAACGCTCAAAATGGCCAGAAAAAGAGAACTTTCATCTGAAACTCGACAGTCTATTCTTGTTCTTAGAAATGAAGGCTATTCCATGCGAGAAATTGCTAAGAAATTGAAGATTTCCTACACCGGTGTGTACTACTCCCTTCAGAGGACAGCACAAACAGGCTCTAACCAGAGTAGAAAAAGAAGTGGGAGGCCGCGTTGCACAACTGAGCAAGAAGATAAGTACATTAGAGTCTCTAGTTTGAGAAACAGACGCCTCACAGGTCCCCAACTGGCATCTTCATTAAATAGTACCTGTTAGAGCCTGTTTGTGCTGTCCTCTGAAGGGAGTAGTACACACCGGTGTAGGAAATCTTCAATTTCTTAGCAATTTCTCGCATGGAATAGCCTTCATTTCTAAGAACAAGAATAGACTGTCGAGTTTCAGATGAAAGTTCTCTTTTTCTGGCCATTTTGAGCGTTTAATTGACCCCACAAATGTGATGCTCCAGAAACTCAATCTGCTCAAAGAAGTGCCCATCCAACCAATCCAACTTGTGGGAGCTGCTTCTGGAAGCGTGGGGTGCAATTTCTCCAGATTACCTCAACAAATTAACAGCTAGAATGCCAAAGGTCTGCAATGCTGTAATTGCTGCAAATGGAGGATTCTTTGACGAAAGCAAAGTTTGATGTAAAAAAAATCTTATTTCAAATACAAATCATTATTTCTAACCTTGTCAATGTCTTGACTCTATTTTCTATTCATTTCACAACATATGGTGGTGAATAAGTGTGACTTTTCATGGAAAACACAAAATTGTTTGGGTGATCCCAAACTTTTGAACGGTAGTGTATGTGTGGCCTGTGATGCACAACCCAGCTACGCTTGGAAGATGCAAGTCTACACAGGATAGCCGACCAGTGGAGGCCCGAAGAAGAACCAAGGGATGCGGGTTGTGATATGACAGCTGGACTGAGGGGGCACAATGTCACATGTGACAATTTCTTCACCTCTTACAAACTCAGCCAGCAACTCCTGAAGAGGAAGAGCACCATGGTTGGCACAGTTAGAAAGAACAAGCCTGAGCTCCCCCCTGCACTCCTTGCAACAGGGGGGAGAGAGGCCTTCTCAACAAAGTTTGCCTTCACCCCCACCACCACTCTAGTTTCTTACCTCCCAAAGAGGAACAAGAATGTGGCCCTCCTGAGCACACTGCACAAAACAGGTGACATCAGGGATCATAACAACAGGAAGCCAGCCATCATCCTGGACTACAACCACAACAAAGGAGGCATGGGCAACCTGGACAAGGTGAGTGGAACTTAACAGCTGCAGAAGGATGACTGCTCGCTGGACCCTGGTTGTCTTCCATAACATCACTGATGTGTCCTCATACAATGCCTTCGTGAAATGGAACAAGATCAACCCTACCTGGATGTCTGATAAGTGGAACAAGGGGAGGATGTTCCTGAGGCAGCTGGGAAAGGCACTTGTAAACCCATACATTGAAAGAAGGGAGCGCCTCCCCCGCACAGCAGCTTCTGCAAGCGCTTGTGAACGCTGCTCAGGGGGCTGAAGCGTGTCCTGATCCACCAGCTGCTGGCCCAACTGGGACAGATATGAGGAGGAGATGTCAATTCTGCCCCCCCCCAAAAAGGGACTGTAAAACAAATAGCTTATGCAGCAAATTTTCAAAATACATCTACGAAGTCCATAAATACACAATTGTATGCTGTCCTACATTGTGCTAATTAGAGCTGATTTATTTATATTCTTCACGTCTTTGTTTTGCATCTATTTTATTCCTATCTATTGTTGTTGATTATAAATAAACCTGTTCCCCAAAAAAGTTCCAAGATTTGTATAGTTTCCATTCAATAAAATGCATTCAAAACTATTTTCTACGCATTTCTGCTACTTTCTTAGGCTATACTCTTGCAAAAAAAACAAAACAAAAATTTTTTTTACAACTATGCATTACCTTAAGCAACAGTAATAATAACAATAATAAACTTCTACTTTAGTAAAGAAAACACTGATGACAGGTGTGTTGTAATAGAAACGAGTGGTGTCCACTGATCAAATGGGGTCCCTCTGCACCGCGAGGAGGGAAAACCCACAGCCGCCCAGTTTGTGACGAACGACAGGTTGCTGCTTCGTGCAAAATAGATTTGGGGTTTAAAATTCAATAAAGACGCTTTGATTCAAGGGTTTAATGGAAGGCAAGGGCAGTATACAGAACGTTAGGCCAACACACGGAGGCTGGGATCGGACCGTTTCCAAATTCTGACGCAGTCGCCTTTGGGCAGAGAAGTGGACGTTTTCTGCCTGTGACGTCACAGGGGCCCTTCCCGCCCGCCGCATGACGCCTGCTGGGGGAGGCTGTCCAACAGCCCCGCGACCCTAATTAGGACAGGCGGCTTGATAATGGATGAATGGGCTCCGCTTTAAACTATATATATATATATATATGTGTCAGCGGCTCAGACCAATGGGCTTAAAAGCGAAAGTAAATATTTTCGATGTTTTGCGGAGACGAGGCGACTTCGCACACAGCCCCCCCCCTCCCTCCCCCTCCCTCCCTCTGGTTCCCTCCCAGGTTCAAGTGCAGGTCGTCGCATGCTCGCTTTGACCCACAACCCGGCGACGCTGCCTCGTGGCGGCCTACGCGGTGTCAGCGACACGTGTTCGGATCACGTCGTCGAGACGTTGTTCTTACCCGCCATAGTTCACAGCCCGTTTTCGGTGGTCGACGTTGGATGTCGGTTGAATTTGAAGTTGTTGTTGGTTTTTAAAGGCAGCCGCTCGAAAGGTTTCTGAAAGCCGCTGTTGTCACAGCTGCTCTTACCCAGGAAGTAGACTTAACGGAAATCCCTCCTCTGCTTTCTCTCCTGTGTAGGCGGGTGGGGTGGGGTGGGGATGGGGGTGGACGACTGGCCCTAAGATGACTCATCTCTACTTTTGGCCCTTGTGAAGGCAGTTTGTCTGCCTTATGCTCTTCAACTTTAATGACGTCTGACTTTAGTCTGTACTGCTTAGTTAGATGGATACAGCTGATATGTAACAGAACAACGTGTTATAAAGTGTCTTCTCCTTAAGAACAATTAAAGGCCTGTCGACTGTGAGCTGATAGCCGACAAATTTATGAGAAACTCACCGAGTGCAAATTCTGTAACTGGAGAAATGGACCGGCGAATCACAAGCTGAAAGATCAGGAGAAGAAGAAGTAACTGCCCTGTGAATTCCTTGAACAATACGCTCTTGTGAGCAGAAGCTCTGTTATCTATTGGGCAGGCAGGTGCTGGGTAGCAAACCACACACGTGTTTACAATAAGCATGACTTGGGAGTTTTGCTGTGTAGCAAGTATTTGTGGCGAGCTGGCGTTGAAGGAGTCGAGAGGCCGGGATCTCTTTAATGGCAGCTCCCGTGTCCCATACACTGCACAATCCCGGGAGTGCTCTTTTATTTGCACCCAAAACGCATTTCAGCATCCTTCTCTCAACATAACCAGCATCTCTCCTCTGCACATGTCCAAACCATCTTGCCTCTCTTGCTTTGTCTCCAAACCGTCCAACCTGAGCTGTCCCTCGAATATACTCGTTCATAATCCTGTCCTTCCTCGTCGCTCCGAACGAAAATCTCAGCATCTTCAACTCTGCCACCTCCAGCTCTGCCTCCCGTCTTTGTCAGCTGGTCTTACTACCATCTTGTAAACCTTCCCTTTCACTCTTGCTGGTACCCTTCTGTTGCAAATCACTCCTGATACTCTTCTCCACCCACTCCACCCTGCCCACACTCACCACCTCTCTTCCACATTCCCCATTACTGTGAACAGTTGACCCCAAGTATTTAAACTCATCCACCTTCGTCACCTCTACTCCTTGCATCCTCACCATTCCGATGTCCTCCCTCTTGTTCACACATACTATGTATTCCGTTCCGTCTTGCTCCTATTGACTTCCATTCCTCTTCTCTCCAGTGCATACCTCCACCTCTCCAGGCTCTCCTCCCCCTGCACCCTAATCTTGCTACAGATCACAATGTCATCCGCTAACCTCATGGTCCTGCCTGATTTTGTCCGTCAACCTGTCCATCACCATTGCAAACAAGAAAGGGCTCAGAGCCGTTCCTTGATGTAATCCCACCTCCACCTTGAACCCATCTGTCATTCTTACCACACACCTCGCCATTGTCACACTGCCCTCATACATATCCTGCACCACTCCTACCTACTTCTCTGCAACTCCTTACTTCCTCATACAATACCACACCTCCTCTCTCGGCACCCTGTCATATGCTTTCTCTAAATCTACAAAGACACTATGTAACTCCTTCTGGCCTTCTCTATACTTCTCCATCAATATTCTCAAAGCAGACATCACATCTGTGGTGCTCTTTCATGGCATGAAACCATACTGCTGCTCGCTGATCATCACCTCTCCTCTTAGCCTAGCTTCTATTATGCTTTCCCATATCCTATACCATAACTTTATACCTCTGTAGTTACTACAGCTCTGCACATCACCCTTATTCATGAAAATCGGGACCAGTATGCTTCTTCTCCACTCCTCAGGCATCCTCTCACTTTCCAAGATTGTGTTAAACAATCGAGTTAAAAACTCCACTGCCATCTCTCCTAAACATCTCCATGCCTCCACAGGTATGTCATCAGGACCAACTGCCTTTCCACTCTCTTCATCCTCTTCATAGCTGCCCTCACCTGATCCTTGTTAATCCGCCACACTTCCTGATTCAGTATCCTCACATCATTCAGCCTTCCCTCTCTCTCATTTTCTTCATTCATCAGCCCTTCGAAGTACTCCTTCCACCTTCTCAACACACTCTCCTCGCTTGTCAGCACATTTCCATCTCTATCCTTCATCGCTTTAACCTGCTGCACATCCTTCCCAGCTCGGTCCCTCTGTCTAGCCAATCAGTACAAGTCCTTTTCTCCTCCCTTAGTGTCCAATCTCTCATACAACTCGCCATCTGCCTTTTTCTTTGCCTTTGCCACCTCTCTCTTTGCTTTACGCTGCATCTCTTTGTACTCCTGTCTATGGTCTTCATCTCTCTAACTAGTCCACGTCTTCTTTGCCAACTTCTTCGTCTGTGTACTTTTTAATTCTTGTGTCGTGTTTAATGTACGTTGGGTGTATGCTTCATTGATTAATTTTCTGCATTTTACTCATGCTCATGTTCTTGCATTTATATTGTTTGTGGTACCTATGTTTATGTCATGTTCATGCCTATATTTTGTATTTTGTCTTTTAATGTAAAGCATGTTGCACTTACTACTCAATGAAATGTGCTATATGAATAAAATGCCCATCGCCATTACCATTGCCATAGTATTATATGATGTAGTTTGTATGTACTAGTATTGTATGATGTAGTTTGTGTGTACCTGTATTGTATACTGTAGTTTGTATGTACTAGTATTGTATGAAGTAGTTTGTATATACTTGTATTTTATGATGTAGTTTGTATATACTTGTATTTTATGGTGTAGTTTGTATGTACCTGTATTGTATACTGTAGTTTTTATGTGCTAGTATTGTATGATGTAGTTTGTGTGTACCTGTATTGTATACTGTAGTTTGTATGTACTAGTATTGTATGATGTAGTTTGTGTGTACCTGTATTGTATACTGTAGTTTGTATGTACTAGTATTGTATGATGTAGTTTGTGTGTACCTGTATTGTATACTGTAGTTTGTATGTACTAGTATTGTATGATGTAGTTTGTGTGTACCTGTATTGTATACTGTAGTTTGTATGTACTAGTATTGTATGATGTAGTTTGTGTGTACCTGTATTGTATACTGTAGTTTGTATGTACTAGTATTGTATGATGTAGTTTGTGTGTACCTGTATTGTATACTGTAGTTTGTATGTACTAGTATTGTGTGGTGCAGTTTGTATATACTTGTATTTTATGGTGTAGTTTGTATGTACTTGTATTGTATGCTGTAGTTTTTATGTGCTAGTACTGTATGATGGGTTTATTTGCACATGATGAGAAACAGGGAACAAGCTGAAAGAAGATTGTATGACAGAGTTTGTATGTACCTGTGTTGTATACTGTAGTTTGTATGTACTTGTATTGTATGCTGTAGTTTTTATGTGCTAGTACTGTATGATGGGTTTATTTGCACATGATGAGAAACAGGGGAACAAGCTGAAAGAAGATCGTATGACGGAGTTTGTACGCGCTCGTATTGTATGACGTAACGCGCGGCCCTCTGCCGGAGACGGCGCGAATCGTCCCGCCCGGCGCGCTGGGCGTTGTCAAGGAAACGCGTCTCCAGTTGCCGTCATGGCGCCGCTGTAAACGGACTCGGGCGGAGCAGGGTGGAACATTAAAACCCAAGTTGGCTGAATTATCTCTGACTTTCTTTTTCAACGGGGGAGGAGTCGGCTATGCCGTCGAGAAAGCGTTTTGCAACGGGGAGCCGACTGTCTCCTTCGCGAGTCTATCTGCGACCCAAACATGGCTGAGTGAACACCTTAGCCGCTGAGAAGCCTGATAGCGCTGACCGCTGAACCTGCAGTCCTGCTTGTGTCGGCCAGCGTCCCCCGGAGCCTGCGATGCAAGTGCTGAAGGACGGCTTTTTCTACCACTCGTATCCTGTTTATATGAGATATGTTGTATATAATTCATATGATATCCATTTATCTGGTGGTGCAGGGTTCCCGTGATGCACGATGAACCAAATGTGCAGGCGCCTTAACTGTCAGCCAAATCCAAATCGATTTGACTGAAGCTACGAAAATGGTATACTTAACGTATATACCTTAAAGCAGTGTCTCTCAACCGGGGGTCAGCGGACCCCTAGTGGTCCGTGGTGTAATTGCAAGGGGTCCGTGAAAATGAAATATCTTTAAAAAAAAGATCCTATGACATTTATAGAAATAGGATTATTTTACTCAAATGTGACTGAGACCTTTATCTACCTAAACTATAAAGAGTAACAGGACTTTTTTCTCTAATTACATCTGTTTCACAAGTGTAATTTATTGTATTTTAATAAGAGATCTCGCTCCCGTTTGCATTGTTAAAAGTTACTGCATAAAAATTCTGTTGTTACATATATCTGAAAGTTACTGAATACATATTCTGTTTTGTTACATATATCTGAAAGTTACTGCACACGAATTCTGTTTTGTTAACTATATCTAAGTTACAACTGAAAGCTCTTATTTTTGCCCCAAAGAGTGAATAAATGCTATAATGCAATTTAAAATGCAGTTTCTACTGTTTCTATCAAATTGCAACCTCCCTCCCCCAAGATCAGGTGGAGGGGTCCTCAGGGTAGATCAAAAATACGCAGGGGGTCCAGGACCCCAAAAAGGTTGAGAACCACTGCCTTAAAGTGTACCGACTTGGGTATAAAAAGTATAGCAACTGTGGGGAGCTAAACGTGTACTCATAATTACATGAGGTGCATAAGATATTGATTAAGTCAAGGCTTCATTTAAAGTACAAGTATCAGTACAAGTACATTTCAGTGTCAGTACAGTACAAGAGTGCAGTAAAAGTACAAGTATCAGCACTACAACATGTAGTACATCAATTTATTAATGTACTACATCAAACCGTATGCAAAAGGTTACTCCCTTTTTTTTATTGAAAATATTAAGTAATAACAGCTCTTAAAAGTACAAGTAAAGTCCAAGTACACGACTCCCAAGTTTACCTTTTGTAAGTACAACAAAAGTAAAATGAAAGTACACTTGCTGAATTTTAGTTTTAAAGTGGTAGGTGCACTGAAGCAAACTCATTTCCAAGGGACGTCATCATAGTTGAATATGTTTACCTCAGGTGTCCTGACATGAAAGGTTTGTTTAATTCATGAGAAAAAACTCACATTGTTTTTTTTATTCAGCTAGTTCAAGTTTTTATTTAAATTAGCCACTCCGTACTTTAGCTCTGTTTTCCTTATCAGCTCATATTCTCAGAGATCCTGGGTTGGGAGCTGAGGGGTGCCTGGAAGTTGAGCGACAACTTCTGGTGGAGGAGCAGAAGTTATGCCGAGTTCGCACCCGCAAGTTTACGCAGGAGACCAACCTGCGCAGAAAGTGAGGTTTTACACCCCCTTCTAATCATCCTATTTCACCTTGCAGCCTTAAATAGCTCAGGCCTACCCAAAAATCAGACTTATAGACTAAGAGAACTTCCCATGGACATCACCCGTTTGCCTTTGAATGTGTTAACTTAGACTTGTGCTTACCTTGGTAACACTTTCTGAGGATTAAGGCAGTGCTGGATGACACAGCAAGTCAAGGTTGATCTTGAAAGGATTTTGTCGTCTAGATCTGGAAATAGATTTGTTGGTCCAGTGACTAGCTGCAGCACAGTATTAGGCCAAATTCCTTCTAAATCTGTGCTTAATCAGTCACTGCCGGAAGGTAAACATGAGCATTAGTGTTATTGAAGGCCTTGAAAACTTATTTCCATAATTATCTTCTTACTATAAGCTATGGGGTCCTGCATGAGCATACCTCTGACTGCAAAAGGAAGAACAATTGTGGCGTCCCAAATGACAGATTCTGTATAATATGTTTTCCCTGTTCTCTTCTCGCTGGTTTGAGTTGGGTGGAACTGTTGTGGAGGTTGCTGAAGTCGGGGTCAGGCAATTCTGTGTCATCTGTACCAGTCAAAATTAGGGAGATGCCTGTCGGCTACATCTTAACCACACTCTAGTGAAACAGTAACCAGTACTTACATCTTTGACAGGCAAAGAATGTCAATGATAAACCTGCAAACATTAAAAAAAAATCACAGGAAACATTACAAGTACTTAAGTTATTAAAAATTATAAATGGAAAAATGAAAGCCGACATGCAAGCTCAGAGTTATCATTGTGACCCAAAGTTTTGGATTACCTTAATAAAACAGAAATGGACAACAGATGTGAGGGAGAAAACCAAACATGCTTTATTCCATCACACACAACAACACAACCAACAGGGATGCACACATTCATTTTCATTCATTAATTTTTATCCCTGCACACCACTTTTGTTATCTTTTTGGGCAGTTTAAAATAAATGATCAACACCAGATTAATTTGAGGCTAGTTGATATAAATATTACCCTCTCAATTCAGTTCAATTCAATTCAATTTTATTGTCATTAAAAACAATGTGCAGGCACATGTTAAAAATGAAATGAGGGCTGTGGCTTCACCAAGCAGTGCGAGACAGACACAGACAAACACAGCAGACACAGTATAAGATATACACACATGAAGACCAAAAGCTAAAATAAGTAAAAAGAAAAAAGAAAAAAAAGAGCTGGAGTACAAAATATTTAAAAATATCTGCAGACATTCAGTGGGTAGCCAGGTTCAGGTGGGCAACAGCTTGTGGAAACAAGCTGTGGAAAGAAGCTCTCTGTAACCCTGTGGTGTCTTTAACTTAAAGACTGTGTCAAAAACACACTTTAAGCAAAATCAGCTCAGGTTTGTCTCTGAACGTATGCTCACTCTGAAACTTAACTGTTAGATTATGTCTTAATTTCACACATCCTTGCTCTTTCTGTGCCACAGGGCCATGGAGGACAGGCGAAAACAGTGGGATGTCCAGGAGCAACGACTGAGAGAGAACATTCTGCAGCAGCGCAGACTGCGGGTGCAGGATGCTACTGAGCGCTTCCAAAGAGCCCACTTACCTCCTTCTCAAAGGAGACGACAATGTATGCGTCATATATTACTTCTTCCTCTCTGATCTGTAAAATTAGACACAATGGGCTTGTCACATTAATGGTTTGTTTAATGTGGGGTATGATTTTTTTCCCCTTTTTTGTGATGTTTAAGCCCTTAGAAAGAACATCCCCAGTATTGAAGATGCACTTCATCACATTCAAGGCACCTTGAGTTCATATGAGCGGCAGTCCTCTTTCATTTCCAGCGGCTCCACCATCATAAGCAGGTAAAAAAAAAAAGAATCAGCCTCTGCATCATCTTGTTCCTATGTGTACTACATGCTCAATGTAACAGTGTATGTGTTATCATTTTAAATTTGAGTCATGTCTTTGATTCATTGGTAACCCCTTTTGTTTCCATAACAAAACAACTATCACTCAGGAACTGCACTCCTTCTCCAAAGCCTCCCACAGCATCAAAATCCTCCTACTGCAGGGCTCTCTCAGCTGTAGAGGCTTACACTAAAATGGTTCAGGAGCGTAGCATGATTAACTTGAAGAACAGCCAGCAGCTTTTTGTCACTGAGACTCAAGTGACAAAAGAGAGGGAACCCGAAACTTGCAGTCCACAGGTAGGTAACTGTAGTCAGTTATAGGTTGCCTCTATGCCCTGTGTGGTAGCAAATACTATATACTAAAGTTCATAATGACTGATTTCCCTTCCCACATGCAACTTTCAATGACATTAGGCTTTCAACATATTTAGAATATGGCACTGCTCACTAACTGCTTCTCAGCTCTAAATTGTTACATTATTTGGCCATTAGGGGGCACTATAAAAAAGGGCTCGTTTTAGGATGGATCCTCCTTTATAACATGTATTATGTTGAAAGATCGGTATGAACAACTAGGTAGGCTGCTGTAGCTGTTTTGCCTCATTGACTTGTGAAGTCTGCTATAATTGATTTCTGCCATTTTGCCATTTTATATGAACCTCATATTGTTTACATCTTCTCAACAAATACAGTATAGCTCTAAAGCGCCAGTCAGGTGTGAACTTTCCTATAGGCACCATGCCTGGATACTGGTATGCACTGACCTTTTAGCAAGAGTTGAGATATAAAAATGTATAGTTAATAAGTGAGAATATGTTGATACATGCTTAAGGAATTACCGTATCAATCAATGTTTCTGGGCCTGCCTCAGTGAGTAGTTCAGTAGGTCACTGCTGGCAACCAACAACAACAAACTAATGACATAGTACTTTATTGGCCCCAGAAAATCTAGTTAGTCTTTTTCTGCTTGCCCCCCTCATCAGCAAGGTCAGAACATGGAGTCAGCAGCACACTTGGATCTGGTAGGGATTCATTGCCTATAACACCACAAAGGCACTACGCGCTGCATGGAATACTTGTAGACATTGTTTCTTACTGGGCAGTCAACATAACACATTAACCACAGTACATGAACAAGTGATCACAATCCTGACAAAATCACTCTGGACATTTTTCAGACAGTAGAATTGATTTTTAATGTGAAAAATTAAACGATGAAAGATGAAAATGCAAAATTTTTAGAGGACCTAGCGCCATTTACAATAATTCTTTGTGGGGGAAAAAAACAGGCAAACAAAAACAAAATGCCCAAACATTTCTATGACATTCTCTATGTACTGTTAGGGAAAAGTAAAAATGGCCAGGAGGTCGAGAGTAAGCCCAGCCTTGAACTCGCCTGCCAAGATATGCTTGAGCATCACCAGAGCAAACAAGGCTCTTTTTGGAGAGCTGACTTGTCCAGCAGTGTCTCTGCTTATGTCTTCCCATAGACATAGAGCGTTACTTGCCTGGGCTGTGTCAGCTATTAGTTACACCTATGTGGGTAAATTAATTCACATTTCCACTCTTTATATTAAATTTTCTATCTTTTTTTTAATTTCAGGAGCACTGTGTGTCTCATCTTAATCAGTCTGAAAGTCTTTCAAGTCTGGACAGCTTGGAGAAGGAGAACCCTAACCACTGCATAACTAATCCAACTTGTTCTCAACAATCCTTGCTGTGCGACTCAGAGAGGTCTCTGTCAGTCCAGAGACACAAAAATGACCTGCATCCATCATCAACTCTAACTTCTCCCGTAACGAAGATTCATCTTAGAGATGACTTAGCCCAGCAGACCAATATACTTTTAGGCCCTCAGCCCAGGCAACAGGGAGAGTCAGAAAACTTAAACAAGGGGATATATAACCCTTCTCAAGTCACACAGGAGTTTACCTCTGGAAAGCAAACTTCTAACCCAGAGCCCCAGCCCCCACTAGGCTGCTGCAGCCTGTTAACTCTCTGTGAAATTATTGACACAGATGCACAGCGCTGTGAGAACATTTCTCAGGGAAATGGTCCCGATGATAAAATCACAGTGGTTACAAATAACACAGTTGCTCCAAGCAACACAGCGTGTGAATTTTCTTCTGAGTTGCATCTCGGACAGCAAAGATTCTACAACGTCCGACATGTAAAACATCCCTCAGCAACAGAAATACTTATGCCCTCTAAAAATAGCAACCATAAAGATATTTTGTTAGAGACTCCCCCAAAGCTCAATATTTCCTTAAAAGATAGCGCAACAGCCAATGCCTCACAGGGAGAACTCACTCAGGAAATAGGAAAAGAAAACAACTATCCGTCAACCAAGAACAAATCAAGTGATACCACTAACAACCTCAATAAGGTTTCGAACTCGGAGGCTAAAGCTGAGAGGTCTAAGAATACCGAATTACTGCATCAGGAATGCCTGTCAAATACAGCGTTAGAAACTCCTAAATGCCTTAAGTGTCCTGTGGAGGGAATAAAAGAGTTCACTCTCTCTGCGAGGATTTCTCACTCAGATTCCAAAATATGTGAAGTCCAGTTCATTAAAGGGATTCTTAAAAAGCAGTCCAAATACATGTCTGGACATAATATATCTTCTCATGGCTCAGGGCATTTGATTTTTGCAAAACAAGTAGCATTATCGATCAGGGATAGTCTTGAACTGACAAGGGGGAAAAGTAAGGATACAGAGGGCAACATGACTGTTAAAAAGAAATTACGTTGGTTTGATGAAGTAAATTTGCAAGCTGAAGAGAAGGAACAGAATATAAGTGGAAGGAAACAGAGTCAGGTGAAATGTAAGTCGGCCAATCAGTCTAAGTCAAAAACCAACTCAGAGGACCACCACTGTAGTCTTACTGCAGTCTCAGGGGCTTCTAGGTCTGGTCCCGCCATGACCCCTCCAGCCTCCACTGGTTATCATTTTACAAAGCAAGCTTGGGCAGATGTTGGGGTTCAAGTCGGCAAGCTCCAGGAACAAGGAGACGAGGTCAGTATGCCACAGAGCAGCACCAGGACGGGTGGCCCCAA